>NW_028262346.1:2509166-2825000 GCF_047370975.1 Nipponia nippon
ACTAGATCTGTTTCAGACTATGTAGCTGAACTTGAGACATGGGTCTCACCTTTAAAGCACACAAACATCCAACTGAAATCCATTCTATGTCTTTAAAATTAAACTGTAGACCTTGTTGCAGTTCTTTGTTCTTATTTTTCTAGAGCTGATATTTTTGAGGATGTATTTCTTCTTCTCATTTATTGAATTATGAGTAAGCCAATACATAAAAGGTCAGCATGCCTTTTTGATTTTGTAAAAACAAACAAAAAAAATCCATCCCTCAAAACAGAAACTACAGTCCTCTCTGCAAAACTACACCTGCTCCAACTGCAGCTCTTTCCCTCCTTCTTCTCTCCCAGTTGACAGTATACAAGTTTAACATGGACATGAATTGTCTTAATAGTAGACAGATTGGGAAAATTAGCCTTATTAAGTAAATTAAGGTTGAATTAATAAAAATCAAACATTTTTTCAGTATTTGCACGGCAGAAAGTATTTAGTTTCATGTCTTCTTCAGCATACTTTAAAGTCTTATCTCTAAATGCTTCTTTCCTAGAGTAGCCTTAGCACTTATTGGGATAATTCTGTAATCAGACAAAGCACTTCCGTTGGGTTTGTTAAGGCAAGGACTGACTGCAAGTCACTAAATTAAATTATTCACAAAACTCTATTTTTCTTAATATTCATGGGGGGGAGTGATAAAGGTTTTGGTTGACTAAAACAGAAATTTTGAGACAAAAAAGTCAAAGAAACTAAAACATTTAAAGAGTCACCAGATTTTATTTGGGGACTTCAAAGCCTTTTTTGGTGTGTTTGAGAATAGTCAAGGATTTAAAAGGATTTAAAATGAAAATATATAAATAAATCACATTTTAAACACTTTTCTGCAAATGCACTGAGTTTAAGTTAGCGTTGCAATAGTCTGACAATCAGAAAAATAAATTTCTTAGCAATTAAATCACAATTACTAGCTATAATAAAGGTATTTTAAAATAATCACCCTCTCCCACTTAAATCATAGCAAAAAAAATGTGGTTAGCAAATTTGCAGAGTCAGGGCGCGCTACTAACTCCTGATTTATCAGGATCTTCAAGTAGGTTTTTGTATTCCAGAAGCCTTAAGCATATGTTTAATTGCTTCCCTGAACCAGGGCCTAAATCATGACTCGCACCTATTCTTTCTCTACCTGCATCAGCACTGAACCATTAACTGTGCTTCTACTTACAATTTTTTCTGACACTATCAATGCATGAACAAGATCTCTACAGGTATTTTTTTCCCCTTTCCTGCAAATTGTTTTCATCAAAAAGGCTGAATCAAATAACTATCCAAAATAATGCAGATATTTGTTTATCTTACCCTAAGAAGAAATAAAACACACATTTATACACTCTCAGAGACACACACAGAAGGGATGAAGTGCTGCCTTCATTGCAAATGACAAAGAAACCAAATGGATTGCTAAAAGCAATATAGCCTCTTCTCTCTCCACAAGGGGAAATGGCTGTAGCTTCTGTACATTAGCTGTCTAGAAAAAACTTTATTATGCTTTCTCTGTCTTGCTCTTTCCTCTCCTCTCTCTTCCCCCTTTTCTCTTTCAGTTTATCAGTTCATCACATAGCAAATGCCATGTCTCCTCAATGTATCTCCCTTTCAGTTTTCATTGACCTATGACCCATAATGTCCCAATTTGTTTCAAGTACTTTTATTTATGCCCTTCCTAGGACCTGTACATTTTGATCTAAGAAACAGTATTCTCTCCTCAATGCCTATGGAGCACACTTTGCAGGTACCATCAGTTCAGAAAAAGCAGTCACCCAATATATGAGATTGTGACAAGGTATAATGTAATGGTAGTTATGTGAACCTCCAATAAACTAGTGGTACTTCACAGATTACTTGGAGAGAAAGTCTTTTAGCGTGCTTGAAGAAGTATGAAATGAATTTCATTTCCTTCTCATTTGCCTTGCTTTTGAAAGGTTTCATGCAAGATATGTGACCAACTATTATAGTACTAATCCATCCATGACAGAGCTCAATTTTCCCTGAGAATTTACTTCTGAATGGGGTGCAGAAAAACTTGAAAGTACACTGAACAGAGCAACCACTGAGCTGTGGGCAGCTGTCTGTCAAGAAAACCAGTTTGAACAAAAATGTAAATTAGATTTTATTTTTATTTATGTTTTTAAAGCAATCCGAAGAGGTAAAGTTTTACAGCCCTGTGTGTAAATGAGAGCAACAATATGGAAGTGATGATAAGCTGCTGTTGTTGTGAGTTATTCTCATTAAAGTAAATATAAAAAAAAGGACCATGAGTTACTGACAGTTTTAAAACAGAGCACCGTACTGCATTTAGTCACCCATTATGAGCAGAAACTGTGGTAATTCAGGCACTGATTTTATTGTTTTTTCCCTTCATGTCACTAGCCAGATAACCTCGGTATGTTACAGTCACAATTCTTGAACAGGGTCCTGAGAGTGGCTAAAATGGATTTTAAAGTACATAGTGCAATTTAAGATAGTACTACATAAATACAGTGCTCAAAAGAGTGAAGTAAGCCTGTTACTGTTAAGGCACAGACAAGGCTGTGATGGCGCAGTGATGTAGTACTCGCCTACAACATGATGGAGACAGTGCACGTCACACCATGCGGTGCAGACAGGAAGCCTGTGGTCCTTCCCACTGCTGCTTCTTGTCAGAGGAACAGGGGCGAGAGGGGACATGGATGGGGTGCCGGTCAGGGAAGGTGGCATGTTCAGCCCATTCTACACCAGGGAAGACACCTGATAAGCAATTTTAAATGTGACTTCTTTAATTGGTGCCAAAAGCTGGTCTGGCTTCAAATACACTGGGAGCAAGATAAATGAATGGGAGGCTGATTTCACACACCTGTTTCCCATCTACAGAGTTTATGTACATATCCACATATGTGAAACTCAGGGTGGGATTTCCTTATTTCTGACTGTGGATGCTGCAATATAGATGTTTCTATGTGAGGCAGTCACAATGGCCTGGTCAAGGGGGAAAATCAGACCCTTTTAGAGCATGCTTCATTTGACCCATCTTAGATGTGGGCCTAGATGAGTATTGTCCCAAAAGCACCTATTTTTCTCCACTGGATATGAAGGAGTCTGGGTGAGTAGCTCAGATGGAGATGTCCACGTGTAGGCAGAGCAATCTCATCCCGATGCGTATCCTTACATTAACAAAATAGTGATTCTCACTTTGCAACTGACCGTACATTAGGACTAATTTCTTCACAAATATTGACAAATTTAATCTTGGCCTAAAAAGCTCTCTAGTTTGACTGTGAAAAGAACTATTTTTGTGGCACATATGATTACATTCTAGCTCTGCCCTGCAGCAAAACTGCAAACATTTGTGAATTTGCCTGAGGCAAAAAGTCACTGTTTCCCAAATTACATGTTGTCTTCAACATCTGATAATCACTGCCCTGGAGAATGAAAGGTGAAATGGAAGGATATTTGGTGAAACCAGAAAAACATGAGATTCCCTCCCCCTGAACAAGTAACAGGACAGATCAGTAGAGCTGCAGCAATTTATGCCAGTTGAGAATATGACCCAGATCCCATTTCTCAAAAATATTATCTTTTTTTTTTTCCAATAAATGTTACAGCTAATATAAACTAGAAGAGGAAAATATGTCCATCCCCTTGCCACTGTATGACATTGAAGAAATATTCCTGAAAATATTTTTCAGTGTTTTGACCAGCACATTGTTCTCAGATCCTTACTGAAAATTTTCAAGGTGTTTGCCACAGGGAAGCTCACAGCATGTATGAAATGGTTGACGATAAAGTTGGCCAGTAATGCAAAAACTTCATTGGAAGGAGTGGGCTTTTTGTGAAGATGGTCCATACATCAAAAGGCATTTGACAGGCACTGGGCATGTCAAACTTTTTCACACTCAAGCTGAAATAATTAATGTCAGTCCCATGATTCATCACAAAATATATAGAAGATTTAATGAAAACACTTTTTTTCCCACACAAGTGATTCACGTGCTGTCCAGTACACAGTTACACTTTTCTGTATTTAATTCTAGATGCTTTTCTGTAACTAATTTCATCCTATCACAGTTCCACCCACATGCATACAGGCATCATTTAATATGTCTTGTTCTTTTTTTTCTTTTCTTTTTTTCTTGTACTAACACAAGGATGGCAAGTACACATCATAGCTGGTTTATATTACCTATTTCAACATGTACCACATAAAAACCCATCTCATATTAAAAAAAAAAGGAAAACCCAAAAGACTGTTGTAATTAAATAGTTAAAAAATGTTTATCACAAACATTTTCCTTCTTTTACAAATTAAGTATTTTCACAAAGATATTGTTTATTTGTATTTAAAAGACATAAGTTTTCATGAAAGGTCTTAATATTGTATTGGAAAGGCATCTGTATTAAACCAGAAGTTAAAAATCCCATTTATTTCTAAGACTCTGAGGTCCTGGAAAAGATATTATTTCTCTATTTGCTCACAGATAGCTTACATCATTGGCAAAAAAAGTTGCTTCATTATATGGTAAGGTACGGTATTATAAAAAGGAAGCATAGTCTGCCTGAGTAAAACTGTCCACATCTCAAAATATTTGCTCTCCTTTAAGGGAGGATACCTCTTGCTACTTGTTCTTTCAGGATGCTTTACATTTAACGTCAGTGTTGCAGGATCTCAGCTATCAGCATGTGTCAAATATGACATTGTTTTTGCTGTAAAGGAGGAGAACTTGCCAGGTCTCTCCAGCAGTAATGGTGTCTTAAAGTTTTACTGGCATATGACAGTTCAGGAGCTGCCATGCTGGATCTGTGTTTGTTCATCCAGTCCAGTGTCTTGCCTTCATTAGTGGCTTGTGCCCAGGGCTTAAAGGGTGGTGCAAGATACCCTGCTCCTGGGGGGAGTCTCTTTGCATGAAGACTCTACTGGCAGTTTAGAGAATGACAGACTTGAATATTCTCTCCTCTTTTCTATTTATAATCCAGGCTGTGAAATTTCATTCAGCAATTTCTGCCTTTGGTGAGTTTAAGTACCTAAAGACAGAAGCAGGCAGAAAAGCAAGGAACTCTTCAAAAAAATTAAGTATAGGAAAGAAACTAGTATTGTCTAAAATTACATTTATTTGAATACAGAACTAAAACTATACTATTTTCTTGTGTAAACAAACAAACAAACAAAAATTCTCTCTAACACTTGGTCTTCTGTCATTATATGTTACTGACATCCATTTACAAGTTTCTTGGGTGATAGGTCATAAAGTATTGGAATTTGTGCCAATCCTAAGTGACATCACACACATTGCAGAGTTCAAACCCCAGCTGTTTTCAAAGAATTTCCTCTATCTCCTGCCACCTCTGTTTCTGTTATATGTCTTTCTTGCTATGGAAAAAGATTTTTGGCAGCAGAAACTTGCATCTTTTTAGATTATTTGTACTTTCAATTCCTAGTCTAAACTAGACATTTGCGGCCACTTAGGGGCAGGGAGAGTAATAAAAATCCTAAGATACAGATACTACTTCTGCTGCATGGATAGGCCACGTGATAAAGGCTTGATCCTGCTTAGTACCAAGTGCCTATTGCAAGCCATTGAGCTGTTTCAGCTCTTTTTTAACTTTTGCCAACATTAATTTTCTTAAATTTATCCTGTCAGTTCAGATTCTTCCAGTATCATGAATCGCATTTTGACATAGTCATAATGAAATACACTTACATTTTCTTCTGAAGTAGTTTTCCATATTGGATTATTATTTTTGTAATTGTGCATTAAATAAGACATATTTCAATCAAAATATTTTTTAAGGGATTTTTTATAAAAATTTTAAGACCTTCCCTTTGCAGACTTTGTTCCAATCTCTGTCTTTCTCCCTGCTTCTTCACAGAAGATGAATTCTTCAATTCATTGGAAAATAATTGTCAGTTTCAAATTCTTATAAATTTCTTGAGGAATCATTCATATCATTAACTCTTTCTGTTATTCCATCACTACGGAAAACTCAGTCCTTCTTAGACTGTAAAACACAGTGCTTACCAGTGTAGAATATTCATGAATTTGCTACCAATGGTAAAGCATTTTGAAATGCATTAGTTAATGGAGCATCTACAACAACAGTAGAGTAGTGCATTCTCCCTTTTCCATCAAGAGTGGTTATATGTTTGCACACATGTGAAAGACAAACATAAGTTTACACAGGGGTAAGTGGATGAAACATAATACACTGTGATTTTGAGGACTCTTCCCAGCCTAAATTACTCAAGGTCTAATAACAGCCATCCCTTTGCATCTATAGGCACCAAAACAGGTAAAATCAAAAAGTCTCTCTTTAGAGCATAAAGAAGTTTCATTTGAAGCTTAGTCACTGATCTGGGATATGACAGAACTGTATTAATTCCCAATTCTGCCATAAAATCTTAGTGTCATCAGAATTGGAAATAAATGTGAACAGTGGAAGATTCAGCTAGATGCACAGTGGGATTTCTATTTTACCTACACACCACACAAAGAAAGATGGCCAAGTTTGACCATGGATGATCAGTATGGTATTCAGGCTCTCCAGAGTAAGGGACAATATATATCATACTGCCTTAGCTCCAAACACAGGTTTCTCACTAATTTTGACACAATCTGCTTTCAATCAATGTACTGCATGACTCGTGATTTGGAAACTTCAAGAGGAAACAGTTTTTATACTGTACCTAATAAATCAGCTCTGAGAGAAAAAAAAAAGAAAGAAAAAGATTTTCTTGGGGTTTATGCCATTTAATTAGATCCCACATTTCTTATTACATTAAAAAAGAACAAACACAATTTTATATATTGTAAATTTTTTGCTGAAATATGTTCCCATGAGGAAAGAAAAAGTGCCAGCACATTATTTTTAAGTAAAAGCTTAGAAATATACTCCAGGGGAAAAAAAAAACAAAAAACAAAAAAAACCCAAAAAACCCCCCCAAAATCAAAAACCAGAAACCAGCTAGCAAATGTAATGAGGATTTTGTCTGACATTATATTAGTTTTGGACTCGATGATCTTAAGGGTCTTTTCCAACCTTAATGATTCTATGATTCTATGATTCTATGATACTTATTTTGATATGGCTGGAGATTGGGGTGGAAAATAATGACACACAGACCATTCAGGTATGTAACTTGCTGTGACATTTTAAGAAAAAAAAAGCAAATAAGAGTTATTTTCACTTGTATGTGTGAGTGCCTTTGAAAATTTAGTTCTTTCATCTCTTTATGTATCATTTCATTGTGTCCCGTAAAATGGTAACATTGTCTTTCTCAGCTTTGTGTTCTAACAGAATAATTTCTGTGTTTAAACAGCACTTAGAACATGAGACCCTGGATTTAAGACCTTGAGCTACTACTGTGATGAAAATAATTTGTAAGTAAATCCAGATGGGAATCTGCTATAGCCATTGTCTGCCTCTGCCTTTGATTCAACTGGTGAAGCAGGACTATTTATCTTCCAGCAGAAACTTTGGAAGCTTTTTTTTCTGCAATATCTTTTCATATTTTTGCTCATACATCAAAGCCGAGACCAGAATATTTGTATTCATCTTAAGAATTCCTTGAGGTCTTCCAATACTAGATATACTGCAAAAAGAAAAGTTATTTAGCTTTCTTCTATTTATCTGTTTCTTTAATGGAAGCTTGACGCAAGTGACTAAGCTTTCCCAGCATGGAAAAAACAGATATTTATGGAAACATAATTTCACTCTACGGTTTTATTGTAGTTCCTACTTACTTGTAGTTTTGAAGTCCATATTGGTGCTGTGTCTAGAAATCTATTGATAATCATCTATTGAAATGAGGTTAAAAAGAGAAGGAAGAACCTACAAATAAGTATGACAGAAGCAGGGAAGCAGGAAGAGGGAGAAGACTACAAAATATTAATATAAAAACCAGCAACAAAGAGAAAGGACCAGGGGAAACAGGCAGCTCATAGGAACTCATGCTGGGGCTTTTGTTACAGAAGGAAGAGCCTGGAAAACAAACACAAACATTAAGTCTGTGCTCAGTGTGTGCCTTTAAGCCATTGGCATTAAGATTCTATGGCTTACAAACAATTATGACATAATTAAAGTAAGATTCTTTCTACAGTAAAACAATAAGAAATGACTTTTAAAAACTGTGGGAACTATTAAAATGGCACATCAGTACCAAAAAGAACAATATTTACTAGTATTAACACTATTAAAATGCCTTTTGAAGACAAACTTAGGCAATTATTACTCAGAAAAAACTCACATTCGAGATATAGAACAGTGATAATTAAATCCCTTTCTCTGTATATCTCTGGTTTTGGTGTTTGACAGAATGGAGTCTTTAAGAGAATCTATTTTAATGGTCTTGAATTAGCAAGATTTTCAAACAGAGAGAGTGCACTTAGCAGGAGGTTGATATCGACTGAAAGCTTTATTATTAGTATTGTTATATAGGTTAGGGAGCTGTTTTAAGGGGCCATTCTACAGAGACATATCCATGATGTCTAAGTACTTTAATACCTTGCAAAATTTCAGAGGTTGGATATTCTGCATCTCAGTCACCACTTATCACAGGAAGTTTGGAGCAAAATATGAATTCTTCCTACATTTATGCTATTAAGATTATGGGGGAAAATAGGTTAATTCTACCTTTAAATAAAGTCTTATTTTGCTTGACACTGTAGATGTCAAACAAAGAAAATAAACATACCACTGCAGCCTTGGCTAAAGAAAATTTTGGGGAAGGAAAAAAACAACAGCAAAAATCCACATTAAAAAAAAAACAGATAAAAGAAGCAGCAAAGAGTGAAAGAGTGATTTGACCTGAAATGAGTGGGCTGCTGAGTCCAGTGTTCAGAAGCAGAAAAGATCAGATTTCTTGGTCATTATGCTTTGCATTGTTCATTATACTATAATGTTCAGCTTTGGAATATAATTGCATTAGAAGAGAGAAAACGTTATTCTTCATCCCTATTTAAAAATATAGAAATTTGTTAGAAGATATTGGAAAGGCAACAGAGTGATTCCTGTTTGTGATTGACAGTGGGTGAACATCTCCATTGAACATATTATTACAGGGGATTTGACACTAGGTGCCATGACATGGTCTTTTCACAATAAAATTCAGTCCTTGATGCTGTTTATTCATTCTGCATCAATTTAATTAAAGAGATGTGCAATATCATTTAAGTAGGTCAATGCAAATTTGGGTTATATAGAAAAGAAAAAGGTCAAAGTTTGGTATGAATAATAATATTTTTATTATATTTAACCACAAATGAGAATGAAAAATGTAGATAATAATTATAATAATAATTTAAAATATAAAAACATGCTTCTGAAGTTCAACTTGGAATTTCTCTAGCAAAACATTTTTGTATTAATAAACATGATTTATGGAAAATAATAATAAAAAAGTGTTCATAGACAAGTCTTTGGGTCACACTGATTTGAATTTTCCTGCTTCTCTAAACAAAGATGAAGTGATTAATTTCATGTCAGTTCAAAGTCAGAAAGTATTAATCTCAGCTGCCCTGGAAGCAGTTGTTGTAAAGTTCATGACAATCTTGGTTTAGATGAGTTGGCATCTTCTGCTGAATTTTACATCCCATGATACATTTTTATCCTGTAGTTCCAATCATGGGAGTTTTACTCCAGATAACCTGAACCATAGTTACATGAGACATCCATTCTGAAAATCTCATCAGAAATTACCTTGACTCAAGTGGATTCTGGTCAATTTTGAACAAATTGACAATCTGATATGTTACAAAGTATTTTAATAGTTTGACTGGTTGCTTCAACACAAGAACAGATATGAATACGATGAATGAAAATTCTGATTCTCAATCATTTATATGCTACGCTCTTTCAGGAATGGTATCTTTATGATGAGAATCCCACTCTACACAGATCACTATAGTACGAGATAACGCTCTCACTCTAAGAGTTTTTAACTTTAATACTGAGGGCGTGTTCTCCTGCAAAAACAGCTGTCTGAAACTGACTGAATTTAATCAAAAGGTCCTACTTCATCACAAAAGGCTAGATCTGCTCTCCATAAACCTTAAAGGAGATTGCTGGCCCAATCAGCCTTGCATTTCAACTCAGCAAGGCTGAGTACAGCCCTCCTTGAAATTCATGGTGAGACAACTGCAATATTAGGCACGTACTATTTCATAGGAGCTAACTCAAGCACTTGTTGACCTATTGGGATCCCTGTGTTTTGGTCCTCCAGGCAATAACAGAACACACTGATATTAGTTTTTCAGATCAGCCCATCCCGTCTTCAGAGACCATAGCCTCCTGGGAGCTATTCCAGCACCAGCGAAGATGTTTTTGTCCTTCACAGATATGAAAAAGTTTTGCTTCAGCTCTGTTCCATATCTGTGAAACGTGGAGCTTCCTTACTCTATCAAGGAACTTGGTATACTAAAATTTTATTTGCCACTAGGACTTATCCATTGTAACTCCTTCTTGTTTAAAGTGTTAATCTGGCAAAAGTAGTGGACCTAGTTTTCTTATCATTTATAATTAGGAAATTAGCAAAGTCAGCAAAAATACTGCTGCTTATGTATAAACTGCTCTTAAGACTAATATTTGGTCTCTTCATCTTATCAGCAGACTAAAAAATGTACTGTGCTTAGCTTTTCCATTTTTCTTTTTTAATTCCTTTTTTCTTTTTTTTTCCTTTTTTTTTTCTTTTTTTTTCCTGGCTGAAACAACGAAGTCCTGAAACTTTCTTTAGATGGCTGGATAATTTCCCGATTTTCTTATTGTAGAAGGGGAAAGAAAAGCATCTTGCACAGAGTTCTTTACAAAGTAAAATATTTCTGTAAAAATTCCATTGTAGTGAAGACCATAATCTTGGCTGGTGATAGTGCATAGTGTCTGGATCTAAAATAAATTAATCTACAAATTCAGATAGTGGGCCATTTCTAAGACAACAGTTATTATTAGTAGATTAAGCATAGAGCCTTCTCTGAAATACAGACTGCATTAATGGGCTACCATAAATTTGGCATACCATAAATATATGTCTAAGGACCACACATACTCCTTAGATTTATTAAACTTAAGGTCTGCTCTCACCTCATTCTGCACAGCAAGACTATTAATTCTATTCTCCCACCTAATGCAAGGAGATTTTTTCAAGAATTGTCTTAATATATATTTAATCACCAAAGAAATCACATGATCTCAGAAGGAAGTTGGTCTTGTAACTAGAATAGGATGTCATGGCCATAAAAATTATTGAGGTGATTCCAATGTACTAAGCAACTTTAGCTAATGGCAATCTACAATAGCATAGGAGACAGGACTTTGACATTTACACAATTATGCAGAATAAGAGTCACATCTGGGTACAAATTTTCCCTGTTGCTTTCCTGCTCATATTTTCTATTTGAACTCCACTTGCCAAAATGATGAGTCCTCATTAGAAGTGTCCCATTTGGTCCCACAGTCAAATAAAAGTCAAAACCAAACCATGTTGAAACTCTTCTTACATCTCTCCCTTTATTTGGTGCCTAGAAAATGATGTGCCAAGGAATTTCTGCCCTTGGCTTCCGAACTTCATTCAGTACCTGGCTCATCATTCTTATAAAGGAGTATATTAACACATACAGAACAGGAGTACATTAGCAATCATAACTTCTTTGAGGTACTAAAGGCAGTTCATTTTGTTGGTGCAAAAAGCCTCAGGTATTAAGTAGGTGGTATAAGAACTGGAAAAAGAACCCCATAAATAATTAAAAAATAATAATTAGGCATAGCTACATGGCAGTTCAGCAGTAATTTCCATAAATGGACATCCTGCATATTAGATTAGTTGATGTGAATTTTTTCTGTGATAAACCATAAAACCTCAGATTCAACCATTTTCATAGCTAATGTTTTGCATATCCTGTAATATAATGTATTTTTTTTAAATCACTACAGATGGGGAAATGCAATGGCTCATGAAATTGGTGAGGGAATATAAGGTCTTTGGATCAAATCTGCTCTTACACAAATACGAGTTTGTAGCTATAAGACTGCAAACTCCAATCCTCTGGAACAATGCAAACCTTAAACCTTGCAAGAAGGTCAGTAGGAAAAAACAAAAGAAGAAATACACTTTTTGCCAGTCTTCTCTGTATCGGTAAGTAGCAGAGCCTCAGCCATTTCCAACACAAACCAAAGCCTGCTGAGAACTCTCTTTAGGTGCCCCTGCAGAGCTCTCTGAGTCACAGCACTGACAGAGGTTGCTTGAACATGGTTGACACCTTTCTTGCCTGTTCTCCTTATGGTGGGAGTAAGGTTTGGACAAATAGACAGATATACGTCAGCTTGGCATGGCTAGTGTTTATAGTGTTAGCTTTAGGTTGAATTGAGTTACTTTCACTCTGCCTGCGAAGCACCACAAACTGCAAACCAGGATCTGGCTCAAACACAGGAAGCAGATTTTTTCATGCTGGTTTGTATCTGAATACAACTGGGTCAGCTGTGACCAAAGGGAATTTCTTTTGTTGGTTTTAAGGAAGAGGTGACATTGGACACCATGTATTTTTTCCAAAACATATATCACACTGCATTATATCTGGTACCTTGTTTTTCCTCATGAGAGCTAACAGGGCTTCTGGTCTGTAAGAATTCCTTCATTACCAAAATTAAAAGCTATATATAAAGGACAAATATTAATTGTTACCACTAGTTTGCTTCAGCATATGTAATATTATCTTTTGAAAGTATTTCTAGAAACCAGAGAAACTAATTATATAACCTAATAGTGGCTACTGAGTGGCCTTTATGAAATCCTTTTCACAGTCCTTTGGCTTGCAGGCATATATACATCTTAAGAAAAAACATGCTGCTATAATTAGGTCTAATTGGAGTCCTCTAACACTATGGGCCTGACTGAGTCCCTTTGAAGTCAAAGGGATTCAGCTGAAGGAAAGAATTTGGATCATGTTATAGCTCAACAGCAAAGTCAGCTTGCAAGCCTTCCCATGCATTGGTTTGCAAACCCTCCATTCCCCATGGCTGGGAAACTCTCCACCAGCCCTGAGGAAAGAAGAAAACAAATAAGTAAATAAGAAAGAGCTGTGAGAAGGGAGTGAGAGAAGAGAGATGGAGGTAATGCTGGCAAAGATTAATGCACTGATTCTTATCCATTTGAAAACACAGTCTGAAAACCTACTCCTAGACCAAATAAAAGCTACAGCATCCCCACTACATTTCTGCATAAATCAGTTCAGCATCATGCAGCTATCTGTAATGCACTCTTTAGAATGTTCCATTTGGGGAAGAAAAAAAAAGGTGGAAAATGTGGTGGTACACAACTGCATTTGTCATCCCAAAAGAAAAAGGTCTTTCCAGATGAGCTGAGATATTTGTTGTTGGAGAAAGGCCACAGGTCACTTCCTCCAGCTGTACAGAGCAACATGAACTCTGCTACTGCAGGAGCAGGCATTCATCATCTGTTTAAAAAATAAACAAGGGGAAAAAACAAAAGGATACCTGAAAAGTAAAACAATTCAGAGTCTAGAAAATGCTGGTAATGTCACCCATTTGATTAACTTAAAAAGAAAATGCAACAGCTCCTGCAATAACTGTCATTCCTTTCATTAATATACATGCCAGGAAAATAGGAGGGTCTTTTGTCCAAGAAATGCATGCACATGCATACACACAAAGAAGTTAACAAGACTTTAAACTGACCACAGGTATTCTAATCTGACTGGTTAGGAAGAAGCTGGAGAATCAGTCTCAAGTTTCCACTTGAAATAATGAGGTACAGCATTAAAAAAAGAAAAAAAAAAAAGGAAAAAAAAAGGAGGAAGAAGGAAGAAACTTTATTTACCCTGTTTTTAGCTGAATAAACAGCCACTGTATGAGACCACTATGTGATCCATGCTGTAATCCTAAAAGATCCTAGGGATTGTTTCCCTAAACATTTCCACCCATCCTCAGGGGACTGGAGGATGCCTGAATATCTCATGCCAGTTTTCCATTTCCCATTTCCCCAAATGCTCAAGTCAGACTCTACCAGTTGCTGAAATCTATGAAATGACTGATGCTTTTTACAGACATATCAGAGATATTAGCTCAGATGCTGCAAGCTGTGTGAGTATCCCAGCACCAAACCAGTGTAAGCTCTTAAGTCTACTTTGTATCTGAATACATACATGGGAAAGTAGTCCACATTTAAGTTTCAGGTGCTGTGAGCACTATTGCAGTCAGTTCTGGAGTTTGTTGATTTAAAGCTAATTTATGCTTCAAATAGCTATGTGACTGCAAGGTATTCCTAGACCTTATATCTGCTGAAAAAGTGCAGCATCACCAGAACTCCCGCAACCGCGGGAGATTTAAACGCAGAGATCCTGGAAGCAGCACTCAGTCGGTAAGGCACGTGGCGGCAGCAACGGTAAGTCCTGCAACTGGGCGCTAGATTGGGGTGGAAAAGGGGGTTTCCTGTGCCGGGGAACCCGATAAAGAGCCTGGTGGGGCCCTCACGCCAAAGAAAAAACAGCTGCTCTCGCAGACGGGGCTTGGGTGTTGCTGGGGCAACTGCCGGAGATTTAAAAGGGCCCCTGGGGAGCACAGGACTGGCAAACAGGGCGTGGCGCATCAGAAAGGGTGCGGCGTGGCAGTTCGCACAGGCAGAGCGAGCAGGCAGCTGGCGAGCTCTCCTTGTGGTCTACGCCCTCCCGGAAGAGACTTAGCCATGGTCTCCACTCGGACAAGAGCCATCACCAGAAGGGATGTGGCGATGCAGACGGAGCTCCCACTAAAACATGCAGCCACCCAGGTCTCTGGCAGCAGGGAGTGCCAGAGCCTTGCTCTGGTGATGGAGGGCTGCCGAGACAACACCTGCATGAAGTGCGAGCAGGTGGAGGATCTGCTCAGCATGGTGGCAGAGCTGAAAGAAGAAGTAGCAAGACTGAGGAGTATCAGGGAGTGCAAGAGGGAGATAGACTGGTGGAGCCACTCCCTACCATCCCTGAGATGAGCACGCCAGATAGAAGCATCAAGAGAAGGAGAGGCTCCCCTACCCTCTTGCCACCAGGCAGAAGGAGGGGACCTAAGAGAAGGAGGGGGTTGGAAACAGATCCCTGCTCGATGCAGCAGGTGTATCCTCTCCTGGCCGACCTTGCCCTCCCAGGTGCCCTTACACAATAGGTATGAGGCTCTGGAACTTGAGGGCCAGGAGGATGAAGATGCAGACAAAGATCCATCCAGGGGGTTGACTAGGGGGAACCAGTCAGCCCCACGCATTACAATGGCCACTGGTAAGAAACAAAGAAGGGTAATTGTCATAGGCGACTCCCTTCTGAGGGGAACAGAGGGCCCGATATGCCAACTGGACCCATCCCATAGGGAAGTCTGCTGCCTCCCTGGGGCAAGGGTAAGAGACATTACTAGGAAGCTCCCTAGGCTGGTATAACCATCCGATTATTATCCACTATTGGTTGTTCAGGTTGGCAGTGATGAGGTAGCTGATAGAGGCACAAAGACGATCAAAAGGGACTTTAGAGAACTGGGGCAATTACTTGAAGGATCAGGAGCGCAGGTAGTGTTTTCCTCCATCACGTCAGTAGCCGGGAGGCATACGGAGAGGAACAGGAAGACCCATCTCATTAACACGTGGCTCAGAGGCTGGTGCCAGCAGTGGAATTTTGAGTTTTTCAATCATGGGGCAGTTTACATGGCACCAGGCCTGCTGGAGACAGATGGGGTTCACCTGTCACAAAGGGGGAAAAGGATTCTGGCTCAGGAGTTAGCAGGCCTCACTGAGAGAGCTTTAAACTAGATGCGAAGCAGGAAGGGGATAAAACCAGGCTTGCTAGGGACGAGCCTAGGGGTGGCATGCCTGTGTTGGAGAAGAGATCAATAGCCCAACTGAAGTGCATTTACACCAAGGCATGCAGCATGGGCAATAAGCAGGAGGAGCTGGAAGCCATTGCGCGGCAGGAAAACTATGATGTGGTCACCATCACGGAAACATGGTGGGATGACTCACACAACTGGAGTGCTGCAATGGAAGGCTAAAAGCTCTTTAGAAGGGACAGGCAAGGAAGGAGAGGGGGAGGGGTAGCCTTGTACGTTAGAGAGTGTTTTGACTGTCTAGAACTCAATGACGGTAATGATAAGGTTGAGTGCTTATGGGTAAAGATCAGGGGGAAGGTTAATAAGGCAGATATCCTGGTGGGAGTCTGTTATAGACCACCCAACCAGGCTGAGGAAACAGATGAAGCATTCTACAAGTGGTTGGCTGAAGTCTCACAATCCCTAGCCCTTGTTCTCGTGGGAGACTTCAACTTACCAGATATCTGCTGGAAATACAACACAGCAGAGAGGAAGCAGTCTCAGAGGTTCCTGGAGTGTGTGGAAGATGATAACTTTCTGACACAGCTGGTAGGTGAGCCAATCAGGGAAGGTGCCCCACTGGACCTGGAAGGTGCCCCACAGAGAAGGCCTGGTGGGCGATGTGGTGGTCGGAGGCTGTCTTGGTCTCAGCGACCATGACATGATAGAGTTTTCAATTCTTGGAGAAGTAAGGAAGGGGGTCAGCAAAACCGCTACCCTGGACTTTAGAAAGGCAGACTTTGGATTGTTTAGGAGTCTGGTTGAGAGAGCCCCTTGGGAGGCAGTCCTGAAGGGCAAAGGAGTCCAGGAAGGCTGGATGTTATTCAAGAAGGCAGTCTCAAAGGCACAGGAGCAGGCCATCCCCATGTGCCAAAAGATGAGCAGGCAGGGGAGAAGACCAGCCTGGCTGAACAGAGAGCTTTGGCTGGAACTCAGGAAAAAAGGAGAGCTTACCACCTGTGGAAGAAGGGGCAGGTGACTCAGGAGGACTACAAGGATGTTGTGAGGATATGCAGGCAGAAAATTAGAAAGGCAATGGCCCAGCTAGAACTTAAACTGGCCACCGCCGTTAAAGATAACAAAAAATGTTTTTACAAATATATCAGCAACAAAAGGAGGGCCATGGAGAATCTCCCTCCTTTCTTGGATGCGGAGGGAGACATTGCCACGTAAGGATGAGGAGAAGGCTGAGGTCCTTAATGCCTTCTTTGCCTCAGTCTTTAATAGTCAAGCTAGTCATCCTTAGGGTTTTTCAGGTCCCTGAGCTGGGAGATGGAGACAGGATGCAGAATGAAGCCCCAGTTATTGAAGAGGTAACAATCACCGACCTGCTCCTCCACCTAGATGCCCACAAGTCCATGGGGCCAGATGGGATCCACCCAAGGATACTGAGGGAGCTGGCAGAGGAGCTGGCCAAGCCACTCTCCATCATTTATCAGCAGTCCTGGTCAACCGGGGAGGCCCCAGATGACTGGAAGTTAGCTAATGTGACACCCATCTACAAGAAGGGTTGGAAGGAGGATCCGGGGAACTACAGGCCTGTCAGCCTGACCTCAGTGTCGAGGAAGGTCATGCAGCAGATCATCCTGCGTGCCATTACGTGGCACGTGCGGGACAACCGAGGGATCAGGATCAGCCAGCATGGGTTTATGAAAGGGAGGTCCTGCTTGACTAACCTGATCTCCTTCTATGACAAGGTGACCCGCTTAGTGGATGAGGGGAAGGCTGTGGATGTTGTCTACCTGGACTTCAGTAAGGCCTTTGACACTGTCTCCCACAGCATTCTCCTGGAGAAGCTGGCTGCTCACGGCTTGGATAAGTGCACTCTCCGCTGGGTTAAAAAATGGCTGGATGGCCGAGCCCAGAGAGTGGTGGTGAATGGAGTCAAATCCAGTTGGCGGCCAGTCAAGAGTGGTGTTCCCCAGGGCTCAGTGTTGGGGCCTTTTCTGTTCAATATCTTCATTGATGATCTGGATGAGGGGATCGAGTGCACCCTCAGGAAGTTTGCAGATGACACCAAGTTGGGTGGAAGTGTCGATCTGCTGGAGGGTAGGAAGGCCCTGCAGAGGGACCTGGACAGGCTGGATCATTGGGCCGAGGCCAACTGTATGAGGTTCAACAAGGCTAACTGCCAGGTCCTGCACTTGGGTCACAACAACCCCATGCAACGCTACAGGCTGGGGGAGGAGTGGCTGGAGAGCTGCCTGGCAGAAAAGGACCTGGGGGTGTTGCCTGACAGCCGCCTGAACATGAGCCAGCAATGTGCCCAGTTGGCCGAGAGGGCCAATGGCATCCTGGATTGTATCAGGAATAGTGTGGCCAGCAGGACCAGGGAGGTGATAGTGCCCCTGTACTCGGCACTGGTGAGGCTGCACCTCGAGTACTGTGTTCGGTTTTGGGCCCCTCACTACAAGAAGGACATCGAGGTGCTGGAGCATGTCCAAAGAAGGGCAACGAAGTTGGTGAAGAGTCTAGAGAACAAGTCTTATGAGGAACGGCTGAGGGAGCTGGGGTTGTTTGGTTTGGAGAAGAGGAGGCTGAGGGGAGACCTTATTGCTCTCTACAACTACCTGAAAGGAGGTTGTAGTGAGGTGGGGGTCGGTCTCTTCTCCCTAGTATTCTATGTAAATGATTCACTATTCTGACTTCAGAGTACCAGGCCTGAACCTGGTACACCGTCTCTTAAGGTCACACTCTGTCTTTCCAAACAAATGCCACTGCTTCAGGACAGCACTAGGAACACAGAGCAGCTCAGGTTTTTTTACTTTTCAGGACTACATTTTAATTAGAGTTGGCTAAATCTTCCTTTCTACCCCTTCTTTCTTTTTCTCCCTGTTTCTCCACTCCCTCCTCCTGATGTAGTAGAAGGAGAGCACATGAACCACAGGTATATAAATACATATACACTGCAGGCATCACTGCTCTGCTGTTATGTTCTACTGGACTGAAGAAAATGAATCTTTTCAAACAGGTGAATTTTCCAAAAGAAATGGACCAAACAGACTCAGTTCATTGAATAGAAAATGTAATGGTGATCTAAACTTATTACCTTCAGTGGAGTCTGTGACATTTTCTTCAAGCATATTGATCTGCTGGAGAGAGAGGTGGGGGACTGAGGGGGAAAGGGAACTTTATTTTTTTACTCACCGTGTTCCGTCAGTCATTGTAATGCTAGTCACAATGTATAAAAGACTCATAAAATCAACAGGGCTAGTCCTTTTGTAGGAACTGCAATAAACACTACTGTAAAACAGAATTAAAAAGCTGCTTTAGAATCAACTCTATGTATATTTTAAAATTGCTAAGAATAAACCTCATTTTCCTCTGCTCCCCTCCAAAATTTTCCCTTGCACAATAACCAAACTGATTTCAGCCAAACACACCCAGTGCTTGTCCAATGGTCCATTCTTCTTTTGTAATTTGTAATCACATTTCTCCCCATGCATATCTCTTTCTACTAGGCTGTTAATGGAGACTGAACTAATTTCAAATCTTATTTAACCTAATTTGGATTGGCAACATGTCCTTTAGGAATGAAAAAAGAACACCACCAGCCTGTTTCTTGTATATTTTCTAGGGGTTTTTTTAATTTTATTTTGTTTTGTTTAGTTGTAGAATCATATCTCTAGAGATTAGCAAAGCAGCAGAGAATTCTGCCTCATTACAGAACTGACATTTGTGCTGTTGTAGCTAGGGTTATGGTGGTGTATCTATTATAATGTAATTCCTCTGCTTTACTGCATAAAATAGCCCCTTATTTGGAAATTTTTTACATGAACAAAGTGAATTCAGGTTTTGTTCCTATACTTGTGACAATAGACACACCATCTTTCCATTGTATAGAGAGAGACCTTATCGCTCTCTACAACTATCTGAAAGGAGGTTGTAGCGAGGTGGGGGTCAGTCTCCTCCCAAGTCACAAGCGATAGGACTAGAGGAAATGGCCTCAAGTTGCGCCAGGGGAGGTTTAGAATGGATATTAGGAAAAATTTCTTCACTGAAAGGGTAGTCAGGCACTGGAACAGTCTGCCCAGGGAAGTGGTTGAATCTCCATCCCTGGAGGTACTTAAAAGACATGTAGATGTGGTGCTGAGGGAAATGGTTTAGTGGTGGACTTGGCAGTGCTAGGTTAACAGTTGGACTCTATGATCTTAAGGGTCTTTTCCAACCTAAACAATTCTATGATTCTATAGATTTACTTTTGAATATGCTGCAAATATTTTTGTATTTAGAGAATATTAGTAAGACCTTCGAACTAATACTTTGCAGGCAACATCACCAGTAGAGATAGAAGACACATTAAAATTTGTTGGCAGGATCACAGTGCTAGTAAAGTTCTTTAATATTAACATAATATTGAGGCCATTTATTTTGGCATTATCTTAATTTGATTCGTTTTGCACCTTGTCCATGGTATATATATTTTTTAATTTGTGTCAGCACATAAAGCTATTGCATTTTGTTATAATCTGAATTTTATAATCTTGCCTATTACTTACGAGCAATCTGCTGCTACAGTTGTTCCTAGGTGTTTTTATAAACTAATTTAACATCTGTTTGTACTATGTAACCGTATCAACTTACAAATGGATAATAGAATTTAGCATTGTTGAGAATTACCATGCAGATAGATCGAGTTACATTAGTAAAAGTAAAAACCACTCAGTATTTCATTGTAACTTCCTAAATAAGCTTTGTAATAAAGATTGTTTTATTTTCAGTAGGGTTTTTGAATTGAATGGCTAAGTTATTTACAATAAAGTATCAGCCAATATGTTTTATTTATAAATAAATAAATAAATAAATACTTTAAATCATAGTTAAATTGAGTTTTAAAGTTCCAAACCATTCTTTATCTATAATGTGATTCTGGGATCTGAAGGCATATATACAGTACGTGTTAGCGAATGAACAAATTTAAAGTGGGAGTTAAAAAATTGCTCTGAATCATTAGAAAGATTTAATTAAGATACAAAGCCTGTAAACTTGTCTGGGCTGCACTGCAAGTAGACTTTAGCCCCTGAAAAGTATCAGCCCAGACCACTGAGTGTACGTGCTACAAACACCTCCATTCAAATCTATTTACTTACCTTAGCATATTTAATAGGAAAAAACATTGTCTAGTGCTGCTTATTTCCTTTGGGTCCCTACCGTAAAGTGTTTCTCTTAAATATTTGTCAAAGCTGCTCCCGCTACATGTGTTAAGAATTGTATCGTTAGCAGAGATAAGGTAGGAGCTCCTAGATGTCCACTAAGATTGAGGTCTTGTTTACCAACATGTTATACATGTAAAAAGAATAAGGCTCTGCCCCAAAGAGGTGAAAGGACATAGGAATTGATTCCTGTCTTTTTGGAGATAAGGTTTGATGTATAAAGAAAGGTATTTTATCGAGGGTCATACATGTCTGTAGGGCAAACAGGAACTGTAATCCCTAAATTCATGTGTACTCAAACTCAAAGTCTACAGAATTTGGCATAGAGCCTTCAGAAGGTTCAACACAGCCTACCACATTCCCATGATCCTACGTCTTGGCTAGTGAGAATTCCCAGTCTTCAGGACTGGGGTAGTCAGCTGGATTAGATCACAGATGTAATGCAGAAACAAAAACAATATGTACTGCTCAGGTTTGTCTCTAACAGTCAGTGTAAAAACCTATGACAAGATTTTATTCAGCAGAAAATGCCTAGTCTGTGGTATTTCCTCAGATAAAAGTATTTTCTGTGTTGGTGTACTTTATCATCATTAACCAGGTAGCAAAAAAATAATTCAAGGACATTTTGGGGGGGTATAAAAAAAGAACACATCCTCTTTTCCTGAATTTTGCCTTTGACCTTTCATTGTTGACTATTGCCAGAACAATAATAAAATGGTAGCTCAGGGTTTGCTTTAATGATGTTGTTCAAGTTTAAGAAATAGAAGAGAGGGTTGTTTTGGTTTTGTTTTTTTTCCCCCTTGCAACTGAAGAGAGATAACATAGAGGAACAGGAAAGGAAGAATGTGACAGAAGTCACACATACACACACAAAAAGGGGGTTTGGGGGGGTGTTCTTTTTTTTTTTCCTGTCAATCCTTTGCTTTCTATTTGTAAGGATGGGTACACACATCTTTTTATTTTATGGGAAGATACATGTATATTATGCATTCAAGTCATCCATGTGATAAAGCTAAAAATGGCTGTGGAAGAATGGGAAACATTTCTAATGCTATTGCTCATGTGACATGCATGATCTTCTTTAAACTGTTCTTAAATAAACAGTAAATTAAATGTCTTGAGACAATAGCAAATGTGCTGAATATCTCCAGCAGAGAGAATATCTCCCTTCAGAGAACTAAACATGGCATGGAAGACCACCAGCATCACTTTAGAAAGTGTGACAAGCAAATGATATTCAGGAAGCGGGAAAAATGGGAGCAATAGCTAAAAATCTGTAGAGATATCCAACCATTTCACATAATGGTGTTAACTTTTTTCCCCCTTTGGCCAGACACATTCTCAAGCTATGAGAGAAGTATATTGTCAATGAGAGAAGTATATCTCCAAAAGGAGTAGAGGGAAAATGCAGGATTAGAAAGAACAACAAAGCAAATGATTGATAGTGATTCTATTGATTTTAATACATCATTGCTCTACTTTGCTTCTGCACCTGGAGATGTGACTGTGAGGTACAAGCCCCACGCAACCCCATCTAACATCAGAATAAGCCCTGCTATTGACAGGGGTTGGGATGGCCTACTGAGGTTTATTCCAACCCAAATTGTTCCATGAGACTAGAAATACCTGATACCTTCAGTGTGTCTAGGATGGGTAATAATGCCAATGACTATGTTGTGACAGACTTTAGCAAGAACTATCAATCTTAATACTGATATCAAGGCCAAGGGAACTTGATTAGTGTGTACAGCCTTGGCTGAAGTCTGTGTTGTGGCAAAGTCACTAATTAGAATAAAGGGAGCATGTATTTCTTATTTTAATGTAGACATAATCTTTGTCTTTTGCTTTCCAGACTTCTTTCTGTTCAGAGAGTAATGGTGATAACTGTCAACTCGTCTAGCAAACCAAGTCACTTCTTAGAGAAGCATGTGGTGTGATCTTTTACTATAATGGCCCAGACTGACATGCAGCTGTAAAATACACTGTGAAATAGCTAACTCAACATTTCTAGAGAGTAAAGGGTGCATTTGTCACTTTGGTCTCTATTATTCATAGTCCAATAGTTTGTAGGACTCCTAGTCATGTACTAGAGCCCAGTTATGTTAGATGTCTGACATTTCTGTAGACATTACGTAACTGTTTTTACATCCAAACTCACAAAGAAAGTATATCCGCCTTGAATACTGTGTTCAGTTTTGGGTCCCTCAAGACAAGAAAGACACTGAGGTGCTGGAGCGTGTCCAAAGAAGGGCAACAAAGCTGGTGAAGGGTCTATGGATAGGACTTCTTCACTGAAAGGGTATTCAGGCACTGGAACAGGCTGCCCAGGGAAGTGGTTGAGTCCCCATCCCTGGAGGTATTTAAAAGACGTGTAGATGTGGCATTTAGGGACATGGCTTAGTGGTGGACTTGGCAGTTCTAGATTAATGGTTGGATGCGATGATCTTAAAGGTCTTTTCCAACCTAAACGATTCTATGATTCTATGATTTGTCATTGTTAATGAAACATTAAAAATCTGACTGATAGATGCATAATGCTCAGAAAAATATCACCAAAATATTGTCCACTTACAGAACATATTTGCAGCTATGAAAAGCTTTAAAGTCTGTACTAAACCAGTTTTGCATTAAAATGTCCATTTTTTTTTATATTGAAGCTTTTATTTGGAATGGATTGAAATTTGATGAAATATTTACTCAGAGGATGTTAAAGCGAGTCATTTTCACTTTTCCATTTCATTCTAATAGTGTTGAAACATTCCATTTTCCTAAAGGAAAAATATTTTAATAAAGGGAAACAAATAAATATGTATTTCTAATGTTGATTTTTTTGTTTCTGTTAAAATATTAATGCTAATCCTACATGATATAGATTTTATTTGATAACAGTAGGTGTGTAAATATAATTACTATGTGGGTATACATATAAAGATAATCTAAGCAGGGGAAACTAAATACATCAACATTAAAAAGCAGAAATAAAGTTATTTAACCATTGGAAAGAAAAATATTTGACTATATGGAAATGAAATTTTTCCACATTAAAAAACAACAACAACAACAAAAAACCCCGCATCCCCCATCCTGCACAAACCCAACCTTTTGTTCTGAACAGATTGCTTTACACATTTTTCCCTCTAATTTCCATTTTAGGGGAAAATGGCCTCATTCATCTCAGTAAATTCTTAAAAAGATCTTGAGATATACTATAAATGTCCCCATGATTAAGTAACTGCTCATCAGATTATGTAAAAAAGAGATAGATTATCACATTATGATATTCGGATTAATCTGCTGTGTGAGAGAGCTCATTGCGGCACAGCCCTCAGCTGCCAGCATCTTTTACTACACTACTAGGATGTGGTGCTATATCCAATGATTTTTGCAGAACAGTCATATTCAGATGTCCATGCTGTGAAGTCTGTAAAAACCTAAAAGTACTATAGCAAGATGGCTCTGAATGTTGTTGTCATGAATTATGCCCAATTATCCATAACTTTAGATCTTAATTTACTGAGGGCCCATTCTGGTAAACTTTGACTCCATTAGTTCTGTTTCTACATTTAGGAAAGCCTGCTTAGACTCACATGGGACTACTGAGCTCGATCTGCACCAATTTCTCCTTCACTTTCTTATGTATTTTTCTGAAATTGATGGAATTACATGGAGTCAAGTGACCAAAGAGAGAATCAGACTCACAGGAACTGTTCACATAAGTGAAAGTTTTGAACTTTTCAGATGATGATAATTATCATTCATTGAATTAACATCCAATTTAAAAATATCTTGATGGATGAAGTCCAGGATTTTGATTTGCCTGGATTATAAATAAGGACAGGTCTGAAATAAGGCCAGAAACCTTAATCTAAATGATCGTAGGCAAGTTTCAAATGAAAAACCATGAGAGGAAGCTTCATTGATTCAGAAGTGTGCAGTTTTATTGTGAAAGAAGAAAGAAATGGGTCTGAAAGCTTGTGGGAATTAGCAGGAAAGAATAACAGAACCTGCGTTGACTGCATACAACATGTTCAAAGTAATAAACAACAATGTTATTAGCAAATATAAAGCCTGTGATAAACAATGCTGTGATGTTTCATTCACTCTAATAGACAGGAACAGATAATTGGGACAAATAAAGTACTGAAAACTGTCTCTAACCACCTTTCTGAGCTGCTCTTAGAACAAGTGAATTAGATCCTGGCATGCTGCAGAACTCAGCAGTAGCTTTGGAAACCTGCTTTTGTGCTTCACTAAAAGAATATGTTCCTGTTGCTAATGGAAAACAACAGAAGCTAAAGACAATATCGCTTGAATTGTCAGATCTTCTATTTTTTTCTTCTTCCTTTTTTTTTTTTTTAAAGTGGTAATGAGAAGACAAGGAGACAATTCCACACATTCATCAAAGAGCTTGCAGAACTCTTTGAAATCTGTTTGCCATTGAAGTCCCAAACATTTCTAACTATGAGCGCTTTCAAAACTAAAGTTATTTATTTTATCTTGCGACACTCCTCTCCCCCTGCCCCCACATAGCAGTTTGTGCATGGAATAGGTCATTCTATTTTATTTTCATCTCATCAGTCCTTATCTTTCTTCTTCTTTTTTCCAGTCTTTTTTTCATCATTTTTTGAGAACCAGCTAGAGATTTGCCTGGCACTAAGGGTGCTAAGGGAAATACTGGAGTTGTTCTAATGCATTTGTGTCTGGGCTATCCTCAAACAGCAGGGGGGCTTTGTCATGTCAGCCATATTTTAAAGTTATGACAACATTAATCTTGACATTGAATCATAATTACTCCTCACCTGGGGTTTGATGTACCCAGAATTGCCACTTGCTGCTGTGAGCAAGTGTTTCACATTAGCGGTGATATAAGCCCAGGTAATGTTTAAAGTGGGAGGAAATAGGGTCTTGGAAATTTGCTAAAGCTTTTTATATAGTCTTAATAATGTAAAATGCCAGCCTAGACTTCAGTAAACTGCACACACTGAAATGCTACTGCTACAAATGCAGAGGTCTGGCAGCACCGGCTGACTTTCAGGTCAAATAGATAGCAACACTTCGTAACTTTTTTAAATGAAAGAAAATCTTTTTCCACTGCACTGACAACTCATATCAAGTGACAAAAACTGTACTCTGAGCAACAATTTTGCATGTGTGTGGAATAGGTTTTGTCGCTCTTCATTCACGCACTGTCCTAATTCTCATTCAAGAGTTATGCCAGTTTTACTTTAATGAAGACTCCAAATATTCCTGCTGTATAAGCACAGCCATGAAAGCACGTAAATTGAGACAGGGAGATACTAACAAAGGGTGTGTGTGTGTGTGGGTAGGTTAAAACACTGAGTTTTGAATTCCATGAGCTGACTTTGAATTGCTGTTCATCACAAAGTTCCTCTGTGACTTTCAGCACCAAGTTACTGATGCCTTGGCACATTTCACCTAACTTTAAGTATTTAAGTCATACCTAAAGAACACCTACATCTGAAAACTTGTTCTCCCTGGGTTTCTTCTGCAGTCAATTGACAAAGACGGAGAACTCAAAAGAGTGATTCAGATTATAGGTGGCCTGACTCTCCTTCTATCAGGAGCTTAAGTGACTAGGCATGCCAGCTAAATGCCTCGACTTAGTGCAATGCATCAAAGACTCAGGACCCAATGGGATATAAGGACTTGAGTATCTAATCTAGGACTTACACAAAATGTACAGTAAGCACTTAAACTGTCATCCTTAGCTGACCCCTAATGTCCGAGGAGCTTAAAATCCTTTGCCACCTGACTTCTTTAGTTTAAAGTTCCCTAGGTACCTATAACTGTATTAAGGTTTGGCAGCGATGAGCAGCCTAACTCATACATAATACTGATTACAATGCAGCAACTAGGCTTTCTTCTGCTCAAGTCTCCTGGGGAATCTAATTCTAGAAGACAATCTTAAAAAGGCCTAATAAGCATTTATAGTAATAAGGATATCTATGTGCTGCAGTGGTTTCCACCTCTCTTTTCAATCAGATTAATGGTTGTCATCTTTTCTTTAAATTAACACCTTAGTAGTTCAAGCATTTTACAAAAGTGTGGGAGACGTGTTCAATTCCACACTTTAATGGGACTCAAATATTTCTCCATCAAGCATGTACCAAACAACAGGATACCTGGCATTCCAGCTGGAGGCAAAAGACAGAGAACACTGGTATTCACTCTATCTGCTGAAGCTATAGTATTTAATGATCTTGAGGGGGGGCAGTGAATACAGAGGTGTAAAGAAAAAGAGACAAAAGGAACACTGTAACACGAAAGTTAGGGCATTCAGTGGAGGCAGAGATAAACCACCTTACACTTACTGTGCAGGCACAGCATAAATTCCAACAGTGTCTATAAATTAACATATATGCTGTATGTTCGCACTCTAGTTTATCACGCAGTACTTTTTTGCATGCTGGTGTCCAAAGGATCTGAAAAGTTAATCATAGGTCCGATAAGAGAAGTGCCTAAATACTACCTGTTCTGTTCAGAAGCTTGACTTACATACTTAAGCTTTTTATTTGATATTTAAGATGCCTGAAAACATACTTAGTTTTGCATCCTGTGGTAAGTCAGCACTGTGTCCAAACCCTGAATCTCCAGCTGTAATAAAGTGCTGTTAACATTTTCATACCCAATAAAGAAAAGTTGCATGAAAAGATATATCTTGTTTAGATACCAAAGGATAAGTATTAAAATGCCTAAAAGAGAGAGACCTAGTTTTAGCCACACAATATCATGATCACGTTTATAACCCTTAATGACAGCTAAATCTGCAGAGATGCTTTCTTGACCTTACAGATCTTCGTGTCTGCCACATGATTCCATGTGTTTAAAGGGAAAACTCTACTCAGAGTCTGTTAACCTAGATGAATCAATAGTCTGGGTCCCCCTTCTACTGGACATATGCTCACAACATAACTGGCAGTATCAGCTAAGGAGTGAGTGAGTATAAACTGGTGAGTTATTTCCTTGATTGGAAACAGCCTTCCTGTATTATTCTTAATGAACATTGGTGAAATGTGAAGAAAGGTCATACTGGTACTGATGGAAATCCAAGCCAATGTTAGCATACACAAGTAGTAAAACCACAGATATACAGATTAGGTTTCATGCATGTGTGTGTATATATAGACACACATACACATGCATGCACAATTGTTGCTCTGTTAAGCTGTCCCTTGCATTGCTTTTTATGCCAGTAAAACATGGATGTAAAATCTACTTAGGAAAGCAGATAAGTCAGATTACAAACAGTGAGGAAAGCTGTTGATAACTGGGACCTTAAATGTTCAGTGGCAAAACCCAATGATAAACTGTATTAACTCCTTGAGACATTAGTACTTGTCTTGTGCCTTGCAGAGAAAGATAAATTCACTAAAAGCTTGTGAGGTAGCATGTCTAGTGAATATTATAAAAAAATGTAATTAGTAAGAACAGAAATCTCCAAGAAATTAGATATGATTTTTCAAGATTTCTCTGATCTCTAAGTTTACTTTATTGACCAATCTTACCCAGTATATTTTGATAAAACCCTTACTATATGTCTTTCATTTTGCCAAGTTTTGACTGAAAGGCACATTTCACACAGCTTATATAGCCACATTTGAGCAAAATGAGTGCAAAATGTATGAAAATGTTGCCTTAGACAAGTGCCTTCCTGAGGGGAGATGTATTACAAACCATAAAAGGCAGTGAAGAATTGGACTCATGGATTTATTCATGCTTATGTGAGACATGGCAGTCTAGATAAAGGCAGGTGAGATGTTTTGCTGGGAAGTAACTTTGTCATTCTCAGATTCACACTGGTACTCATTAGCTTTTTGGCTGCAAAGTTTTGCTTGTTTGTTTTGTTTTGTAAATAACGGCTGGTCACAAGTGGTGTTCCCCAGGGCTCAGTATTGGGGTAAGTTCTGTTTAATATCTTTATCAACAATCTGGATGAGAGGATCGAGTGCACCCTCAGGAAGTTTGCAGATGACACCAAGTTGGCTGGGAATGTTGATCTGCTGGAGGGTAGGAAGGCTCTACTGAGAGATCTGGACAGGCTGGATCGATGGGCTGAGGCCAACTGTATGACATTCAACAAGACTAAGTGCCGGGTCCTGCACTTGGGTCACAACAACCCCATGCAACGCTACAGGCTGGGGGAGGAGTGGCTGGAGAGCTGCCTGGCTGAAAAGGACCTGGGGGTGTTGGTTGACAGCCAGCTGAACATGAGCCAGCAGTGTGCTCAGGTGGCCAAGAGGGCCAATGGCATCCTGGCTTGTATCAGGAATAGTGTGGCCAGCAGGACTAGGGAAGTGATAGTGCCCCTGTACTTGGCACTGGTGAGGCCGCACCTCGAGTACTGTGTTCAGTTTTGGGCCCCTCACTACAAGAAGGACATCGAGATGCTGGAGCATGTCCAGAGAAGGGCAAAGAAGCTGGTGAAGGGTCTAGAGAACAAGTCTTATGAGGAGCGGCTGAGGGAACTGGGGTTGTTTAGTTTGGAGGAGGCTGAGGGGAGACCTTATCGATCTGTATAACTACCTGAAAGGAGGCTGTAGTGAGATGGGGGTTGGTCTCTTCTCCCAAGTCACAAGGGATAGGACTAGAGGAAACGGCCTCAAGCAGTGCCAGGGGAAGTTTAGGTTGGATATTAGGAAAAACTTCTTCACCGAAAGGGTAGTCAGGCATTGGAACAGGCTGCCCAGGGAGGTGGTTGAGTCTCCATCCCTGGAGGTATTTATAAGGTGGGTGGTATTTATAGTGGTGGACTTGGCAGTGTTAGGTTAACGGTTGGACTTGATGATCTTAACGGTCTTTTCGAACCTTAACGATTCTATGATTCTATCATGCTTAAAGAGAAAAGGAACATCTCAGAACACATCCATGCAATACAAAGTTTTTCTCTTCAGCACGATGTGTTTGTATTTTAAAGAAGCACCATAAAGTTTTCAAAATCCTTAAGTCGACAAAAGAAGAAAATCTTGCAGGAGCACTATGATCCATAGACAAGATCCCCATCTTTCTGATCATTGTCTCAGATCTGCACCATTACAGTGCATCACACCAACCATCACCTTATCTTCTGTGATACTATGATTCTCAAATTTTCCACAAATTCCCTCAAGCAGTGGGAAGGATGGATAACAGCAAACCTTTGTATTGAAATGTATGCCCCATTGTATTACCTTAACCAGATCTTTCAGATGGTCTTTTCATTCTGTTTCTATTATATCAGAACTTCAAAAACAGAGGGTTACATTTCTTCACAAATTGGATGAGATGTGGAATTACTGTGATGGCAGCTGAGCCAGTGGAGGTTGTTATACTTTTCTCAGTCAATATAAAATGCCACTCTCTCACACCCATACATTCAGCTTACAATCCACAGCAGAAAGAACTCAAAATGATAGCCACATGCAGATCTTAGGAGTGTTTTCTTATGAAAAATCTCCAAGATTATTCGGCAGAAACACAAATATTGGACATTTGTTATATATAGTTAACAACAAGATATAAAAATATGCTGAAGCAAGCAAAGGAAATTTATCAGCCAATTTAAGGCTTCACACCTAAACCAAAGTTCCTTCTTCTTTTCTTTGTCATTTCCTTTTTTGTATGTATAACTCAAAATGTGCATAACAAGAGCAACAGATTAATATAATTCTTGTTTGTAAAGCTGTTGAATCAATTTGTTAATTTTTTTAAGAGTTTTTTACCTTATAATTTCAAATAGAAATAATTTTTGCTCTTAAAGAGAAAGTAAGGTCACAGATAAAGGTTTGAACTGGATTTTACTGGCATGTGCTTGGTACCTGATGTATCCTCACTGCCTTTAATGAAGCCTAATCCAAATTTACACCCCTTAACATTAAAGCAGAATCAAACCTTTTTGTCACCAAAAGGACAGTTGCTCAATTTATACCCCAAACTTTTTCCTTTCTTTTTTTTTGTCAGCCTTGTTTTAACACTTAAGTGCTAAATTTAGCACTTGAATACTAGTGTTATTAGTTTTACGTAAATGAGAAAGGACTTTCCTCATAAGGACAGTTTCTGAAGTACTGAAGTCATTTAAAACCCTAAATCTCATTGACTTTAAATTAAACAGTAATTGGATAAAAGATATTAAACACGTATGGAGTTGGAAAGCTGACCTTACTCAGGTAAGAGTTCTAACCACTACTCTTGGGAATCATATTCATAATCTCAGTGGCCAAAGAAAATTAATTTAATGGAAAGCTGTCAGAGGGATGCACTTGGAATGAATTGCAACTTGATATGTTACATTCTCACCTGTCTTTGAATGGCCAGAGTGACAAGCTTACTATTTCCCTAACAAAAGTGTTTTTCCTATATTCCATGGAAATGTTGAGAAGTGAAGCTGGTTCGCTCATCTCTGATTTTTTTTGAATCACTCAACTTAGAACTTGCAGAACTTTTCACTCACTGTTTTTCATGTGTACTAAATTAATGTAAATAGAACATCATGTATAGGACGATGATGATTCTTCCTTAATGATTAAAAACATGAAAAAAACTCAAGATCAATGAGCCTGAAGGGTTTTCAAAATGGAGAAGCCACCATTTCCCTTCTCTTGAATTTCTGGAGAAATTGAGAGGTTTTCAAAAGTGTTCATTTGATTTTGATGCCCTTATTTTTTGGGTGCTTAATATGAGGCAAAATGGAAACTGTGATCCCCTCTAAAAAATGAAATGTGGAATTTAGCTCAGAACTGTAGTCACCTAGATTTGACCAGATAACTGTAAGTACCTCCATGGGAGTTCTACACAGATCACTTCAAACCTGATACATACATGTGGGTAGATGAGTGCCTCTGCAGTCTCCATTAAACATATTAGCTGGATTGTCACTAACTATAAAAGAAGCTTAGACACATAGTTCACATAAGTACCAAAATTTAAGTAAGTGTCTAAAGTCTCCAGATGCTTTTGAATTTAGCAGCAGTATTCAGTTGCCCAAGAATCACAGACTAGCTGAGGTTGGATGGGAGATCTCTGGAGATCACCCGGTCCAAACCCCTCCTCAAAGCAGGGTTTAAAACCATGCTTCAAACCCCTGCTAGAACAGGTTGCTCAGGGTTATGACCAGTGTGTTTTGAGCACACTACAATAAACTTGAAGAATCTGAGTAGCAGTTCAGGAGACTTTGTTTCTGACATGACAATTTTCTGGAAAATGTAGAGTCAGTTGGAGCTGACTTGAGAGCCCATCATAGTAGGGAGGGAGTAGGGAACTGATGAGCAGATAACTTTGCCAAAAGCAAATTATGGGTTTGTATACTCAAAAATTTGGGATAATCTGACTTTACAATGTATTGACTGATACATTAAACAGACTAATACAAAACCTTCAACTTTTGGAAAAAGATGACAGCATCCTTATTGAAAGTCAATGTAAACTAGCAGTTTGCCAGTTGATCCTGTTCACAGATGAAGAAAGAAGAGACTTCTCGCTTTCTACATGGTCTGTTTATGATTAAAGAACAGTGAGGCTAACAACACCCTTATGATCAGCTGTCAGAATATCTATACAAAAGCATAGACTTCCTATACATCCTTTATTTGTGCCTGAGCAACCAAGCACCCAGATCAGTTGCAAGCGAATAATTGAGGTCTGTAGTTATCTCAGTGACAATACTATATTACATCTCAGGAAGTCTCAACACACTGATGAAGTAGATCTTGACACTGCTTTGTAGATGGAAGAAGGATCTGAGGACCACACTTGGATTTTGATCTTTCCTGAGTCATTGTTTCAATGTATAACCTTATGCAAATAGAGCTGTCAAACACTTTCTGTCCCTCATTTTACTCAACTCTAACATATGTATTATATTATCTTCTAAGGTGTGAGAAACTAATTTAACTATTTTTGTAAGATTTTTCTTTTTATTTATTTTTCTGATCTTAATTTGGAAGAAAATCAGAACAGTTTTTTAACAGCTGAAATATTTTTAAGGTAGACTTTGAATCAGCTCTATAGATCAATAGTTAATAAGAATAATAATAGGTTAATAATAATAATAATAGGTCAATAGTTAAGTTAATAATTAGTCATTGGTAATTAAGACTCATATGATTACAGCCAGCCATTTATGAATAGTAAACCATGTAGTTGGTAGAACACAGATTCTGGATTTTTTTTTGTTTTGCTTTTTTTTTTCCAAAAACTTTCCTAGTTGATCTTAGTCTTTTATAAAACCATAATCTCTGTTGACTATTTTATGAATACATATAATTTATTGTGTACTGTTTATGAATTTTTTTTTTAAGGTGGAATCCATGTCACCTTACTTTAATATCAAAGAAGTTAAGGGTCTGTCTCAAATCATCTAATTTTTTTCTGTTGTAAAATGAGAGAGGCATCCAGGGAAAGCTAGTATCAGTGCTAAAATAGGTGCCTTCTTTGGAGCTGACTACTCTTCCAGTGCCTAATGGGGGAGAGTAGACAACTAATTTAGAATAGATACCAAAGTTTTAGAAAATTAAAACTAGGGTAGATTGATCCAGCCTCTCATGTTAGCTATTATTAATTTATGATGTATGATAGGAAAATAAATCATATGCTGTTGATTCTGGATTATGAGTAGGTTGTGTTTAATTACTTCTACAGAATCCTTTATATCTTTTCCAACCCTGGAGAACGAGGATTGTCATTACATATTACTTTCTCATCTTCAGGAATCCAATGTTCCTTAGATTTCAAGTATAAGAATTCTCCTGAACAGAGAGTAAAACAGGTACTTGAAGATCTCTTAAAGGTTTAAAAACCCACGGGTTTATCTGTGATACAGCTCCTCTGATTCACAACTGTGCTAATGATACTTCAGTTCTTGTTCAAAAGGAAAAAAAAAATCTACCTTTTGAATCAACATCTTGGTTTTTTTCTCTATGAATACAGATGTCCTCTTCTGACAAACTTATTTTTCATTACTGTCATCACTTAACTTACTGCATTTCAGAGCACCACACAGCAAAATGATATAACATCCATCATAATTCCTACTAAGCTGCAGCAAAGTCCATAACAAGTGAAGTCTAGTTCTGCAATGTATCTAGACTTTATTATTCTACAGAATTTGTTTCAAACTACAGTCTGAAAAGTAAAGGTGAAAAAAAATAATGATCACAAATGAGGTCTCCAAAGGAAAAGGTAGAAATATTTAATGTAGATAATTACGCAAACAAGATTTTTATATCCTAAGTTTTAATAAAATTAGATTTAACAAAGCTCTCCAAGGAGGTGGCCCTTAGGAGTGTATCAAGATGAGCATTCTTAACCAAAAAAAATTGAGCTTAAAGCTAAACTGAATTGAGGGTGAAGAACTAAAAAATATCACTGATGTACTAGACAAGACTTGTGTACAACTTCACCCTTTTTTTTAGAAAAATATTTAAAATTTATAAAAAGTAGAAGAAGGAAAACTGGAGAAAAGAAGGGACAGGAGAAAATTAGTCTTTTGGTCCATTTCAAAATATGTTTCCTACAGTAAGTACAAACACTGGAACGGAGATAACTTCAAGGTGAAATCAGATGCACTGAGTTGGCCAAAGTTAAATTAAGCCCCATTTTTCAAAGGTGAAATCTTAAGGGACTTAGGCTCCCATATACTTATGTTGCATTTCAAATTGAAATTTTTTTTCTCTTAAGCTGCCTAGATGCTTCTGAAAACATTGCTCTGAGTCAGTCTAATTCATAATTAGATTTTAAACTACTGGCTGTACTGGGAATATCAGACGAAATTCAAATTTGCTCCATCTCTGCTCGAATCCCTTCAGGACTGCTATTTGAAAAAAGGAACAGATATAGTACAGGGTACAGTAAGCTGCAGGGGAGTTCAGCTCTCCTGTTTAATGTCAAGTGGAATCAAGGGTCATGCACTGTTTGACTCCTGGTCTGTCTTCCCATTTATCTTGAGGAGAAACCATGTTTACCTCACACAGAGCCTGAACTTCCCACTTGCTAAGCTCTGTTGGCTTTTAAGCAATGACAAAACTAGTAGGGGTCTCTTGTATTTCTATCTTGTGTTTCTTTCATAGTTAAACCACACAGATAACAACATTAATAATAATTACACAAACACACATGATCAGTTAATGTAGCATTTAAACTGCTTATCAAATCACATTCTTACTCCATTATTACCATCTTATAGTTTTGTCTTTTTACTAGATATCATTTTATCTGTGTGTGGCTATATTCCTCTTTCTCCATTATGTCACTTTTTCCAAAGTTGCTTTCTACAGTGCCCATATTTGTAAAGCACTGCCATCCAGAGAGGGTCTCGTGGGTGAAGTGGCGATTGGTGGCTGCCTTGGCCACAGTGAACATGAAGCAGTCACATTTAAAATCTACGGTAACAGGAGGAAAACTGCCAGCAGGACCTCAACTCTGGATATGAGGAGAGCTGACTTGAGGCTGCTCAGGGAACTACTTAGTAAGGTCCCCTGGGAAAAAGCTTTTGAAGGTGCTGGGGTCCATCAGTGCTGGTCACTTTTTAAGTACTGCCTCCGAAGAGCCCAGGAGCAGGCAATTCCAAAATGTTGGAAGTCAAGCAGGCGAAGTAGAAGGCCGGCTTGGCTGAGTAGGGATCTTCTTCTAGAACTAAGACAAAAAAAGAAAATGTATGAGCAGTGGAAGCAAGGTCAGGTGACATGGGAGGACTACAGAGATGCTGTTCACCACTGTAGGGAGGAAATACGTGCGGCCAAAGCTCAACTAGAGCTGAAGCTGGCCAGTACTGTGAAGGACAATAAAAAGGGCTTTTTTAAATATGTAAATAGCAAAAGGCAGGCCAGAAATAACATTGGCCCATTACTTGACGAGCATGGTCACCTCACAAACAGGGACATGGACAAAGAAGAGACGTTTAATGCTTTCTTCGCCTCGGTCTTCAACACCGATGATGGGCTCTGGGACCCCCAGAGCCCTGGGCTAGAGAACCATGACTGCGAGAACGACAAACTCCCAACCAACCCCGAACTTGTGCGGGATTTGCTGCTCCAGCTGGATCCCTATAAGTCAATGGGGCCCGATGGGATTCATCCGAGGGTACTTAAAAAGCTGGTTGATGTCATAGCGAGATCTCTCTCAATGATTTTTCAATGCTCTTGGGAATCTGGAGAGGCCCCAGTTGACTGGAAGCTGGCAAATGTTGTCCCAATCTTCAAGAAGGGCAACAGGGATGACCCCGGTAACTACAGGCCTGTCAGTCTCACCTCTGTACCTGGCAAAATCATGGAGAAGATTATTCTGGGAGTTATTGAAAAACACCTGAAAGACAATGCAGTCATTGGCCCCAGCCAGCACGGGTTCATGAGGGGAAAGTCCTGCTTGCCAAACTTGATTTCCTTCTATGACAAGATTACCCACCTAGTTGACCAAGGGAAGCCAGTCGACATAATCTTTTTGGACTTCAGTAAAGCCTTCGATACTGTCTCTCACAGTATCCTCCTGGACAAAATGTTCAGCATACAGCTGGATAAACACAGAATGCAATGAGTGTGCAATTGGCTGACGGGTCAGGCTCAAAGGGTTACAGTAAATGGGGTTACATCGGGCTGGCGACCAGTCACTAGTGGGGTTCTGCAGGGATCCATCTTTGGGCCAGTGCTCTTCAATATCTTCATAAATGACTTGGATGCAGGACTTGAAGGTTCGCTATCAAAGTTTGCTGATGACACAAAACTGGGAGGAGCCGTTGACACTCTTGAGGGCAGAGAGGCCCGGCAGAGAGATCTGGACAAATTAGAGAGCTGGGCAATCACCAACCATATGAAGTTTAACAAGGGCAAGTGCCGGGTTTTGCACCTGGGACATGGCAACCCTGGATGTACATACAGACTGGGGAACGAGAGGCTGGAGAGCAGCCCCACGGAGAGGGATCTGGGGGTTCTGGTTGACAGCAAGTTGAACATAAGCCAACAGTGTGCCCTGGCAGCCAGGAGGGCCAACCGTGTCCTGGGGTGCATCAAGCACTGTATTGCTAGCCGGTCAAGGGAGGTGATTGTCCCGCTCTACTCTGCACTGGTGCGGCCTCATCTTGAGTACTGTGTGCAGTTTTGGGCCCCACAGTACAAAAAGGATACAAAGCTACTAGAGAGTGTCCAGAGGAGAGCCACGAAGATGGTGAAGGGTTTAGAGGGGAAGCCGTACGAGGAGCGGCTGAAGTCACTTGGTCTGTTCAGCCTGGAGGAGACTGAGGGGAGACCTCATCGCGGTCTACAGCTTCCTCACAAGGGAAGGAGGAGGGGCAGGCACTGATCTCTTCTCCCTGATGACCAATGACAGGACCCAAGGGAATGGCAGGAAGATATGCCAGGGGAGGTTTAGGTTGGACATTAGGAAAAGGTTCTTCACCCAGAGGGTGGTGGAGCACTGGAACAGGCTCCCCCAGGAGGTAGTCATGGCGCCAAGCCTGACAACATTCAAGAAGCATTTGGACAATGCCCTCAGACATATGGTGTGATTTTTGGGGTTGTCCTATGCAGGGACAGGAGTTGGACTCGATGATCCTTGTGGGTCCCTTCCAACTTAGGATATTCTATGATTCTATGATCCAAATCCAGCTGCATATTGCTTTGGTCTAGCTGGCAACAGAAAATCTAGCTTTGCTGGTAAACCTAGTGTGTAACCCACCTTATCTGAAGAGTGATTGCTGACAGATATCACTGCATGAAATCTATACCTGATGATATGCAGAGGTTACACTGCTCTACTCTTCATTATGAAGGGATCATAGAGGTATTTTTCTAGCCTTAAAACCTATGAACTTAAGAGAAGTGGAAATATTTTAGATTTGATAGATCTTCCCTTTCTAGAGTTGATATTACTACAGTATGTGTTTTTATGTGTTTGTATTTCTATAGACATTTCTTATCAAATGCAATTCTCTATATATTTTTCCCCTGTATTATATGGCCCTGAATTTTATAATCCTGCAGCATGAACTGCATGGTTTCTTTGTGTCTACTCTCTTTGATGCAAATATCAATATACAGTTGCTGTTAAAATGCCATTTCTTTCCTATTTAAATGTAATCAACACAAGAAAAAAAGAAAGAAAGGAAGAAATTGTATTTTTCCCACACAGAATATTATAATTTTTGTCTAGAGGGACAGTTTTGATTACATTATCTTAATTCCTGGGTGACACACAGGACAGAATTTCACCCAGTCTTTTCTGCTTAGAGCTTATACCTTCTAATTGTTCTAAAATACTCAAGTGCACATAAGTAAGGGCAAACAGAGGCTTGACCTGAATGATGGAGAAATTCCAGAGAAAAATATGAAAGAACATACAATAAATCAGGCACATTCTGAATATATCAGACATACTGCACATGCACACATTGACTCAGTGGCGCATGGACGTGGCACAGAGATCATAAGTCTTCTCTGATGAGGCTTCTGTATGTTCATAAATCTTTGACAAACTACACTGCAGTGAGTGGAGCTAATGGAGTAGGGAGGTAAATTCCCTTAAGCCAGTCTAGTCAATCTGTGCTTTCACTCAGATATAACTCTTTCACCTTCATATTGCAGTTTTATGATGTAACCTGCGCCAGAAATGTTGTAGGGGCCTTTAGCCCCTGCCATGGTTGGCTGTGAGATCTAAGATGGCTTTTTTTGGCTAATTCCACTAAATGTTCTCTCCACAAGATTTTGTGCTATCTGATGCAGAAAGGTGACCAAAAAAAATATTCCACCCAAGTCTTGAATGAAGCTGTTGAATTATCTTTAATTAATGATAAGGGCCTTAAACGTTTATGACTCCAGATGTAGCTTAACCATCTAGGAACTGTAATTCCCAGACAGAATTCTACCTAAAAATTTGCCACTGACCGTCAGCAGACAAGATTCAGGACAAGGAAGATACTTCTTTTGACTCAGTAAAAGCTATGTCTTTGTACACCACCTTGCTTTTTCTTCATCTAGACGCTTAGACATATCCACATACATTTTCCATTCTGACAAAAGAAAATTACAGCATTGCTCCACCACACCAAGGTGTTCATATTGTGAAGTACTTAAAAGAAGTGTTATTATAAACAAATGTTGAATTGTATTCATGAGAAGTCATCATAGGCATCTTTAGTATGGAGATGATCCAGCTACCCCAGAGACAGAAGTTATGTAACAATCTTAACAGACGAGAACTACATATTTTTATATTGATGTTACAGATGGCCTTGACTTAGGCATTAATAATTTCTGTGGATTCCAGGGAAGTTCAGTTTTAAATCCCTTGCACCCAATTTCCCCCTGGAACGTTGGATTCATGTCAGATCAACTCTTAAAAGAAACATTACCCTCTATATTATTTAAAGTTTCAAGAATTCATGAGAGAAATAAGTGATCAGTTAAAACCTGAAACCCCACAAGAATTACTCACAAGACATGAATTAACCAGAACACAGATCCTAACCCTTACTTCACCTTGATTCCCTTGAAGAATGGAAGCTGGCAAAAATAGAGAGCTGGATTTAATGTTGTGTTTGCTACAAATGCCTTATTAGGCCTCATGTAAGTTACATTGGGCACAGTTCAGATGGTTAACTTGGTTTTGACTACTTGAGTTGACTGATAATGCAGGGAGCCAGGGTCTGCCATACACAGATAATAGATACTCTGAATCACAGAGTTGGCTTGAACTTGGACTTCAGTTATGTCGCAGTGACTAACTTAGGCATCTGTACTAGCAAGCCTGAATACATTTCTTAATCTTTTCAAATCTCCATGCCCCAAATGCAAAGTGGAATGATAACATCTTCCCTAACTGACAAGCCTAGTACAAAACCAAATATATTAAACTTGCTGAGTGGTTGACAACTACGATAATCATATGTATGCATATGTACATATATAATGTCTGTCATAACAAGTGGTGTTCTTTGAACTTCCATGCCTTTGTATACATAGAAGCTATTTCTTTAGGTTGGGATTATGATGAGTAGGGCAGCTATATCACACAAAAGTGCCTTGGAATTCACATTTGGGCTTGTTTCCTTTGCATTTATGTTTATGCTAATTTTAGGCTCTTCTGATAGCCCTAGGAGCAATTTATACAACTATAATAATAAAACATTTGGCTCTCTTGCTGAATTTCAGTACCCTGAAAGATGGGAAACTCACAAAAAGCCCAGCTTCCTTGTTATCTCAGCTGCAGAAATTGCCATTTGAGGCAAAAAGAAAAGCCTGTGAAAAATGTGAAGACAGATACAAATGATGAGATCTTGAGGTATATTTGGTTTCCAGGAGAATCAAAACACTCAGCCAGAAAGTAAAGAAAGAAAAGAAAGAAAAGAAATAATAATAAAAAAAATCTAAACCCTTACCATCTTACAAGATAGAATCTATTTTTCTTTTGTTTCCCAGATCACAATAAATGGTATTTAACACTGTGTATTTAAGTCACTTTTTGTTGCATTTTAATCTGGTAATTAGTTTTTCCATGCATCAAATACTTTTTAAGGAGATCAAACTGAAATAGCATTTAGCTTAATTCTGATGAGGCTAAAGTTATGCTTCATTTGACCAAGGGTGTTTAAGAGTTGAACAATAATGTATAATATAGAAAGTCTTTAGCAGCAACCTTTTCCATTCTAACTAGTGCATAATATTGGTTTTGCAATCATTTAGTAATTATGTAAGGAGGACATATTTATTATGAATTATTGATTTTATAATTACTGCTGCTGGTGTTCACATTATTACACAATGAAAATCTTTTAATATACAATGTTCTTCACCCTCAGCTGGCAAGCAGATTAGCAAGAGTAGATTTTTATCAGCACTTTTTTTGCCAACTACCTAAGTGGCTTGCTTTCTGAAAAAAATATTGCTAATGGCACTTAAACCAAGAAGAATATCCAATCTCTCAAGGTCATTCCTAGAAGATTATTATAGTCAGTCAACGAAGAAAGAGAGAGAGAGAGAGAAATTTGTTTAGTTGTTTAGTTATTTTACTGCTAATATCATCAGGAATTAAAAGTTATAGCTTTAAATTTGCTGTAAGCTAAATAGACATAAAAGGCCACTATAGAATCATAGAATCATAGAATCGTTAAGGTTGGAAAAGACCCTTAAGATCATCAAGTCCAACCGTTAATCTAACACTGCCAGGTCCACCACTAAACCATGTCCTCGAGCACCATGTCTACCCGTCTTTTAAATATCTCCAGGGATGGAGACTCAACCACTTCTCTGGGCAGCCTGTTCCAGTGCCTGACTACCCTTTCGGTGAAGAAGTTTTTCCTAATATCCAACCTAAACTTCCCCTGGTGCAGCTTGAGGCCGCTTCCTCTCATCCTAAAAGGACATACACTGGATCATGACACATGAAGATATATCTCTTATGAAACTGATTTTTCCATACGTGCAGGCTGACTACTAACCCGTCTGTAGAACTGCAGGGAAAAGTTATATTCAGGGCTAGTGTATAATTGTCAATATGTTTTATATTGTTGAGCAAGGGATTTTTCTTCAAGATGTGTACAAAAGAGATTGTCCAAGTTCACCATTTGATTGGGTCTGCAGCTTCTCACTAATAGCTGTTGCTAAGAAACTGTCACCCTAAACAAAGAGGAGTTCTGCACCATCAGAAATCTTTGGAAATAGGGCTCTCCATTGCTGGCATCAGAATTTAACCACCAGGCTAGAGAATGTAGACCTGGCAGGTGCAGGGAAGAGGATGCAAGTACCTTCGACAACTTCCTCTTCACTTGCCAGGATTGAAACTTTGACTGGAATGATGCAAGACTAGATCTTTATTTCCTACAGACACATGCGCACATACACACACACACTCTCTCTCTTAAGCATATATGCAAATTCGGCAATGGGCCCAAGGTTGGATGTGAGTCTGAATTTTGTTGCTTGATTGCTTTCCCCTCAGTAAAATGATTTTATTAGGATATGGTTGTCATGTAATCTTTTTGTGAAAGAAAAAATGCTAATAAAACACATGACACTGAGATCAGCCTGTTCAATGAGAAGTATTGGTGTTTTGTTCCAGTATAGACTCCAGATCATCCCAGTTAGGTGATAACCTGCTTGGTGTCTCACCACTTATGTATTCACACAAAGAAACACAGAAAGGAAGCAAAAAAATTCAGACTGGGATCTTTGAAATGGCAGAAAGAAGTTGCTGCTATATGACAGACCTGATATGGTCTGGCAAAAAACGTACTTTGGATTTTACCACAAAATGAACACACATACAAGAAATCTAAACAGAGGAAGTAGAAATGCACATAAGTTCTTCACAGGCATTTGACTCTTCAAGATGGGGGAAAACCCTGAGACATATAAATACTGAGAAATGTTATGTTATCTTTTTTTTTTTTTAAAGAAAGAAAGATGAAATAACATTATGCCTGTAGTGGCTTATGGAAAACAACAGAATAGAAATAGGAAAGATGATAACCTTTGTTTTTATAAGGGATACATTGCCACAAAATTATAAATGAGTTGCTTTTCTGCTTTTCTGAGGTTCATGAAATATAAAAGGATGAGTACTATTGTTGTCATTCAGTCAATGGGATCAGGGTTATTTTTGAATTTGAGTATTTTAAGCTTTGTCTGGTATATCCCCAGGTTGAGACAACATAGTTCTAACACCTTCCAGGTAATTGTGTCTATAGCTAAAATAGAAGAGTAAGGAGCATGTCAGGACATGATTCCATAGCAAGATGACTTCAGCACACAACACTTCACTTTGTTCCCACTCACCCTACATTTTAGTTTCCAAAAAGAAGGAGATATTAGCTGAGGACTTTCTAACCAGGTCCAGATGGGTTAGAAGCACTCCGGGATTGATTTGCTTTTACTAAGTGAAAATCTGGTGTTATAAACAATTGCAGGAGTATATGCAATGTACCATAATGCTTGTGATATGCTGGCCATGGCAAGTTTCACAACTGGGTGTGCTTCATCATGACAAATGTCTGAGTGATGCAATGTAAGGATCAATCAATCTTGACTCGGTGTTAAGATGAACTGGGTGGTCTAATGAGTCTTTTCTGTCTCTTATGGTAAGAGGAGATCAATAAATGCAGAAAGTCAGATCAGTGATTTAAAAATACTGGTTTTGCAGTGTTTATACCCAGAAGTTTTAAACTTTGAAAAGTCTGTGAGCTATAAGAACAATAACAATAAAAATAAACCTGTTACTCCCTAATATTTTTTTCAGCAAAACAAGTAGTAAGCAAGCAAACATTAGGACTTTCTTATTATGTTATACTCTACATAAGTTTTTGAAATGTGTAAAAAAGTACAATCTTAAAAGTATGATTAACTGGAAATTTAACACAACTTTTCATAAAATATCTTTGTGTGGTGGTGCATCCCCCCCTCCTCTGGACCACCTTATGATCACAGGGACTCATGTCAAGGCTTGGCCTTTGAGCAATGAGTCTGGCGATTAGGTGCCCCTTGGTTGTACCAGGCACTCTTGCACGGCTGAGCTGGGGAACAAGGATGCCTTGATCTCACCTGGCATAATCAGTCACCCCTTGACAGCTTGGGGACATATCATTGTGGATTGTAACTCGGGCGGATCGGTACGGGAGGATCGTACCTGCCTTGCTGAGATTAATGAGAACTTAGCAATTACCGACCAGAGCTGTGGCCAGAATGGAAATTTACGGATGCCTAAAGTCAATCATCTCACAACCCTATAAACAGCAGTACCACGGGAGACCCTTTGAGCTCTCCTGGACCGCAGCAGGCTGTGTCAGAATCTCCCTCTGAGTGGGACGCCTCTCAGAGCTGTGAACTCTTAAGTTTGCATACGGAGGCGTGGCAACAGGACCTGAGCTGATCTCCGGTGCCCTTCATTCCTTGAGGCTCAACCTTCGCCCACTGAGACAATCATTTGAAGTGAGTATTTCACTGAGCTCAAGGGGAATTTTTGATGGGTACCTTTATCTGGGCATACCAAACTCTCGAGGGATTTTAAGAGGTACCTTTATTAGGTCTATTGTGTGATTGTGTGTGTGTGAGAATTGATTCAAATATCATAGTAAACTTCATTTAATCACTTTGCAGATACTAGAGTAACCAATGATTAGTTACTGCTAAATTCTTGTGATTCTCTCCTTACTGTGAACAAACCCTAAGTTGCTGCTAAATACATATAATCCTTAGCCATAAACCATTGACCAAGTCTGAGACTAGGATTGGATCCACCTGCACCTAGGCTCCTCTCTGAGAAGGAGTTTAGAAAGCAAGGGGGTCCATTCTGAACCTCGTGACTCAATGTGAGGGCCTCCTTCACCCCCCTTGTATTTCCTTCTATCTATCTCAATCTTCCCTTCTCTCTCTCTCTCTCTCCATATATTCCATTCATTTAATAAGTGATAGAGTGAACCTTGCCATTGAACTTTGTTAAATCACCCTTTTATGAATTTCTATTAAAATCACTATTTGCAAATATCTTTGGCGGTGATTATTTAAGCAACCTAACCGCTCATTCACAACACTTTGATAAAAGGTTTCAGATAAGATTCACTCTCTGAAGTGCCTCTTTGTCTCTCTGATGCCTTTTTCTCTCTCCATTGATAACAGAATAAGCTGAAGATGCTAAGTTTTCATATATAACCATTTGAAAACCTAAAGAGGGGTGAGTCTGAGCTGTGGATGTTCTATGATGTGTGGGCACAACAATAACAACTCATTTAGTAGCACAGTAACTTGGGCATTTAAAAAATAATTTGATCAACACACTTGCAGAAAACATTCCTTCATCAAAAACTCATTAATGTTTTCTAGTTTGGTTGAATAACATTACATAATTTTCAGAAACCAGTAGCCAGGAACAAAATATTTAAAGGTAAAGTTTAAAAGGAAATTCAATTCCCCTAAATCTAAACTACCAAAATTAAAAAAATAATCTATGCTTATAATGCCAGCTATGGTCAACAGAGATGAAGAGTCTGCTTCAGGGTGCGATTCATGCTACTCTGCCCAGGTACACGTTGCAGGAGTACATGACGTGTCCACTGGAGGTATCTAGATCTCTTTGTTGATTAAAGTAGGGAGTTCAGATGGCAAATTCAGATTACATACAGGACTTTTAGATTAATTACTTTGAGATTCTCAAACCTGAAAGAAATAAACACGTTATGCTTCAATGAAAAAATTTTACATTACTAAGTTCAGAATATTATCATTACCTTGGCTGAAATATGCAAATGGCTTTTTGGATTGAGTGTCCAGTTTTATATGTAAGACACTCGGAATTATCTAGAGAAAATGCCCTGTAAATGTCAAACCCCTTTAACTGCGCAGTATTTCAAGATTGGAACAAGCAGATTCCAAAACTATGAAAAAATTTGTCCTGCATCTTCTTTGTAGTTTACCCTTCTTCTGTGGTTCAGTCTAGGAGTCCTAGTCAAAGACAAATTCCTTGCTCTATCTGTACAAATAAAAAAATATATATATAAAAAAAAGATTTTTACTGCCTCAGAGACGTTATAATTTATGTAAAAATTAAGAAGCAACAGGACTTATAGGCAAATGGAAAGTGGGCATCTGATTTGCTTGCAGGTCTTGCATTTCACTGTTTTTTTAGAAACATTTTAATTAATAAAAGTGAAAGCAGCCTCCTTGTCTTAAGGTGACCAGCTATGGCTCTCACGAAATCCTTTGTGCCTTTTTTTTTTTCTCTTGAAAATGTCAGTGAGTGCAATAATAACAATTAATGATGATGACTGTTGCTTCAAAGCCAAAGACTGTGACGTTAATAGGTTCATAAGTCCATTCCTCGCTGTGGAAGTTGATTTGTGACATCCTGTCACAGACCTGTCGGGCATTTTTTTAGTGCTGGTACAAAAATATTTTATTTTCTCTGGAAAAAAAAGTAAAAATAATAAAAATTATAAGAACCATTTTAGGTATTCTTCAACATTTAGAGGGTTTTTTTAAAATTTATTTATTTTGTAAGAAAAAATAAATTAAGTGCAAATATATTTTATCAAAACACAAAAATGCAATACTATTTGGAATAGAAACATTAACAAAGATAAGTATAGTAATAAAAAGAAATATTTTTTTTCATAGAATGCAGGTGAAAATAACTGATCTCCACTGGAAAAAGAAGAAATTTACAGAAATTAACATAAAATTCTGAGACAACTTCAAAAGTTTTCTTCTATTCTTTTGCTTAAATACTATACTAAGTGCCAACTGATCATGTATCTGTCCATCTTGAAAGCTATTTTCATGCCGTCAGCTGTCTTTCACTTATAAAATGTACACAATTTTTTATGTAGCCCCTGCTTTAACCAAAGACCATTGGATGTAATTGCATAAGAGATGATGGGCTGTGACCACTACCATTGACCTGAAGGCCTCAATGACTTGCAAACTTCTTAGAGACTCAGCTATTAAAGAGACAGAATAATTACAATCTGTCAGTACAAATACAGCTAAGTGTTTTTAAATGGTTTTGTTTCTGTTTTGGTTTTTTGTTTTTGTTTTTAAGACAGCTAAACTAAGCATCTTTCTCTAGTTAATCTTGTAAACTACCTGTTCAGAAAACAAAGCTAACTATATTTAAAGGGTGATTCATCTCACCTGAAGGTCACAAGCCAGGCATAAGAGATGTCCTTGTTTCTCCATCAGTTACAGAGGAAGCCAAGAAGTTTGACAAGAAACCTCATGATTCAATAGTAATATTGAGGTGAAATGGATCTCTTCTTTTTTTCTACGAGGACTTCTTAATTTAATGGAAATAATAAAAACTGAAAAAAGATTCAAACTCACCACTTTAGCAGTCTGTAAATCAGTATGCTTTCACAGTTACTGTTTAAACTGAGTTTTCAGAGGTTTCTTTACTTTTAAGTCTAAAAATAAAACCTTGATTCATTCTTCAGTTTTATCTAAGAAAAATGCTCCAGCTCGTGCAACATAAAATCAATATATGTAGGAACAATAATACTAATTACACAATAATATTGATACACTCTTATTTTTACTATTTTCTTGAATAAAAATGGACTTTAATTCCATGACAAAACAATAAACTTCATTTTTTTCAGACGGAATTATGATTTACATCCTTATTATCAATAAATTTCTATAAAAGAAGGATTTGTATCTTTCATGGGGCCAGATAAGAAATTAAATATCCTAGAATGAAGCCTGCATTTTTTTAGAGACTAAATCACAAGTTATTTGAAAACAGTTCTGTCTGTCATTAACTTTCAGCTTCACCTAATTGAAATGGCAAATAAAACTTTACATTGCTCTGTATCACCACTATAATGCTTGTAACTTCTTTCCGAGAATGCAGATGCTGTCTTTTCTCGTTAGCTACCTGCTTTTCATCAACTACTTTATGGCAGACAAATCACTGGCAACCTTTACAGGAGTCTTATATTTTGAAGTTAGAAGATATCACTGGGTTTATTTAGTTTAGCCTCCTTCATAGCACAGAACATAGGATTTTTAATTCCTGCTTCAAGTCAATAGCAGTGCTTTGTAGAGAATAATCTTTTAGAGAAAAACAAAATCCAATCTTGTTAAAAAAATTTCCAGCAATGAAGAATCCAATATAAATCTTGTCATTCTAACAGTTAATTACTCTCACCATAAAAATGTAAATGTGTCTACTCTAAATTTCCAGTCACTTTTTCTTTTCTCTTGTCCACTAGATTAGCTCTGCAGTATGTTGTGGTTTAACCCCAGCCAGCAACTATGCACCACACAGCCGCTCACTCACTCCCCCCCAGTGGGGTGGGGGAGAGAATTGGAAGGGTGAAAGTCAGAAAACTCCTGGGTTGAGATAAGAACAGTTTAATAATTGAAGTAAAATGAAATAGAATGGTAGTAGTAGTAGTAATAATAATAATAACAATAATAATAATATAATACAATAATAATATACAAAGCAAGTGATACACGACACAATTGCTCACCACCCCCTGACTGATGCCCAGCCTGTTCCCGAGCAGCAATCCCTTTCCCCCCCGGCCAACTCGCCCCAGTTATATACTGAGCATGACATCATATGGGATGGAATAGCCCTTTGGCCAGTCTGGGTCAGCTGTCCTGGCTGTGCCCCCTCCCAGCTTCTTGGGCACCGGGCAGAGCATGGGAAGCTGAGAAGTCCTTGACTGGTGTAAGCACTACTTAGCAACAACTAAAACATCAGTGTGTTATCAACATTATTCTCATACTAAATCCAAAACACATCACTATACCAGCTACTAAGAAGAAAATTAACTCTATCCCAGCTGAAACCAGGACAAGTATTATTATCATCTTTATTTTTATTTTTTTTACTGTGGTATTTCCCCATTTTGTAAATGTGACAAACATGCTTTGCTCCTAAATATATTACTTGTTATTAGCCACACTGAAAATACATGCCAGGCTTAGACACAAAGCCTATTATTGAATGTCAGCTGATCTCTACTCTGTTCCATTGTGTACAATAAATCTGGGTTAAACATAAGATAAGCTGAGTTTGCTTAGCCCTCTTTTCACCAAGCTAAACTAATTCGAACAGCCTTGATTTTCTGCAGGGTAGAGTACTCCCATGGATAGTTATCATGAATTAGCTGACTTGTTATATGTGATGCCAGAATAACTTATTCATATATGTAATAGTATCCTTGTTCCTAGATTATTGGAGACAGAGAGCACTGTGTATCAGTGGTCTGTATTCTTCATTATTTATCATTCCTTTAGCTTTTGTATCAACTCCAAGCTTTACAGGTAATGATTTTATGTTTTCTTCCAGTTTGTTGATAAAAAGTTTACTAGCATAGAGCCAAAAATCAATCCCAGGGAGACCCCAGTCAGAACACACCTTATCAGTATTAATTCCCAATTTGCAATTACGCTGTGGGACATAGTTATCAACCATTTCTTTAATAATTCAATGTGATTTGAAAAACAATGGGGTTTTAATTTTCTTTTTTTAGTTTCTTGTATACAAGTCAACTTCTTTAAAGGAGTTACATTATTATACATTATTATTTTATTGAATTGAATCAAACCTCTCTTCAAAGCATTGACATGAATTGGTTCGAAAAGATTTATTTCCAGCCTGTGCATATTCACTGGCATTAATACATTACTTTCCTTTAATTCGTTGTTAATTCAGGCTTGTCTCAGAAGGTCTATCATTTTGCTTTTGTTAAGTCCCGGTCTGATTGTCAGGCTCGGGGAAGGTTTGTAATGATCCCAAGGGCGAAATTAAGACACAAACGAGGTCATATGCCGCCAATCAGACGTTTTATTGGGTAAATATAAAAGAATAAAGCGATAGCAAAGGCAGGAAATATTAGGAGGAAATTAAGCAAGCATTCAGAGAGATAAGCAAAGGATAGTCACCACCATGGATCCAGCAGCGTCCCATTGATCCTCAGTCTTCAGTTTTTCGGTGGTGGATGGCCACACTCAGGTTTCCTTGTGCCGTCTTTTATCTGGTGTTGGAGAGGGAGTTTGCCCTCTCGTTTTCCTTTGGTAACCCAGGGCAACATCACGTACCCAGCACATGCACATCTAATATGTTGCTGGTGGGGCAAGCGGCCTGACCGGATACCAGTTGGTGTCCTGTTCTTGGTGGTACCTGATAAGCCAAAGAATGGCCTGCTGCTTCAGCAAGTTTGCACAAGTTTCCTTGCCAGATGGTGCTACCTGATAAGCCAAAGAATGGCCTGCTGCTTCAGCAAGTTTGCACAAGTTTCCTTGCCAGATGGTGGTACTTGATAAGCCAAAGAATGGTCTGCCCTCGGGTCTTGTCAGAGAAAAGAGTGGTCTACTGTCCGGTCTTATCAGATAAACACACACAAGCAAGCTTTGAGACAATTGTTCTTAACACTTCAGTCTCTTACACCACCCTGTGGCTCAAAGATTGCTGTCTTGACTCGCAGATCTCTGCCTTCATGGCCCATGGTGGTGATACAGGGAGAGGATAGTAAGGTAAGAAGAGAGCATTTGTTTACACAATTTTTACAACTAAAGGTCTTGGTTGGTACACTGCACGGATATATTTAACATTGTCTGGTGATGGGGCAGCAACAAACTGCATGTTAGTCACAACACGTTGAATTAATTGAACAAACCATGGAATGATACATGGTAAAAATAATAGCATTGCTAAACCACACAACATATAGAACAAGATACGCTTAACCCAAGGGGTACCTGGAAGCCATGAAAAGGGATCAAATTCCCAACCTTTCCAGGTCTGAACAGGAACATGGGCTAATTTTCTTATTCCAGAGGTTATTTGTTTAACAACTTGACCGTTATCATCAATTTTTAAACAGCAATTCGAATCATTTAATTTACCACAAACACCTCCTTCTTCAGCTAGCAGGTAGTCGAGAACCATACGATGTTGCAAAATTGCCGTTCTCATTTGTGTGGTTTGATCTGCCAATAGGTCCAAGGCATGAGCAGTTTCATTGGTAATAATTTCTAAAATGGCTTGTAGTTGAATAATGCGATTTAAATTATAAACAGGTTCTCGAGCACCGCTAATCACTTCATTGGGGTTCCAGGTGGCAGGCCCATAGTGTTGGATAATTCGTTCTGGGGGCCACTCATCCTTTCCCCACGATTGGCTGCTAACACCTGCTATAGCAGTATTAACAGATCGTCTGCTCCGTGTAAGATCATCATACAATTTAACACCCAAATTATTATCATCATTCTTGGGAAGCAGAAAAAACAGGGGACGAATTACTCCAACATAACATACTCCAGACCACTTTGCTGGTAACACTTTGTATGCATGGTGACCACACACCCAGTAGTAACCCTTTAAGGCTCGATGGCCATTAGCAAAAGGTCCTTTCCATTCTTTTGCTGATTTGTCAGCATGTAATAGAAAAGTTTGGAATGTATTTTCTCCAAAATACAAGTATTCCTAGTACATGCTGCAATTCCTTCTTTGACTCGGGCATTTTTATCAGATCTAGTGTGGAGAGGTTATCCTGACGAATACATGTCATTCCTCCTTTCCACCTAATCCCTAGAAATTTAACTTCATTTGAAGGAGTCTGAATTTTCTCAGGCGGGATCTTTAACCCTAGGCTTTCTAAATGAGTGATAATGTTATCCTGTGTTGTCTGGACTTTTTCTGTTTGACTCCCTGCAATTAGCATATCATCAATGTACTGATAAATTTAACCCCTTCCTCTGATGGGATTAGTTCTAATTCTCGTGCTAAAGCGTGGTGGGCTAATGTGGGGGAATGTTTATATCCTTGAGGGAGCCCTGTAAAAGTAAACTGTTGCCCCTCCCAGGTAAAAGTAAAACGATCTTGGTCCTGTGGTTGCAGAGGGACCATAAAGAACATATCTTTAACATCAATAGTTGCCATAATAGGATGTGCTTGTTCCTGAATAGTGGCTATGAGTTCGGCAATGTTCGGTACAGCGGCCATTAACGGGCCTGTCTTTGCACTGAGCCGTCGGTAATCGACTGTTAGTCTCCACTTCCCATTTGGTTTTCAGACTGGCCATACAGGGGAATTAAAGGGAGAGTGAGTAGAAACTATAACCCCCTGTTCCTTTAATTCCTCCAGTACTGGGAAAATCCCCTCTTGTGCCCCCAGGGGCAAGGGACTTTGGGCTGTTCAGGACTCTGGTTAACAGAGTCCCTTGGGAGGTAGTCCTGAAGGGCAAAGGAGTCCAGGAAGGCTGGACGTTATTCAAGGAGGAAATCTCAAAGGCGCAGGAGCAGGCCGTCCCCATGTGCCGCAAGTCAAGCAGGCGGGGGGGAAGACCAGCCTGGCTGAACAGGGAGCTTTGGCTAGAACTCAGGAAAAAAAGGAGAGCCTACCGCCTTTGGAAGAAGGGGCAGGTGACTCAGGGGGATTACAAGGATGTTGTGAGGATATGCAGGGAGAAGATCAGAAAGGCGAAGGCCCAACTGGAACTTCAACTGGCCACCGCCATTAAAGACAACAAAAAAAGTTTTTATAAATATGTCAGTAACAAAAGGAGGGCCAGGGAGAATCTCCCTCCTTTGTTGGATGCAGAAGGTAACCTGGCCACGAAGGATGAGGAGAAGGCAGAGGTACTTAATGCCTTCTTTGCCTCAGTCTTTAATAGTCAAGCTAGTCATCCTCGTTTTTTTCAGGCCCCTGAGCTGGGAGATGGAGATAGGATGCAGAGTGAAGACCCAGTTGTTGAAGAGGTGGCAGTCACTGACCTGCTCCTCCACCTGGATGCCCACAAGTCCATGGGGCCAGATGGGATCCACCCGAGGATAATGAGGGAGATGGCAGAGGAGCTGGCCAAGCCACTCCATTATTTATCAGCAGTCCTGGTCAACCGGGGAGGTCCCAGATGACTGGAAGCTAGCAAACATGACGCCCCTCTACAAGAAGGGTCGGAAGGAGGATCCGGGGAACTACAGGCCTGTCAGCCTGACGTCGGTGCCGGGGAAGGTCATGGAGCAGATCATCTTCAGAGCCATTATGCAGCAAGTGCAGGACAACCAAGGGATCGGGCCCAGCCAGCATGGGTTTATGAAAGGAAGATCCTGTTTCACTAACCTGATCTCCTTCTATGACAAGGTGACCCGCTTAGTGGATGAGGGGAAGGCTGTGGATGTTGTCTACCTGGACTTCAGTAAGGCCTTTGGCACTGTCTCCCACAGCATTCTCCTGGAGAAGCTGGCTGCTCACGGCTTGGATAAGTGCACTCTCCGCTGGGTTAAAAACTGGCTGGATGGCCGAGCCCAGAGAGTGGTGGTGAATGGAGTCAAATCCAGTTGGCGGCCGGTCACGAGTGGTGTTCCCCAGGGCTCAGTGTTGGGGCTGGTCCTGTTCAACATCTTCATTGATGATCTGGATGAGGGGATCGAGTGCACCCTCAGGAAGTTTGCAGATGACACCAAGTTGGGTGGAAGTGTCGATCTGCTGGAGGGTAGGAAGGCCCTACAGAGGGACCTGGACAGGCTGGATCGTTGAGCCATGGCCAACTGTATGAGGTTCAACAAGGCTAAGTGCCGGGTCCTGCACTTGGGTCACAACAACCCCATGCAACGCTACAGGCTGGGGGAGGAGCGGCTGGAGAGCTGCCTGGCAGAAAAGGACCTGGGGGTGTTGGTTGACAGCCGCCTGAACATGAGCCAGCAGTGTGCTCAGGTGGCCAAGAGGGCCAATGGCATCCTGGCTTGTATCAGGAACAGTGTGGCCAGCAGGACCAGGGAGGTAATAGTGCCCCTGTACTCGGCACTGGTGAGGCCGCACCTCGAGTACTGTGTTCAGTTTTGGGCCCCTCACTACAAGAAGGACATTGAGGTGCTGGAGTGTGTCCAAACAAGGGCAACGAAGCTGTTGAAGGGTCTAGAGCACAAGTCTTATGTGGAACGGCTGAGGGAACTGGGGTTGTTTAGTCTGGAGAAGAGGAGGCTGAGGGGAGACCTTATTGCTCTCTACAACTACCTGAAAGGAGGTTGTAGCGAGGTGGGGGTCAGTCTCTTCTCCCTAGTAATGAGCTGTAAATTGACCGTAGCCAGTGCCTGTGCTTGAACATTACCGAACGCATCTGCCACAAACAAACGTCGCTTAGACAATCATATACCTCCGCGCACTGCATCTTCTGTCTTGGTGGCTGAAATTTGAGCACCAGTATCCACTAAAAATGTAATGGGTACTCGTCTAAATCCTACAAGGCAGGTGATTAATAAGTCACCTCGATGACCTATAGTGAGCTGTCTAATATACACCCACCCTTCGCCCCCCTGCTCACTACAAAGGGGCGAAGGAATTAGTTTCCCGTCAACCTTTGGGGGGCAGTCGAGTCAGTCAAATTGATTAGGGGCGGGGGTGCACTGGGAACCGGACTCTCAAACATTTTTACTTTGGCCACTGGCTTTTCGGGCCACTCTAAAACTATTTTTTCAAGCCTATCAGTTGGTAACCCGTCCATAAGATCTCGAGGAACACCTTTCTGACACCCTACGGTCCATAAGCTAACACGCTTGTTTGAGATGTTTCTTCCACCAGAAAGTTTAAAGAAGGACACTCTCTTTTCATTTTCAAGGTGTGAGGGAGGCTTTATTTCAGTACGTCTTAAACCCTTCACGTCTGATTTTGGGGACGGGGTACTAACTGGGCCATATTTTCGCCCGTAATTGATTAATTCCTGAGCAACCTCTCCCCAAGTCCATACTTTAAAATTTTGGTTCCTGCGATCAGAAGTCGCCAGTCCAGGTAGTGCGGTTGAGACCTTTTCGCCCTGGGGCATTGCGTTAATTGTACTTTGTAATTGTATGCCCAGAGGTTTTAAAGATTCAGGGAGGCCCCTTATCAGGGGGGTCATTCGTTCAGGGTCCACCGGCATCATCATTGGGGACTCCTGTTTGAGCTTAAGCTCATGATCATACATCATTTGCAAACATGCCGCTTTCTGTATATTTTCTACCAATTGATCAATTGATCCTGTGATAGCAAGAGGGTCTCCTCGTTCCAAGGGATTGAGGCCTCCAGGCCAGTAAGCTGCCCTTTGGGTTAGGGACCAGGGAGCGCGGTGATCACCGGTAGTTAAAAACACTCCGGGCCCCCAATATCCTTCAGCTTCTTTTTCACTTAGTAATATCTGGTCACCACCTGACAACGACACCCTCCATACATATTCTGTTTCTGATTCCTTAGGGGTACGGCCAAACTCCCTTTTTAATTTAGCTAATTCTGTAGCGGTATACGGCACTTCTTTTGTAGTAATTTGAGGGGAGTCGTCTTGGTCATTGTCATACGTGAATTCAGTTTTAACCAAAGGTCGGAGAGAGTAAGGAGGCATCTCTAATTTGTCTAATTTTAATTTCATCTCTTCTAACTCCTCGCAAGGATATACAATTTTCTTTTTGGGGGGCGAATGGCTGTCACCACTCTCGCCCGTGAGGAGTTGCTCTTTAAGAGCAGATTGCAGATAGTCTGCCTGGGCTCTCTGCTGCTCTAATTGCTCTTTTAAGTTCTCTACTTGTCATTGCAAGGATTGGACAAGGGCTTGTAAGCACTGTATGGTCTGAGACTCGGCACTACGCTGCCGGTCTCTTGCTTCCACAGCTACAACTAAACTGGCACCCAAAACGGCGCATATAATTGATTTTCCTTTTCCGGCCCGAAGTTTAGCGTCCTTTTGCAGGGCGCTGATTCGGTCGGTAATACTCTGCAGATTATACCAATTATCTCGTGCCCAGTCAATACCTTGTACTGAAGGGCGTGCATTATGTTTTTCCAAAAAGTTATACAGCACCTCCCTGTCCACAGGGATAGTGTTATCATCACCCATTTTCTACAACAACACACTTCAAGCAGGTTTAGTATTCAACAAGTGAGGGTGGTCGTCTCAGGGAGGTAACACGTAAGTGTTAATTTTCACAAAAGTTTCACCCTCTACTTCCCTGAGAGGTACGCACGTAAGTCAAGTAAGTTTAAAGGTAAGACAGACAAGAGGTGCGGCACTTTCACTCCAAGGGATCCTGTCCGTGACGCCAATAAAATGTTAGAGTCCCGGTCTGATTGTCAGGCTCGGGAAAGGTTTGTAATAATCCCAAGGGTGAAATTAAGACACAAACGAGGTCATATGCTGCCAGTCAGACATTTTATTGGGTAAATATAAAAGAGTAAAGCAATAGGAAAGGCAGGAAATATTAGGAGGAAATTAAGCAAGCATTCAGACAGATAAGCAAAGGATAGTCATCACCATGGATCCAGCAGCGTCCCGTTGGTCCTGTCTTCAGTTTTTCGATGGTGGATGGCCACACTCAGGTTTCCTTGTGCCGTCTTTTATCTGGTGTTGGAGAGGGAGTTTGCCCTCTTGTTTCCCTTTGGTAACCCAGGGCAACATCACGTACCCAACACAAGCACATCTAATATGTTGCTGGTGGGGCAAGCGGCCTGACCGGATACCAGTTGGTGTCCTGTTCTTGGTGGTACCTGATAAGCCAAAGAATGGCCTGCTGCTTCAGCAAGTTTGCACAAGTTTCCTTGCCAGATGGTGGTACTTGATAAGCCAAAGTGTGGTCTGCCCTCGGGTCTTGTCAGACAAAAGAGTGGTCTACTGTCTGGTCTTATCAGATAAACACACACAAGCAAGCTTTGAGACAATTGTTCTTAACACTTCAGTCTCTTACACAGGACCTTACAGGGGGCATCTGCTACTGACCTGCAAACCACGACGATAAAGCCGATGAAGCAATATTTGGGACACTAAGGCAAGCTTCTGGTCAACAGAACCTGGTTCTCATGGGTGACTTCAACTACCCAGACGTTTGCTGGAAGAACAATACAGCAGCTTGCATGTCATCCATCAAGTTCCTGGAATGCGTAGGGGACTGTTTCCTCTTACAAATATTAGATGGGCCAACCAGGAAGAAGGCACTGCTGTACCTGTATTCACAAACCAAGAAAACCTGCTGTGTAACATCTCGGTCAGTAACAACCTTGGCTGCAGTGATCGCAGTATTGTGGAGTTCGGGATCCGGCTGAGCATGCTGAAGGTTAGCACCAAGACAAGGCTTCTAGATTTTAGAAGAGCAAACTTCAGCTTGCTCAGAGCTCAGTTGGGAGGGATTCCGTGGGAAGCTTCCATGGAGGATAAAGGAGCCAGCAAGTGCTGGGAGTTCTTCAAGAATGCTCTCTTGGAAGCACAAAACCAGTTTATCCCCTATAAAAGAAAGGGAAGGAAGCGGAGCAAGAGGCCCCCTTGGCTCAACCACGATCTCCTGGGTCTGCTTAAAACCAAAAGAGATGCGTACCAGAGATGGAGAAGTGGAAGATTGTCCACTGAGAACTGCAAGGGCATTGCCAGAGTGTGCAGAGATGCAGTTAGAAAAGCAAAAGCTCAGCTTGAATTGGAACTGGCCAAAGATGTCAAAAAAAACAAAAAAGGGTTCTTCAGGTATGTAAGTTGCAAGCAGAAACAGAAGGAAAACATAGGCCCGCTGTTAAACAGTAGAGGTGAATCAGTCACCAACAATGCTGAAAAGGCAGAGGTTCTCAACACTTTCTTCACCTCTGTCTTTACCAACACTGTTGGATCCCAGGCATTGGGAACAAAAATCCAGGAGGATCCAAACATAGACCCACCATCAGTGAAGAAGGAGTTAGGATGTGAATTATTACAGGAGCTTGACCCCTACAAATCGATGGGCCCTGACGCCATCCACCCGAGGATGTTGAGAGAGCTGGCTGATGTCATTGCGGGGCCACTCTCCATAATCTTCAAGAAGTCGTGGAGATCGGGGGATGTCCCAGAGGACTGGAGGAAGGCGAATGTTACCCCTATCTACAAGAAGGGCTCAAGGGAGGATCCGGGTAATTATAGGCCCATCAGTCTTACTTCAATCCCTGGGAAAGTCATGGAACGGATCCTCCTGGGGGCCCTCACGAGTCAAATGAAGCACGTAATTGGGAAAAGCCAACACAGCTTCACCAAGGGCAGATCATGCCTGACAAATCTGGTGGCCTTCTATGATAAAGTGACCTGCTCGGTTGACAGGGGGCGAGCGGTGGTCGTTGTCTACCTGGACTTCTCCAAGGCTTTTGAGACGGTTCCCCACGGCCTCTTCCTGGAGAAATTGATGCATTATGGCCTAGACAAGTGGTCTGTGAGGTGGGTGAGGAGTTAGCTGGCGGGCCGTACCCAAAGGGTGGTGGTAAATAGCTCTTTTTCAAACTGGCAACCTGTCACAAGTGGGGTCCCCCAGGGATTGATATTGGGCCCAACGCTATTCAATACCTTCATAAGTGATCTGGATAACAGGATCAAGGGTAGCCTGATGAAATTTGCAGATGACAGCAAACTGAATGGGGAGGTAGACACTCTGGAAGGGAGAGCCACCCTGCAGGAAGATCTGGATAGGCTGGAAGAGTGGGCTAACAAGAACCTTATGAAGTTTAACAAGGACAAGTGTAAGGTCTTGCACCTGGGAAAACATAATCCAGGAGTACAGCTCAGACTGGGATCCAGACCTGGCTGGAGAGCAGCTCCGTGGAAAGGGACCTAGGGGTCCTGGTGGACAGGAAGCTCAATATGAGTGAACAGTGTGCTGCTGCGGCCAAGAAGGCCAATAGGATGCTGGGTTGCATCAACAAGGGCATCACCAGCAGAGATAAAGAAGTCATTATCCCTCTCTACTCGGTGCTTGTCAGGCCACACCTGGAATACTGTGTACAGTTCTGGTCCCCGTTATACAAAAAAGATGTGGACAGGCTGGAGGGGGTCCAGAGAAGGGCCACCAAGATGATCAAGGGTCTGGGAAGCCTGCCATATGAGGATAGGCTGAGAGAGCTGGGCTTGTTCAGCCTTGAAAAAAGGAGGCTTAGAGGTGATCTCATCACCATGTACCAGTACTTAAAGGGGAGCTACAAAGAAGATGGAGACTCCCTTTTTACAAGGAGTCACATGGTGAGGACAAGGGGTAATGGGTACAAGTTACTCCCAGGGAGATTCCAGTTGGACATGAGAGGAAAATTTTTCACAATGAGAACAGTCAATCATTGGAATAATCTCCCCAGGGAAGTGGTTGACTCTGCTACGCTGAACATGTTTAAGACTCAGCTGGACATAGTGCTGGGCCATCTCGTCTAGACTGTGCTAGAAAGGTTGGACCAGATGATCCTTGAGGTCCCTTCCAACCTGGTATTCTATGATTCTATGATTCTATGATAATTAATTATAAGACAATGGAGAAACACGCATTAGTGAAATTCATGTTTGTGAAGAGTTTGTGAAGAGTTTAATCCTTCTATGAATCCTTTGTACTGTAAGAGAGACCAGGAGAGTTACTCTGCTTTGTGATGTCTTTGTGTGACCAGGTAGTCATATTATTCCTTATTCTACCAAAGAGAATCATTTTGTGAATGCCTTCCATCATTCCTCCTTCCCTCTTTTATATGACTCTTGCTGGCTTTGCCAACAGACTTGAAACACTTAAATCTTTCTGCTGACTCCATTGTGCTTTGTATAAGAATCTGTAATGACATGCTTTTTCTGCCAGAGACTATTTTTCACTGTTTTCTGAATAGCCAAGTGGATTCTGAATGTTGATTAAGGGTCAGGGTCAGCAGAAGTGCTACCTTGGACTTCCGGAGGGCATACTTTGGCATCTTTAGGAGCCTGGTTGAGAGAGTCCCTTGGGAGGCAGTCCTGAAGGGCAAAGGAGTCCAGGAAGGCTGGACGTTCTTCAAGAAGGAAATCTTAAAGGCACAGGAGCAGGCCGTCCCCATGTGCCGAGACACGAGCCGGTGGGGAAGAAGACAGGCCAGGCTGAACAGAGAACTTCGGCTGGAACTCAGGAATAAAAGGAGAGTTTATGACCTTTGGAAGAAGAGGCAGGCCACTCAGGAGGACTACAAGGATGTCGTGATGTTATGCAGGGAGAAGATTAGAAGGGCCAAAGCCCAGCTGGAACTTAAACTGGCTACTGCTGTAAAAGACAACAAAAAATGTTTCTATAAATACATTAGCAACAAAAGGAGGGCTAAGGAGAATCACCATCATTTAATGGATGTGGGGGGAAACATAGTGACGGAGGATGAGGAGAAGGCTGAGGTACTTAATGCCTTCTTTGCCTCAGTCTTTAATAGTCAGACCAGTTGTTATCAGGGTACCCAGCTGGGTACCTGAGCTGGAAGACAGGGATGGGGAGCAGAAAGAACCCCGCATAATCCAAGCGGAAGTGGTTAGCGCCCTGCTACACCACATAGACAGACACAAGACGGATAGGATCCACCCAAGAATACTGAAGGAGCTGGCGGAAGTGCTCACCAAACCACTTTCAATCATCTGTCAGCAGTCCTGGCTAACCGAGGAGGTCCCAGTTGACTGGAGGTTAGCAAATGTGATGCCCATCTACAAGAATGGCCAGAAGGAGGATCCAGGAATCTACAGGCCTGTCAGCCTGACCTCGGTGCTGGGGAAGGTTATGGAGCAGATCATCTTGAGTGCCATCACGCGGCACATCCAGGACAACCAGGGGATCAGGCCCAGTCAGCATGGGTTTATGAGACGCAAGTCCTGCTTGACTAACCTGAGCTCCTTCTATGACAAGGTGACCCGCTTAGTGGATGAGGGGAAGGCTGTGGATGTTTTCTACCTAGACTTTAGTAAAGCCTTTGACACCATTTCCCACAGCATTCTCCTGGAGAAACTGGCTGCTCACGGCTTGGATGGGCGTACTCTTTGCTGGGTAAAAAACTGGCTGGATGGCCAGGCCCAAAGAGTTGTGGTGAATGGGGTTGGCAGCTGGTCACAAGTGGTGTTCCCCAGGGCTCAGTATTGGGGTAAGTTCTGTTTCATATCTTTATCAACGATCTGGATGAGGGGATCGAGTGCACCCTCTGTAAGTTTGCAGATGACACCAAGTTGGGTGGAAGTGTTGATCTGCTGGAGGGTAAGACGGCTCTACAGAGGGATCTGGATAGGCTGGATCGATGGGCCAAGGCCAACTGTATGAGGTTCAACAAGGCTAAGCGCCAGGTCCTGCCCTTGGGTCACAACAACCCCATGCAACACTACAGGCTTGGGGAGGACTGGCTGGAGAGCTGTCTGGCTGAAAAGAACCTGGGGGTGTTGGTTGACAGCTGCCTGAACATGAGCCAGCAGTGTGTTCAGGTGGCCAAGAGGGCCAATGGCATCCTGGCTTGTATCAGGAATAGTGTGGCCAGCAGGACTAGGGAAGTGATCGTCCCCTTGTATTCGGCACTGGTGAGGCCGCACCTCGAGTACTGTGTTCAGTTTTGGGCCCCTCACTACAAGAAGGACATTGAGGTGCTGGAGTGTGTCCAAAGAAGGGCAACGAAGCTGGTGAAGGGTCTAGAGAACAAGTCTTATGAGGAGCGGCTGAGGGAGCTGGGGTTGTTTAGTCTGGAAAAGAGGAGGCTGAGGGGAGACCTTATTGCTCTCTACAACTACCTGAAAGGAGGCTGTAGTGAGGTGGGTATTGGTCTCTTCTCCCTGGTAACAACGGATAGGACGAGAGGAAATGGCCTCAAGCAGTGCCAGGGGACGTTTAGGTTGGATATTAGGAAGAACTTCTTCACTGAAAGGGTAGTCAGGCACTGGAACAGGCTGCCCAGGGAAATGGTTGAGTCTCCATCCCTGGAGGTATTTAAAAGATGGGTAGACATGGTGCTCGAGGACATGGTTTAGTGGTGGACTTGGCAGTGCTAGGTTAATGGTTGGACTTGATGATCTTAAGGGTCTTTTCCAACCTAAACAGTTCCATGATTCTTTGATTCTATATATACTTTTCAACTCACGCTGAACCATATATGTCTACAGAGCATCATGTTTCTTTCCAATTTTGTTACTAACTTACAGAAATATAGTTTTCCATTAACATATATCTCAAAAATTAGACATTTAAAACTTGGAAACTTGCATTCATGTGTATGTACGCACCTGCGTATCTAAACTCCAAAGGAAGAACAATATAAGTCAAGTGGGTAAACCTCAGCTCAAAGGTTCAGGTGTCTAATATCCAAGTCCTAGCCTGATGTACAAGTGTGATTTTATTTCATTTTACACAGAAATTTTGTGTTAAAGTGTGAGGCAGTAAGTGAGCAAAAGCCACAAAAGACAGGAAATGTTAAAACAGAGTCAGAGTGTACTTGTTAAGACAGAAAAAGTTATGTAAGGATTCAAGGTGAAATATGTTAACACAGAAAGTTAAAAAGCTCTAAGTAAAAGTTCAAAAAATCAAGAGGTGGCAACCTAGCATTGTTGAGGTACTCGTAAAAGCAATGGAAGCTGATCTTTCCCCAACTGACTGAGCAAATGCTCACCAAATTTCTTTTTTCTGAGCTGTTAATATCTTGCTCATTCAGCCTTTATATCTGTTTCACCTATTAACTAATAAATCATTACATTTAGAATTATAGAATAGAATAATTGAAAAATCCAGGCTGGATTTCTGGAGATCTGGTCCAACCTTCTCTTAAAGGAAGGGCTTTTGAACAAGGGTCCTGTCAAACTGAATATCCAATCAGGCAGATTCTACCACTTCTCTCTGAAGCCTATTGCAGCATTTAATTTTTCTCACTGCAAAAAGGTTTTCCACCTCTCTTCATAAAACCTGTTCTGCAATCCTTTAACTGTCTTGGTTAGTGGTCCTACTCTGGACTCTGTTTTTTCAGAGCAAAAATTAGAGTGGGGAGCAAGCTAAAACTGAACACAGTGTTCCAGGTATATCCAAACAAGTGCTGACCAGAGTGGAATAATCACATCCCTCCATCTGTTGGCTATGTTCTTGCTCATGGAGCTCAGGAAATAGTTTGCCTTTATAGCTGCAAGAGCACTCTGCTGACTTATGTTAAGTTTGGTGTCCCTCAGGACCCTAAGGTCCTTCCAGCAGAGATACACCTAATTGAGGCAGATCCCAGCCTGTACTGCTGCTGCTTCTGTACTAGCAGCAGGATTTTACATTTATCTCATGTCAAACTTTATGCAGCTTTTGTTGGCCCAGCCTTGTTTGTATTCTACTTACAATGTTTTTTTGCTCAATGTAGTAGTTCTCCAAATCCGTGTGACCTGTGGGGGTGAAGGTGTTTACAGATGAGAAAGATCACGGTTAAAATTGACATTTAGTATAGTCTATTTGTCACAAATCCAGTCTGAGACACTTTTAAAGGATCCTTAGGAAATTCTGAAATTTGCCAAAGAGGTAGTAATAAGATACAGCCTGTGCTCTGTGAAGACCCTGTATGTGAAATGGGTTAAAGTTTTTACTGTATGCACTTCCCATTCAGAACCACAAATTGGGAGCTCCTGAGCCAGTCACTGCCTCTTTCCCTCTTTGCTACACACAGCTATCTTTAACTTAAACCAATTACATCATTCTTTGATGTTTTCTCCTGTATCAATCTCACCTAGTGTCCCCCAGTTCAAACTGATCACTGCTTCCAACTTGTATTCTGTTATTGGGAGGTAGGAAGATGACAAGGATGACTTACTTGTCAGGTCTGTAGAGTGATCTGTAAGCTCAAAGAGGACTTTCCCTACCTTTCCAAAATCCCCAGGTAAGAGTTGTGAGAATTGCAGGGACTGTTGCTTTTCTTCCTGAAGTTCATCCTGGATTACACAGAAATCCACATCTCCCCTTCATAGGTGTGTTGACATAAAAACACAACTGAAAAACAGGCCCCAGAAGCATACAAATGGTCAACTGGAACACTCTCCTTTGGAAAAAAATAATTTCCAAGTAGAAAATGTGTTTTAGTCAACACTGTCTCGATTTTGACAATTTTTCTTTTGCTTTTCCCAAATGATATTTCAGACCAAACAAGCACCACATGTTGAGAGCCACATTAAAATATTGCATTTCAAAGTGTTAATTTGACTTCAAATGGCATGTAAAATGGACAGTTATTTCACAATAAATTGCAATTTGGCACATCAGAGTTGGACAGGCTGAAATATGAAAACTGTGTTTGTTGCTGGATTTGCTTCTCATGCAAATATAGAAAGTCTTATTTTTTTGAGGGTGCCCCTCTGAATTGATTTTTTTAAAAAAGACAAAAAAAAATCACTTTCTTCTTTGTGTAAATTTTCGATGATTTCAACTCTGTCCCAGGTTGGAGTGAAAGTAAATGTCAGAGTACTGGAACATCAAAACATTGGGACAGATTTTATTTTCTCATCAGTTCTAATACGTGCATATACCAAAATACTTCAAAGCAACAGTTTGTCATTTTTAAATCCCAAATGACCTATAAGAACTTTTGGAAAAATGCAGAATGCATCAGACTTCATGTTTAAGGATTCTTTTATAATGTAACGTTTGGTTTTTTTCTTAGACTTTATTGATAGTGGCTGGAGTATGATATCAATGGTTTTGCCAAGGAAGCCACAATTTATTCCTTGTGAAGATTCCATGACTGAGCACAGAGATGTAAAAAAGACCTTTGCAATCTGTGCTTCTCATGAGGTCTGTCCTGCTCTCAAAGCACCAACTCTATATTTATATGTATATGATATTAGAACAGTAGTCTTTGAATCAATATTTATAAATGAATGTTAATCTTTTATAGAGGATTCATTAACAAAATCAAAATTTATTACACCATAAAAGTTAGTCCTGAGATACTATATTAGCCAATCTTACAGTCCCAACTATGTCTACAGTGCAGATCTGTCACTGCAACCTGCATAAATATCCAGAAAATAATGTATTTTCTCTGTTTACTTTTCCTTAGGATAAACAGTGAAACAGTAAAAAGAAGCTAAGACACAACAGGGGATGCAAAACAGACAAGCTGCAACAGCCTACATGGGAGGATATTACAGAATTACAGTTGTTGCAATGGATACCAGCTGTGCATCTGGAATGAGCAGGGTTGGAGGCCAGGAGTTTTTAACAAAGGAAAAAGTTTACCTCAGATGCTCACTCCTTTACATTTTTATTTCAGTCTTTACTTCAAATGTTTTAAAGAAGGATATTCCAACAGCTCCAGTTATTTCTGTTGTTCTTGTTAACTGCTCTCTCAACAGCTACAGGCAGGTAGAAGCATATTAAGATTTGTGTTGCTAATATTTCAGATCACTGCATTTGGTCACTGAGGGTTATCTGCCTGCTTGCTTTGTGCTGCTTTTGCGATGACAGGGAGAGAAAATTTTTGGATGCATGAGCTCTGCAGTTGTCCTTTACTATTATTGATCCTTACACCAACCACAAAAACAAGGCATTTCACTGAACCAGATTTCACATGCCCTGACTCTAGAAGCTGCAGAAGTTTTCTGGGGTTTTTCTGAGGGGATGTGTTTATCAACATGAACACTCCCCCTGTCAAGACCTAGTCAGCCTCCAAAACACCATCCCTTTTTGCAGCAAATGAGACTGCAGTCAGTCTGAAAACAAGAACTTTCAATTAAAGAAGTGTGTTCAGGAGTGTATGTCCATGCATATGATAGCAAGTGACAGCAAACTCAGATGGCATAATAACTGTAATTCTGGAATTGTATCACTTCTGAGGGCTTGACTTAGCGTACCTGTTCATTGCAGGTAATGAAAAAGAGTTCTGAAAAAAACAAAGAGGGAAAAAAAAACCCAAACAAACAGAAATGTGGTTATGCTGTGCTTATGCTGACAATCTCATGACACACAGCTCTTGAGCACTTGAAGTAAAGGAATAAAGTCAGGCCAGATTAGGAAGTCATTCTCTATATGACACATATTCGGTAATTTCTTTTGACATGCAATTCAGTATGCATCCAGACTTTCACCTGGTCAGAGTGTACCCCGGTTATCACCTGGGTTGCATGGTGAAGCTGTCTTTGCTGGGAAACTAGGATGTTTTGGCAGAAATACCCAGAACTCTTCCTGGTGGCACAGCCAGAACAGACATTCCAACTCAAGAACTTGGAAGCATCTCCAGTTTCCCTGGAGATCACTGTCCTTGAAAGCCAGGACAACACAAGAATGAGACAATTTATCTGTTGACTGCTATCAGAAAAGGAATGGAAAAAAATAAAATTTGAAGTTCCTCTCCAGTCTCTGAATATGAGCATCTTCCAGTGGACAGAAACTTTTGTTACTATTTTTTCCTCAGTTGGACCAGATCTATCCCACACCTGATATGAACAAGTTTATTACATCCTAAGATGTTATCACAATAACGATATTAAATCTAATATATTTTTTTAAGTAGCAAGCAAAAAAGTCATTAACAATTTCCTTAGCAATATTTTATCCACTTTTCCCAAATTTCCTCTCCCCATCAAAGACAGCGAGTCTTTCAGGACTATATCTTTTCAGGAGATAAGATAAGTCAAATTACATTGAATTTATCAGAATCAGATGATTTTTAAAGTTATTCTCATAAGCAAGACTGGAGAACTAATATCTGACTACTAACCCAGCCTGACTACTTTAGCTGCGGTCTGGTCTTACTCTACAAGCCATTGTTTCTTTGTCCACCATCTGTTGTTTGTTACTGCTTCCAGTATTGTTCCTCAAAGCAATCTGTGAAAATAATCATTCTCTAGTTCTTTCCCTTCCTCTCTTTAAAAGCTTGGACAACTCAGATAATCTCCTGGCATTCTCCAGTAGCCCTGTCTTTAATGAGAAGATGAGCTGGCTGTATAGCTTTCTTCAGTGTATACTGCCAGCTAATGGCAACTTTATTAGGTATCTGCAGTGAGATGATGAGCCACCTGGGAGTATTAACACCTGGATTTACAGTCAGAATGGTAGAGCATATTGAAGTCCTACACTGAATTACTCAATAATAGCTTTTGGAAACATAAATAATCAAGAAGCATCATTTTTGAAGATAAAAGCTAGGAACATGTCTGGCTAATTGACCATAATGGAGTTATAATACTGAAATACTGCACACTTTTGGAGTAAAGTTCTCTGTCAGGCTGCCTATATCTAAAGCATTGAGGGTTGGCAAACTCTACCGAAGTTTATGGATAGCAACTCTTGCACACTGCTCCTGCCAATAAGATGCACATCAGATTTTACATTGGTCTAATCTGTCGCAGTAAACTGTGGCAATCTAAGAACCACAGAGATAATGTGAAACAGGAGGAATTGAAACAAGATTAGCTCGTAGAGAATGCCATCAAGATTGCTAATTCAGTTTGCATCAAAACGCAGGAAAGGTCAGATCTTGGTAACAACAGAATGTTTCATCCTGTTTCTCTACATTCAGTTAAGAAAGTAAGTGGTGAAATCTATTTGTGTATTTTAAACCTTTTAACTCCAGCTGATTAGGAAAGTGCTCAAAGTTACATACAGATATAACTGCTCTCTTGCAAAGAATAGATTTAGGTGTGAGCTTTACAACTTGGCTGAGTTGAGACCTACATTTACTCAAGTTACTTCAGAGGATTCAAGGCAGTGAATAAATACAAAATATAAAACTATAAAAGTCTCTATGAATATATGAATATATTTTAGTTTCAAATTTTATGTGTTTGTGCAATGGTTTTCAAATGGAAGTTTTTATTGTTTACTTATTATTGTCATTTTGGGTTGGTTTGGTTTTTGGGGGGCTGAGTTGTAAATTTGGTTTTGCTTTTCATTTCCAAAATTTCCACAGAAAAAAAGATGTAAAAAACATTCATAGACTATCTACTCAACCATATAATTGATAAGCTCACCTCTGTTAAACTGTAAAGATTTTTTTGGGGGAAAAAAAGGAAAAAAATCCCCAAACTTGTTCGTTATTTGTATTCAATTTCTTCTTCATTTGCTATCTTTATTGTCAAAATTAAAAAATAAAAAGAATCCTCCACCTTCTCTTTATAGAATCATAGAATCACAGAATTGTTAAGGTTGCAAAAGACCCTTAAGATCATTGAGTCTAACCGTTAACCTATCACTGCCAAGTCCACCACTAAACCATGTCCTCGAGCACCACGTCTACCCTTCTTTTAAATACCTCCAGGGATGGAGACTCAACCACTTCCCTGGGAAGCCTGTTCCAATGCCTGATCAACACCCAAAACTTCTATAGATATTTTTTCTCTAAATACTAACATTTGAGAATTTTAAAAAAAAAAAGATCATACCACCAATAGCTGTTTCAAAACTTCAGGGAGTATAACGAGTGCCTCAACATATATAAACCCGTATCGGAGAACTTATTTCAGTAACTATTTGCTAATGGAAACCAGAACATTTTGCTCACTGCCTCATGTAATTAACTGGTAAGGTACAGAATCACTTCTCCTCTCCCCAAACCAATGAGTATTTAATTATTCATATAAAGTGGAACAGTTTAAAGGGAACACAAGAGAACAAATATAAGAAACCCATGCTGAAATATCTCATAGCCCAGTGGTTAGCACGTAGCCTCACAGGTTCCCGTTTCTCCTCCTCTGCACCAGGAAGGAGGAAGAATTTAATTCAGGCTGCTTACAATGCAGGTGAATGCCCCGGCAAGTTTCGGGGGGCTCCCTGTGCCTCGTACCAGGGTGCCTGTGGCCCAGCAGCCCCTGGTCTCACAGGAGCTCCTGGGCCTGTCCTGACCCCAGCTGTAAGACTGAGCACTGAAGATGAGACCACCGCTCTGTTGCTTCACCAGAATATCTGACTTTTTGGTGTAACTCATGTTCCTAGAAGCTCATTTATTATGCAAGGGCGATTCAGTAAATCAAGTATGATTTGATCTTGTATCTCCCACAGCCTTTAAAATGCAGCAACTCATGCTGCCTGCCTGTTATGGTGCCGCAGGGGCTGGGGGCTCCCTGAGGGCTGCAGGGGCTCCCCCGGGGTGGCAGGGCAAGGCCTGGCAGCCAGAACCTGTCCCACTGTCCTGGCCAGAAGAAGGGCAGCCGGGGATCAGCTGGGGCAGCCCCAGGCATCAGGCACCTCTCTGGGGATGAGGACAGGCCGAGGCTGGGCCAGGACATCGGCCCATGGGTTGACCTGGCTTGGCTGGACCTATGGCTGGGCTGGGCAGGGCTGTGGGGAGCTGGAGACCAACATCCTACAGCCTCCCTGAGGCAGGGACTGATGGCCCCTGAAATGGGGTCCTGGGCAGTGGGAAGGGTAGGGGGAGCCCTACGGGAGGCTGGGCAGGGACAGTCAGGCCTGTGGGTCCCTCAGGGCATCAATCTGTAGCAGAAAGAAAGCATTAGCTATGTTTTAGAAATAAAAAATGAAATTAACTCTGTAACTTCAGGCAGGGCTGAACAGGACACAGAGCTCATTCCCAAAATGTTTATGTAAATTCACCCTCACCCCTGCAAGTCCTTGTTGCTGTTCTCTTTACAGATTCCGGGATTATAGACTGCTCCATATCCCTCTTTCCCAGGCAGGCTGTGCTGTCACACAGTGACATACTACTGGTGTAATGTCTGGCTTGAAACAGTCATGAAATACATGTGCCTTAAAGCCTTAACACATGGTATTTAAAATCCTGTCTCCTAAGTGTGGTGCACTGAAGTATTCTAGAATTTTTCATCCTGTCAACAGCCCTTACGAATACCGATTTGATCACAAATGCACTCCATATGTATCAGCTGAGGGGAGAAAGATTGTAGTAAACTAATTAGAGCAACTAGGTTAATGGGTGTTCTCCCATATACATGCAAGTGTAAACCAGGCATGCCACACTGTCTTGGGACTCAGTATTTGGTTAAATGAGGCAATGCTGAATGGGATTTGAAAATGTGGGCATCAGATGTAGAAGCAGGGGAAAAACCAAACTGAAGTGGGATATTGCAACCAGGCTAGGATGCTAGATGTAAGCTACAGATACTGGGGAAGTAAGCCAGTGACAGGTGTGGGTATTTTCCAAGGGTGACAATTATAGAGAGACAGTTTCCTAAACACAGAGCTTGTTGGAGTGATCATGGTAAACACTGTATACTTGTTGTGTGAATAAAATAATTATATAGCAACATTATACCCAATTGTTAATTAATCAGGCATGAGAAATTATTCCTCAAACTGACAAACTAAGAAAGTGCTTGGATTTCAGTTAACCAGTTAGGTCATTTGCAATTTTAATTAGGGAATTGGACATGAGAAAGACAAGTAGTGCAGAAATTGCTGAAAGGAATAATTAATGAACTACGAAATACAGAGCATGAAGCTTTTTAAAGTTGGTGCCATTTTCTTCCTTTCACTGCCAACCAGTCAGATAAAAATTTGCTTAGATGAAGGCATCCCAATTTAGACTCAAGGGACCTCAGTGTCTATTGGAATCAAGACAATCTAAAAACAGCTCTGTTCTGCTTCAAAAAGGTAAATGAACCTTCTGTGGAAAGCAGAAGTGTGAAAGGTTCAGAAGAAACCCATTACAAGCTTCAGCACACACTTGTGACAAGAATTGTGACTCTCTATTTGCAGAACACAGTCTCCCCTAGGGATGCCAACTAACCTGTGAAGTTAAACCATCACATTCACTTCAGCTGTATAACTTCTTCTCTCAGATGGTAGTCTAATTGTTCCCTGTAATGTTGTTCCTAATACAAACGAAGATTTTTTTAGCATTCTTAAGAGCAGAGTTGTTAAAGGTTGTTGGTCAGAACATATCTTATTATGTTAAATTGTATCCTATTATGCTGTTTTGTTAAAATGGAAGTATTATATACAAGTGCATTGGTTTCAATAAAGTTTTCTTCAGGATAAGTTTTATTTTTCATTTAATCTTTTTTTCCCTTTCTTTGAAAGGGAGGGATGGGTGTCTAAGTTCCTTTGGACATGAATCCAAAACCCAAATCGTTCATTAGGAAAACAGATGTTTCAACACAATGTAGAAAAAGAACAAGTTTCAAAACGTTGAAAGTTGCCTCAAAATGAAAGTGTCATCCTGCCGACAGCTCCAATTCTTTAAATTGTTTTGCCTGACACTTAGTAGAGCTTCCAGTAAATGAACTTCTTTGATCATATCTGAAGAATTATATGTCAAAATCATGAAGCTCCTTGTTCACTTTCAGTCTTGCTTTCTGTCTTGCTAAATAAACCTTTGTAGCCTGAGTTTTGCATGTTACTTATATTAGTACAGAAAATCAACAATGCAAGAATCAACATTGCAAATAGTCAGGGCAAAATAATACTTCAATTGCTACCAGAATTTTATGATATATCCATACACACACACACACACACACACACTAACAGAAATGCACAATATTATATGTGTTCACTGTCTGGGTATTTTTACCAACCATCCTCTGCTACTGGGGTTAACCCACAGCACCAATCCGGTCAGTTATGGGACATGGTTCTGAAGTGCTGTCTTTGCTAAACAGTACCTGCTGTAAATCAGACCCTGGGCTTTTAGTTCTTCAGACTTCACATCTTTCACAGATTTTTGGAGAGGGTTCCCAGAAAGTGAATTCCAGGAGTTGTTTTTAAATGTTAAGTAAGGGAAGCTGTTTGCAAAAGTCAACTACTTAAGAAAAACTAGGCAGTTATAAGAAAGGTTACAAATTCTTACATAGTGGTAGGAATTATCCCTATTAAGCAGAATCTATACAAACTATTTTCTTTCAGAAAGTACTCTCCTCTAACTATTGCTAAAGGCCCAGGAGAAGGACAACTAAGGTAAAGCAGTTGGTGAGATCTCAGACTTCTAGAAGAAGAATATCTGGATGAAGCTGTTCCTAGTTTTTCCCATGTGTCAAAGATTTTCCACACTAGGCAGGATAGAAGGGTGTTACTGATTTTTGCATACATACCATTTAAAGTAAAAAGGAGACACAATTTAATGTCAAAAATGCAAACTCAGATTAAAAAACTGTTATGAAAGAAAATAACTGAAAGCACTAGCATCTCACTGGCTCTTTTTTTGTTTTTCCTGTTTTGTTTAGTTCTGCAGCACAAAGTCTGAAACAAGCATTAATTACTGGCTAATTTTGTCATGAAGCTTCATTTTATGCTTTTCCCACATCTCCTAGCCTCTGGATTCCTTATTTAGAGTATGCCTGCTATAGATTCCTACTCACTTTGCCTGCAGCACTGGTTAATGAGCAGTGCTTTTATTCTAGAACAAAGTAAAAGAGTCATTATTACACAAATTGTTTTCTATTAGAGATCCAGGGTCTGGTCAAGGCAAGGAATTTGTTTGTTGTGTTTCCAGTGCTTAATTTTCAAGTCTTCTGTTAATCATTGTCCTGGTTTCAGCTGGGATAGAGTGAGTTTTCTTCTTGGTAGCTGGTATAGTGCTGTGTTTTGGATTTAGGATGAGAATAATGTTGATAACACACTGATGTTTTAGTTGTTGCTAAATAGTGCTTACACCAGTCAAGGACTTTTCAGCTTCCCATGCTCTGCCAGGTGCACAAGAAGCTGGGAGGGGGCACAGCCAGGACAGCTGACCCAGACTGGCCAAAGGGCCATTCCATACCATATGACGTCATGCTCGGCATGTAAAGCTGGGGGAAGAAGGAAGTGGGGGACGTTCGGCGTGATGGTGTTTGTCTTCCCAGGTAACCGATACGCATGATGGAGCCCTGCTTTCCTGGGGATGGCTGAACACCTGCCTGCCAATGGGAAGTAGTGAATGAATTCCTTGCTTTGCTTTGCTTGTGCGCATGTCTTTTGCTTTACCTATTAAACTGTCTTTATCTCAACCCATGAGTTTTCTCACTTTTACTCTTCCGATTCTCTCCCCCATCCCACCAGGGGGGAGTGAGCGAGTGGCTGTGTGGTGCTTAGTTGCTAGCTGGGGTTAAACCATGACAATCATATACAAAGGAAGAAGTAGAGGTAATTTTTGCATTTGACTGCTTCTCATTCACATGTAGACTTACTGTAAGTGAACATGCAAATCCTGAAAAACTTTTGTTCCATCCACATTTTAGATTCATAAGCAGTCATTTGTAGGTATGGAGTGACATATGCATTTTAAGTGTTTAGTTTTCATGGCGTGCCTGACCTTTCAAAAAATGAATGGAGATGCATATAGATCCTAGTGCAAAGCTCAGAATGGAGCTCACGAATGCCATGGGAACCAACCCCCTAATTGTAGTAACCTTTTTTTCTTCGTTTTGTTTTCCATGCAATACAAGGTTAAATGGATCCAAACCCAGCAGCTACATATTTACAAGGTTCTAGTACCAGAGTTTTGCCTCTCTCCTGTCTAAAATATTGTAACCAAGCAACTGAACTCTCAGCCTATTTAACCAGTGATATAAAGTCATCATTCTGTTATATTAGTTATAAACTGATGTCTTTCCCTCCAGCAGAATGTTTCTTCAGTATATACTTTCTTCAAGCCAGGATGAGTTTGACTGGTTTCCCTCCAGAAGGTAACAGGGACTGCAGGATGCAAGATATTCCACATCTTATTGCCAGAAGCATTCAAGCATTATTTATTTTTTACTTTAAAAAAACAAATGGAAACTTGTAAAGTTTCTCACCAGTTCCCATATAGACATAAACAGCCTATCCTTCTCTCAATGTTCTTATCTTAAATCTATGCAGTTGCAGAATTTTAAAAGAACAGTCAAGTTGAATAGTGTAGCAGTACAGCCAAAGGAGTGATAAAGGAGAAAAAGAGGAAGAGATGTAATAAGAATGGGTTTTAAAATGAACAGGAAAAAGGAAATGCTTACTCTCTCAGGTTAAAAAAAGGCTTATTGAGGACAACTCCACTCAGTTTGGCATGGATAATATAGCTTGCCACCTCATATGTACCAACTTTCACTCTGTGAATCTCTTTGGAGCCATAATGCTTAGCACTGCAAATCATCCAATGAAAGAACCTTCAAATCTTTGGAACTTATTGATACAATTAGCTTTGTGCTGCTCCCCCTGTACCCTCCTGCCTCCCCTCCCACATCTGACCTTTTCCCATGGCTCTGCTCAAGTGATAATCACCAGTGGCAGTTGTGATGGATGCATCCAGCTCAAAGTGGATTCAGGGGAGACAGATAACAACACAACAGCCAAGGGCTAATTTATGGAAATGTGTCTACCTAACCACAGTGCTGGTCAGTGTCCAACTCAAGCTAGATTTGGAAGAAACTAACATATGAAGTTGGTATGTAAATATGACTGAGTCAATCATCTTACCCCCATAAATAGTGAGCAGCCCAAAAGTCCTTTGAGCTCTCCTGCACAGCAGCGGGCTGCATGCCAGTATCTCCCCTTGAGTAGGGACACCTCTCAAGGTTACTCCTCGAGGTTGAGAGATTCCTTGCCACAATAGGTCCTCGGTAAGTGACTAATAGCATGCTAAACTTTGAAATCTTAGCTAAGTGATATAAAGGATTGATTGCACATATATAATCCTTTAGACATAAACCGTTGACCAAGTCTGGGACTAGGATTGGATCCAGCCGCACCTAGACTCCTCTTTGAGAAGGAGTTTAGAAAGCAAGAGGGTCCTCTCTGAACCTCATGATTCAATGGGAGGGTCTTCCTGATGGTCTTGTCTGACCCTGTCCCCTATGCAGTAAATAATCAAGTGTATCTTGCCATCGAATCTCATTAAACCACTGTCGCATTTATTATCAAACTTTGTTATCAATAAACCAATAAACATATTACTCTTACAAGTGCACTCTCACTCCATCTGCGACAGCTGCATGAGCTGACTGCAGTGTCCATTGTTTGTCTGTAAACTTTGTCTGCAATTGCAAGAAAAAGAAAAGAAAAAAAAAGTATTAATCTGTGCAGCATGTATCATGTGGGTACTCTTCCGTTTTGGATCAGGCTAAGCTAAGAAATTCATTTAACCTTTTAGTGTCAAATTTGATGGACCCAAGGTGGCAGTGTATTTTTTCATTGTGCAGTACAGTTTATGACTGCAATAAACCTGAAGGAAAAAATGATGTTGACAAAGATTATACATATATTTTTCTTCTCCTCTTGGTAAGATGGAAAAGTGACAAGTGTCACTTTTAAAAAGCAGTAGCCTCACGTACAATCTAAGGACAAGGTTAGTCATCAATCATGTATTTTCATAAGTCTTCACTGATGAGTTTGGCTTTGGACCTGCAATCTTTGAACCTTGTTTCAACTTTTGTCCCAGAATCACAGATTCATTCATTCATTCATAGGTTCATGGATTTTTAAGGCCAAAAAGGACAATTACAATCATCTTGTGTGACCTCTTACATTACACAGGCCACAGAGTCCAAGCTTTCATTCTCCCTACCCCTACTTCTTTCACAAATATTTTCACATTGTTCTTCTCTTGCACTCAGTTGCTTCCTAAACTCATTGTGATGCTTAAACCTTGTTCAGTACTGCCTCTGCCTCCACTTCTCCTTGTTTAGGATGTATTCCTGCCATGAATCTCTCACAGAATAACTCTTGCATAAAGCTTGATACTAACGACCTACAGCAACTGCTTGTTAAACATAGAGAATATTACCCCAGTCTCTTAAAAAATGCACATCATCTACTAGTGTTCATCAGTAGAAACTGTCTTCACTGACCCTAAATGTTCATCAACTAATCTCTTCAAACATATGCATTTAACGTGTTTTTTCAGAAACTTTGTCTTAGTAAATGTAGTGGAATTAAAGGTACCATTTTGATTCATATCCATATCTGACACTTCTCCAAGCCTCAGTCTCCCATTTCCTTTTTTTTCCTCTCTGTCTCTTAAGTCTGTCTGAGTCTGTCTCTTTCCTTCTCTATCATCTGCCTCATAAAAGTTTAAATGCAAAGGACTTCTCAGTTCACAGGTAAAATAAATTGTCAATGTGTGTCAAGTAGCAGTTCATAGCCTTTTATTCCCCCCACACCTCATCCAAAAATTAATCGGATACACTAATCTGCCATTGTGTCCTTGACATGTAATTTGTTATAAATAATAATACAAATGATTACAGGGAAAACTACTACAGCTAGGAGTGCATCAGTTTGCCAGCATGGGGATAAATAAGACAGCGTGCTCTGTGGGTGACTCTGTCATCATGTTTTTTACTGGCGCTACCCAGCAGGCTTAACAACGTGCATCCTGTCATGGCTAGTCTCAAAGTTTCTTCAGAGAGAAGCTGGAGGGCTAAAGCCCTTTTTAAAGAGAAATAACTAAAAGGAGTTAAAAATAAGTGGCTCTCTGATGGGTCACTGTGTCTAATGTATTTAATTGCCCACAAGTCACATCTCTTCCCTTTTTCGTATTATTGCACAAACCTGCTGCATTTCTATGGTACAGTAGTTACTCAGGTTTTATCTTCTACAGAGACAAGCTGTAATTTCTTTTATAGGGAAAGTGGAAAAAAAGACTCATAACAGAGATGGCAATTACAGGAACAACAGTCAATGCCAAGGATGGGAGAAAGCATTGCGTGCAAACCTGAGAATCAAAAGTCCTGGAATGTATAGCAGATCTGTCCCATACCTTTGTGGGTAATTTACTTAGACTTAGCAGTAAACTGGAGAGATTTACAGGGAAACTCTTTTTTTAATCCCTCTCTCAACCTTGAAGCTGATTTCAGCTTCTTAGTTTGTTGATATGTCCAGATTGTTTATATTGTGATACCACTTAAGAAGCCTCATTTAAATGCAACTATGCAAGTTGCTATACAAATAAATATAATGAAATAATCAGTTACCAGAACAATTTAAGAACGTCAAGTCCTGTGGGTTTTTTTTATTTATTTTTGAACATAAAACACATTTTCTATGAAAACATGTATGAATTTGTCACATCTCTTTGATGAAGTGACGTAAGAAATATGTTACAGAATCAGAAGAGTTTAGCAGAGGATTTGACATATCATAGAGATCACTGGAACATGGAGTGCCAGGCAGTTGAGGGTTATACTTCACACTTCTCCTGCTGATTTAGGTTATTTTTTCCTAAAAGAAGCTTTTGTTTTGTGCTCCACAGCATACTAGAAAGTATAATTCCGATTATACCATACTCTTTTATGGGTGGATGAGCTATGCCGTTCATAATGAACTGAAGCTTTGAGTGATGCAATTTTTCAGCAATCACATATCATTTAGTGCATTATGGAGATGTAGTCTGTTAGAGTATATGCCGTTGTAAAGAATGAGTGCCAGTTACCTCAACGGTTCAGACGCCAGTAACTGAAGGCAAGCAACATGAAACCCTGCATTTCAGATTTAATAACAAAAAAAACTCACTCAAAAAGTGATTAAACAAATGTTTCATTCTAAAGAAATATTTTTGGAAAATTACATTCCATGCAGATTTTTTTGTATTTCAGTTTTTTAGTTCTGATTCATGACAAAAATATTAACATTGAGATACTTGTATTTCCCCAGAACATTAAATTTCCTCATCTTATTATTTATCTTTTGTATTACTAAAAGGCCTCAGAGCATCCATTATGATAGCATTTATATAAGTGTGGATAATAGTCTGCTTTTGCCACCAGCAGTTTGCAACTGAAATAGGTGGTATTATTAGGTTATATTATCTACCCCAAAAGTTCAAAACACAAACTATTTTCCCTTATAATTATAATCAATGGCAGGTACTTTCAGGAACAGTGGATCCTCCACTGCTCAAGCAGGTCTCCCATTTCCAGTTCACACTCACAGACACGCATCCTAATATATAGTGAGAACATGATCTTCTAGGTCCGGCAAATTGTTCTGCAAAAGCAGGAATGTATAGATTTCAGTGAGGTTTGCAAGGCAGGATCAGTGTCATGAATTACCTTTAACCATCTCATAATGGAAGATTCCCATTAGACAAATGATGGAAATATCTCATAGGGAGTGATAGGGTTGGTAAAGTGAGGGCATCAAATCAATTACATTCATTAGTAGAGGTAGCTAGACCAATATATTAAAAAAAAAAAAGGATTGCAATAGAAATGGCAAAATATTTTGAAATACCAAGAGATTGTGTTAGCATCTCTCCCTAATGTTCTAAAAATACAAATTCCACAGTCAGAATCCCAAATCTTTATTAAGCACTAACAGAAGGAGAACAGATTTTCTGAGGAACCACTAGGCATCCCCAGTTTGGATCAATACAACCAGGAGCCACAGGTGCTTAGCTTTTTTGAAACTTGGTGTTTAATTTAGTTTTCTATGTCATTTTGGTGACTGCCTTTAAATCCTTACATCAAAAAATCTTGATCTGCATTTATATGCAACTGTTGTTTATGCTTTTACTTCCAGTTTGATTTGCAACATAGATAAGAGTTCTAAAATAAAGCTAGCATGTACTGACAAGCTTTATGACATTGTTTAAATGTTGCTGTGGAAAACAAGACTTTAAGATGAAAAAAAAAACCAAAACAAAACCAAACCAAAACAAACCACAAACCAAATCCTAAACAAACAGACAATAACTAACAGTATTAGAAAACTGTTTCACTGAATTGCATCCTACACATGAAATTATCAGGTTTCTGTTCAGTCTCTAGGGGTACCCTCTGATTATTTAATTTCTACTTCCAAATCTCTTCCTCTCCATTGATGGGGAATGGCTGCATAAGGTTTAAAAAGTCAGAGGCCTTTCCAAATGGACTTAAAAACTGACAGCTTTGAACTGCAGGCTCCAGATTGTTGTGAAATTTAGTTCTAGTAACTGGATGATCTAGCTGGTACCCTTATAGGAGCTCTGCACTATTGGAAAATATTATTAATAATACAACCAGACTATAAAATATGAATGCTCTAAAATAAAGACACATCTTTGTGTTGCCATACAAAGGTGGGCTGTTTTTTTCAATCTGCATCAGAGATGTTACAGGGAATAGTGTTGTGGGGGAGAATACAGCATGCATAGTGCCCTTCATCTAAGGAGTACTTGCTGCAAATACTGAGGTGGAATAGAAAAACACATCCTTGAAGCACATGCTTGATTCATAACCTGATATTAGAAATAGTGTAAATTTAACTATATGATTAATCTTCTCTATTTCCTATTTCCTTATTTTTTATATCCACTGAAATTCATTCCTTTAAACAAACAGCCCTTCTATTTTTTCCTGTTTCCCCCATATTTTTTCATTTGTGTCACCCTTTGAAGCAAAGTACCCCCCCTCCAGTTTAGTTTAGAAACAAATCAATATCTTTCAAAAGTGGAAGGCATGCGCACTCAAGGAAAATAGCAAAAAAGCTTGACTGCAGACAAGTCAAATGTTAAAACATAATAAAAATAGGATTAAAAGATTAGTGTAAGAAAGAAGCTGTTAAAGTTTCTAAAATAAAAGAAGTAATAATAAAAAGTTTTTCATATCCATCAGAAGCAAGAAACTTGCCAGAGCGTTTATGGGATTTACAAATGACCAAGATGTAAAAGAATCATACAAGGAAGATAATGTCATAACAGAAAAGAAAAATGAATTCTTCATATCCATGTTCACTGTGAAGAAGGGAAGTTCTGTTGCTTCTCTGTGTTTGAATGTCAGTCTCAAAATGAAGTGTCAGCAGAGGAGATTTTAGACATATTGATAAAAAGTAACAAATCATCAGGACCAGATGGTATTTACCTAAGAGTTTGAAAGGAATTCAGGTATATAATTACTGAATTAACTGTGTTTTAAACCCTGCTGCTTCAAGATAAGAGGTAAGGGGGCAAGGCAGTAAGGGAGTAAGGGAAAAGGGAATGGGGAGTAGGGAATGGGGAATGAAGAATGGGGAAAGGGGAAAGGGGAATAGGGAAAAGAGAAGAGGGATGAGGGATGAGGAAGGGAAGGGAAGCGAAGGGAAGGGAAGGGAAGGGAAGGGAAAGATTCATTTCTTGTAAAGAGGTCTTGTTCAAGAACTGAAATCATAAGACCAATCAGAATTCCTGCTAATTTCACTGCCCCTAACTTAACATTGCATTAAGATTGCATGCAGAGCTTCTACTAGTGGATATTTGTTGTTTTTCATTTGGAAAAAAAGGAATTCCATGATTTGGAAGACCATCTTAGCAATTTCATTCATTAATGTGGAATCACTTCTTTTTAAGTATTCTGAACATTTAACACAGTTTTGAGCTTAAAAGTTTAAATATTCATATTTTCTTCCATTTACTCCACAACGTGGCAGCTATCACATCAGACTTCTTGCTCTGCTCATTAAGAAAACAAATCACAACAACTTTAACAAAAGCTCTCCAAAACTGTGTTTAATTCTTTTTCTTTTAAGGAAATGCAAAATTATTGCTGATGAAATGGCAATTTTCCAATCAAACATTTCTTTTGGTTGCAAAGACAGAAAGCATGTGAAAACAAAAAGGCAATTTTGGAAATAACAGCTTTAACAAAGCTCACTATACAGTGCCTTCTGTTGCTGTGAAATACCAGTCTTTGAAGGGTAATACTAATTCAAGTAGCATAGGACTGCATACAGGTAAGGGGTCCAAAGACCTTGAATGTTGAAAAGAACTACAGATCTTCAAAGTCTCTCATACAAACAAAAAAAAAAGGTGGTATGTAATGGAGACCTGAATAATGTAAAAGGTTTTGCCTGTGAAGAAGGGAGGTGAAGAGGAGGAAGAAATAGGGGAAAGAGTGAAGGAAAAAGAGAGAGAAATAGAATACGAATTTTAAGCATTCTAATCAGAAGATATGAGTTTTCACCTCTTGCTATATCTCACAAACAGCAATATCCAGATGTGTCAGTGCTGGCCTGAGAAAGTCGGTAAGGTAATTACACCAAATCAAACAGCAGGTGAGTTTTTTTGATAGGAAAAGTGATGGATGGTTTGGATATTTGGTTTCTAATATAAAGGTACCAAAAAGGAATTATGTCAGAGGTGGAGGAAAGTTGGTCAGTTGTTGGTAAGAATGCCTGGTCAAAATTTGAAACAAAAAGAAAAAAATCTATTGAATTTAGGAAACTATCTGCAGAGATGTCTAATGATATAGAAAAAAATAATTGGAAAGACAATGCAATGAAAGACAGAAGGCCCAAAGGTAAGAGAAGAAACTGCAATGGCAAATTATGCAAATGCATGTACTTGCTCTTCTTTTTTATCTTTACGATGAAAATATAATTCGACATTCCTTCTCCATAAAGCCAATGACAGTTTTCACTTTCATTTTAATAATTTCCACCCATCAAACAAATGTTTTAGCCTGGCCCCAAATTTAATTCATCTTTGTTCAAACTTGTTGTCAGCTAAAAGAAAAAACTCAACAATTCAGAACTTACAACTAGTAAGTAATAGCGATAGGCCTGCAGGCTAGAGCCTATCACTCAGGATATGAATATTTCAAGTTCAAGGGGAATTTAACCCCCATTTAGTGTCCTTCAGAAGGCTTCTTAAATGATCAGGTAAATAAAGCTGTTTCATTTTTGTAATTAAATAAAAAATAATTCAAGTAAGTACTAAAATCTGAAGGCCCAACTGGACTAGAAACTATTGTTATACGCACCCTATGACTCTGTTTACCACTTAATAATACTAAAGCTGAAAGGGACCTTCCTCTCCATACTTTGATAGAGTTTAAGACTAAATAGGTCACTGCTCTGGAATGCGGTAAACAAATGTTTTGCATTAAAGTCTTAATTCAGCAGAGTGGGTGATTTAGTGGTTGATTCCTGCCTCTCGCCATATTGATGGCAGGGTTTTCAGAGGGGGATTTTCCTCAATCCTTCTTCCTCTTGGAACTGGCCAGCTTCAGCACTTTTTAAATACAAGGTGAGAGAGAGGAATTTTAAAAATTGTGGTTCTGTGGGATACCTGAATTTTAGTTATTTGTACGAAAAGAAACAATCAGAACAAAAGAGGTAGAGAGATCTTTCTCCAACTATCCAGGAGATAAAAACGTTGAAACATTCTTTTAAGATGTGAACTATATTGCTCAAATGTTGTCAAACAGCGACGTGAATTGAAGCTGTTCTAGTCACTGAGCTTTTGGGTAAAAGGGAAAAGCAGCTCCAAGGAAATTACTCTTCATGTCCTGAACTCTTCTTCCAAGTATCTGACAACTAACTTGTACTTTTGAATCAAACATAACATTTCATTTCAGAAAAAAAGAAGGAAAAAAAAAAGAAAAAGAACTTTCACATTTAGTTTTGTCTAGCCCATTTTACCTCTTTATCTTTTGCTTATTTTTCCTGCAACTAAGTCAGAAAGTAATTTTCATAAACCTATTTGTAGTGGCTTTATTTTCTATGATTCCCTTTGATTTAAATTTCTTTATCAAGATATGAAGTTTGAAGAGTATTGAGAGGCATACTTGTATCAGAGACGATTTGAGATATAATTTTCCTGTTCCATAGTTAAAAGCAGAGATTTCTTTTGGGTATATTTATTCATCTAAACTATAACTAAGGTTTTATTTTCCTTAAAATTATGCTTATTTTATTTCATTTCATTTTATTTATCGATAAAAATAGCTGAAGGTAATCTTTCCCACAGGAATCTGAAGACAGGTATATTAACAGGAGCCAAGGCATTTCAAAATTAGCCAAATGGCCCTTACTGTTCTCAGCAAACTTTCATTTGGCCCATGTATATTCTTTTTATTGTATTTTCTTTGGATTTTTGTTTGTTTGTTAGTTTGCTAGATTTAAAAAAAAAATCCAATAAATTTAAATGAAAGACACAACAGAATTCAAACAGTAGAATAGATGAAATAATCATCTTAGAATCCATAATGACAAGACCATGTTTCATATAATTAAAATATACTATTTGTAATGAAGAAACTGCATTTCTAAGTTGAATCGCAAAGAAAGGCTTTAAGTCTATGTTTGCTGAAATCAGGCCAAGTTGCAAGGTATATTTCTTTCTAAGCCACGGTACCATTATTTTAAACCTTTGCAGGAGGGACAAGAGCAAAGGGCAGTGCAAGGACCCAACACACATAAAAGTGACTGTCTGCAGCCAAGCAAGACACACCTATGGATTTCAGTATGTCAGGGACTTGGGCTCTGGGCAAGTGAAATCATATGCCTAGCAATATGAGGCCTTGATCTCAGTTAAGACCTCAGGTTCTACCTCAGTTCAAATGCTGTTACTAGTATTAAATTTCAGTACAGAAGTTGTCTTAAAAGGAAATCGCAATTCCTGGAAGGCAATGCTTTCTCTTGATTCAGTCTATATTTGCTTGGGTTGGGTTGTAATTCTGCTGCTAGGATCTGTCATTTCCAGGGGACATGCTTCCAAGCTCAAAATGACGACTGATGAAACTTGTCCCTTTTTTATGCGCTGGTAGCTAAGATCTCCTGGCTACCAGGAAATATCCAGACTGAAAGTTATTGGATTTTTAAACTGTCGATGACAACATCCATATATTTCAGTGAAATTCTGATAAAACAGAGACAGATAGACAGATAGGAGACACAGTGTACCTATATGTTTTCTACTTAAACAACATACATACATATAATGCTATACCAGCTCATAACTCAGATTTACTGATACTCACGTGAACAAAGCTTAGTACTGCTCTCTATGGATCAAGAATCTGGGGACTTCTTAAACTGTAAAAGCATAAAGAGAAAACTGATACCTTAAAATACTTGCAATTCCTCCATGGTGAGTGTCTAAAATTTCAGTCACCCTGGGAAGCTGATTCTGTTCTCACCTATTTTAATTGTATACCAGTGTACCTCCATTGACTTTATCAAAGGTCCTAATTTATACCAGTGGAACTGATGACAAATATCCTTATCCATTTCACAGAATATCTGCAGCCTATCTTTAGAGACTTCCATAGATCCTATCCCCACCTCCCCTCCAAATGCATCACAGTTTAGAGTACACTTCTGTCAGGTCTGCTGCTATCAACTAGTTAAAATCTGTCTTCACGATTTGTTATTCCTGGTAACTTGGAGATGCTATCTAATACCAGGTATTTAAGGTAGATTTATTTAGACAAACAGCTTCTTTTAAAGTTGATTGTTTGATTAAGTATGATAGAAAGCATTAGGCCAACAAAACCCATGACCAGTTTAAAACTTTAAAGTGACTTTGCAAAGTTGATAGGGGATCAAAATATAGACGTGTTCTAAATCAATGACTTAGAGAAATATATCTTAATATATTTTGAAACTGGTCATCACAGATCTGCAAATCATTGCAAGAAAATAAAACTTTGATGGGATGCATGCATGAGTCCATAAACTCAGAGGCATAGTTCTACACTGGTAGGACTTCCAAATTTAACTTCTATTAAATTCTTTTATTCAGGACACTCCCTGACGATGACAACAGGCCTTTTTTTTCAGAGTAGAATCAATAAATAAAGGGAAGAAATTAATTTATTAAAGATATTTTAATATCAATATTAAAGATGTCTTCAGCACATCATCAGTGGAATGATATTGTGTACATGTAATTAATATAGATTGTTTGCTAGTGAATCCTTTACAAGGAACATTCTGGAAGTACAGTAATTCAGTGTTATCACTAGAATTCTAAGCAAAAGCATAGCATTAAACAGATGGTGAGATTTATTTTTCTTGTTTACTCCATATCCTGTTTAACACTGCTATCAAAATGATTGGCTAGCATCTTTTTGTCATATATTCGATACTGATGGTGACTATTATGATAACTATAATGATAATAGCAATCTTAGCAATAATCTTTTTTCTTGCTACTTCCACCCAAACATCTCAGATAAATTAAGTCTCTGCATGTCCCATACAGAGAAAGTAAGGGTGATTTTCATCCCTTTTCACAAATATGTAAAGAGAGGCGAAAGAAAGTTACACTGAAATATATTTGCATTCTTCCTTTTTATTTTTCATTTTATTCTTTGTTGCAGGGATGAACTTTATTCAAAATAATTGTGCAAATTATCATCCAAAATAAGGCATTGCAGTCATATGGTAGTTTCTCATTAGATGGATTGAGTGCTTATAATAAATAAAGCGATATTTCACTGTTTTTACTGCCTTTCACTTGAGTTTCTTAATCTCTTAGTTACAATGACATATCAATCTCACTTTTCTTATTTCACTCTCACTCTCACTTTTTTTCTCTTTCTTTTTTTTTTCCCTGGCTCTGTTACTGTAGCATACTTGCCCACACTGTGAGCTCATTTTGAATCTAGCATGGGGAGATCTTTTTTTCTTGACACCTGTAAGACTTTGGCCCTGTATTCAACGCCAACTCCTGGGGAGCACAAGAGGAAGTTTGAAGTCTCATCTGCAGAATAAAGAAGGAGTTGAAGAAGAGGTTTTCCAGTATCTTCTGCCATTAAAAAAAAAAAGTGCCAATTCTCAGCTATATACATAATATTTATATAACATATATGTAAGATGGATGTGTAGGTTAAAGTAGAGTAGTTCAGCTTCTGAGTCCTGATACGAGAGGCAAACTTAAGAAAAGCAACTTATCTCAAGGAAGGGAAGAGATTTCAGTGAAAACCTTATCTTTTGTAGCTGGTATTCCCATCTGGCCTAGATGTCACCACTCTTAAAGTGCTGATACTTGTGAACAAAACACTGTGGGCAGAAATGTCCCCACTGAGTCCAGGTAACATAGATATTTATCTCAGCATTGATGTTTCCACTGCTGGAGCCAGGTGCCTCAGTTCTAGATGTCTTAGTACTAAGAAACACCATGCCTAGGGTCCTTCTTATACCCTTCACTCTTTGCCTAAAGGTCCTTGAAACAGGTAGGTCTAATTCTGATAATGGGAGTGTGATAGATTTTCTCTGAGAAAGGTGCCATTGAAACTAGTGATATTCACTGCTTTATAATGCTAATTGTTGCATGATCTGGCCTTATATTTGACAGAGTTAAAAGAAAGGCTGGTAGACTAAAAAAGATGAGGGTTCCTATTAGCTTTTGTCAGATACAAAATGAATTGAAATGCTGTCATAGCTGTGACTGCCTACTGTGATTCAATTCCCCCTAAGCTTTCAGACTGCAATGTGTTAAGAACATGTGCAAAGTTAAAAGTTAAGAGTTACTTCTGAAAGACATTCACCTGAGTATTATTCTGATTACATCATTTCACCTTATCCCCATCAGAGGTTTCTCAACACAATCTGCTCCTCCTGTGAATGAAGAATTGGGACGTTTGAACCTGTTTGAATCCCTAAGTGACCCCAAGCTGTTATGTTGCAGCCCAGTTCCAGATGTCTCCTGCCTTGGCACCCCTTCCACCCAGGGGGTCAGCTGCATGGTTGATCGCCTCCAGAGCATGTGCTTCTCCCTTGATTTAAATGAGCATCAGGCCATTAGGAAGCAGCAATTATCAGGCCTTGACCACAGCACACTTGTCCCATTAGATCCATTTGTCTTGTCTGCTTTCTCAGTGGAGTGTAGTGAAAAACGTTCAATGGATGGAGCCTAAGGAGACCAAGCAAGAAAATGCCATCCAAAAGGTACAAAATATGCTAAAAAAAGAAGGAAAATAGGCTCCTCAGCTAAAAGGGGAGCAAAGCCAGCTTATATTAAACAGCTCTTCAACTAGTAGCTCTCGCAAAGGTACTAGTTAGTATTCCATTTCCAGGCTCTGGCAAGCATCCCATCCTATTATGAGGGAATATAATCTTCTTTTTGCTACATTGTTTGTTTTTAATAAATCACATGCAGAGCTTTTATATCATAAGCCTCCAAAATAAAACTCATGTGCACACGTTTCACATAAATAAATAAAATAATAAACACACGTGCATGCACACACAAGCAGAAGCAAAATAATTACTGAGTTGCTAGGGTCCCAAATGCTGGATTGTAAATTATAATTTGGTTTGGGAATTTTGCCCTGTTTGATTCAGTTGTGATAAATATGCTCTAAAATGTAAACTGTGTAATGTTGATATACTGTGGGTATATTCACAGGGAGTCTGGGTTCCTCTGATATATTATTCTGGCTACTACAGAAAGGTCAGCATTTTACCTGCTTCTGGAACAAAGACAAACTCTTGTAGGTCTGGACAATGCCATGAGTTTTCTTTGGCAACTTACTCTGTTTCCATATGTTAAAAGTGGGAGCACTAATTTCATACTTAGCAGCAATGAGGGCTATCACGTAATTTTCTAAATAGGCACAGTTATCAACTCCAGATATGCACAGTAAAACACATAAAATTATTCAAAATTATGATTTTTATTATATTAAAAATGTGACTTTTTGTTTTGCCTGATAGTTTTATGTGTGTGAGTACTTCTAGTGCATGTTTTTCCAGCCTTTTTCTGTAATGATAATGAATACAACTTTGTGCAAAAAAAGAGACAAGGTTTTACTGTCAGAAAACAACATGAATCTGAGAAGTACAGATTTAAGAAATTAAATAAATGTTGTGAGGCATGACAAATTCATAGCACTAAGTACAGGTTGTCTAATGCAGAAATATAAAAAACTAAACTTGAACTTAAAGCAAAATTAACTTTAATTCAAACCTGCATTTCAATTTATTGCCACCCCTAGCTGCAGCTAGGTGACATTTCCATGAAAGGCAGCTCTTCCAATGGACCACTGTAGATGTGTTGGTAGTAGACCATGAAGCTTCAACATTGTGTGCTACTCCACATTGTGTGCTAAAATGAAATAAAATCTTTAACAGGAAGAAATAAAATCATTAAAAGTCATCCCAGAGAGACAATGACTTACATGCTTATTTGCTTTGTTTTGAGTTAGTTTTTGGTAAAGAGTTTATGGCAGGCTCTTTTGCATTCATAATAACAGGAATTATATAGAGCATCCTTGTTCCTACATACTATAGGATGATGGGTGAGAATGTTCCCTCAGGAAGTTTCTGGGTGACATAAAATTGGAGAGAGGGGTAACACTACGAATCAGAAGGACCTCCACAGGTTGCAGAAATGGTCTTTCATAAACATTGTGAAGTTCAAAAAAGGCAAATTCTAAGTCCTGTTTCTGGAATGGAATAACACCATGCAACTATACAGACTGGGGACCAACCGGCAAAGAAAAAAGGTTTGCTTTGTACTTTCTAATTCTAACTTCTATTTTTTTAATATGTATTTCTATAGGCTGGGAAGGGCAGGGACATGGATGGAGTTGTGGTGTTTTTTAAGAGATCATTGCTAGCTTTTTATGTGTCTGTATGAAAGGTGGTTCTACCAGTGATTTTGCCATGGGCAACTGCCCCAGAAAACAAGCAAAAGAAGAAATGGTCAGATAAGTTCACAAGAACAAATTCCAAAATGGGTAATATCCTTTTATGCTTCTAAATACTTTTTCATCATTTGAAGATTGCTCATATTCTAGTTTGTGAGCTCAGACCACTGATTTTAATGGCCTTTAAGAAAAGTTTTCAGTGTTCCTGTATAATAACTCAAAGGTTGAAACGCAACAGATGCAATCAAAAATACTCTGTGTGGTTCTGAGTGGAAGGGGAAGGGGAAGGAGAAGGGGAAGGTGAGAAAGAAAGGGAGAGGGGAGGGGAGGGAAAGGAAAAGGAAAGGGAAGGGAAGGAAAGGAACACAAACCTGAGCATAATTGATGGTCTAAAAGAATTACCTTTCAGCTGTGGTATTTCATAAGGAAGGATTTAAAATCTTAAGTGGCATAAATTCTTTGTCTCTGCAAAGGTGTGGTAGGCATTTGCTACATATTACAGATGCATTAGACACGTAGATAAGATTGTAAAAGGCATGGAACAATCATTGGATGCAGAACTGCTTCAGGCACACCAATCTACAGGTGCTAACGTACTACAATTACAACAACTAGGTTGAATTACAGCTACCCAGCAGAGATGTAATAAAGGAATGAATTATTGACTTGGCATCATCCTGAGACAGCTTTGGTCACAGCCTTGCTATGTTTTGGAGATGGTAGAATGAGATTTGTGTGATGTAAAATTATAATCAAAGACAGTTCAGGAGAAAGATGCCTGCCAAGGTTATGAACCTTAGTAGGAGGCTGCATACTCTGGTAAAAAAGAAACTGCATGGGAGAATGTATTGATCATTTGGTTGCATGGAGCCAACCCAAAATACCAGGCTCCATTCAGAATTTAACTTCAGGATTCATTCACTTGTCCAAACAGCACATAAAGCTCAGGGAGTTAATTGTATCAGAGTGGGCAAGGATGGGAACAAACATACCAAATGACAGCTTCGAACCCCAGGGTCATGCAGTTTGCCATGGGAGAGAAAAGAAGGTGGGAGGAAAGCAGCTGTGATTCTCGGTCCAAGATGTGGGGAGCACAGGCATAAGGGTTAAGATTTACAAAATCACTTTGTAAAGCAGAAATAAGGCCCTGTTTCTATATCTTTGGCTTTTGTGGGTTGTTTGTTTGTTTTTTGTTTTGTTTTGTTTTGTTTTTTCATATTGGCCTTATGTGGCTGCTATTTTGTCTCTGAAATAATTATTAATATCTTATGGCATTCAAAAAGGCGAACTTGAGAGAAGTTAGGATGAAACTGTGCTGCACATCAGGACAGGAACAGGCAGAAAAACATCTATCTTTCTCTGACACAAACACCCATAATGACAAACTTTGTGCACTTTCTCAAATAAGATTTGGAACCAGCTTAAAGAATCTTTTATTCTCCGCTTGAAGCAAGGTTCTGTGGGTTGCTCCTGTTGAACACAGGAGGTGCGTAAAATGTGATATGGGGTAAAGAGCATTACTATGGTTGCAAAATCTTGTGCACACTGGTAACAGACTGAAATGGGGTGGATGGATTTGTGTGTCCTGAGAGAATGAATATGAGGATATAGTTAGCCAAAGCAATCACGTAATGTCAGCAATAGTAGTAAAGTACTGAAAGAAGATGAGGTTGAGAGCAAAGTCAGTACAACACTACCCACAATTTCTTTCTTTCTCTCCTGTCTCTTAGCTCCATTTTACATTTTTCACTGGACAACCGTAGACTAAGTTTGCCTTGAATCTTAAGAATCACGAAAAACAGAAATCCTGAAAACAAAGCACAAGGAATTGATGGTAAAATGAATATAGAGTCTTTGCCAGATCTGAACAGCAAATCTTTATAAGCAATTTGAAATATCCCTCCTCCTTTCTTGTCTGTCCTTTCCCCAGCATTTTACCATTTATAACCAACTCACGCATTCTCCATTGGTTCCAAAAGTTTTCTCTGGAACATGTCTTTTAATCAGATTTCTTACTGATGACTATTTATTTCATCCCCTGTCTAACTGATCTTTTTTTTAATTTGTTAGTATACATTTTGATTAAACATTTTTTTTAAATTTCAAGCTCCTACTAACAAGTAACTGGTACTTTAATGTAATAAAACCCAAACATTAGAACATATTGACATTAATCAGAGAGAGACAGTCTAACCTTTCACAGTATGTCATATGTGCTTTAGAACACTTGTCTTAATGTTTGTATGAAAGACCTAATATAAAATAAGAGCCAAGACTGAAAATGTTAATTACAAGTGAATAGCTACAAGCATTCCATGAGGTAATTAATTAATTAATTATTAAAAAAAAAAAAAAAGAAAGGTTTATAATTAAAGACTCAAAGTCATTTTGATTTCTCAGGTTTCTCAAAGAAAAAAGTTATCTGACTGAAGAATTCCTGTGCAGAATTTGGAGCATAAAATAACAAAGAAAAAAGGAGGGTGGGAGACTAAGATGATAGATTTAATCTGGTCTTTATTTTTCCAATTTTCTCTTTTCTTTTTCTTCATTTTGCTACTAAAATGTTATTGTGAGAAATAAAAGTGAGAATAAAGGGAGGGAAAAGGGGAAAGTGAATAAACAAACTGGAAATTTTAATATTTGGAGGTCATCAAGAAAATGGAAACCTTATCAAACAATAAAAAGCAAAAATAAAAACTATTAAATGTTTTTCACTTATTTTGAGTTTTATTAAAGTATATATTTTCTGTAAAAGTACTTTATTTGTAAAATTTCACTTACAATATAGTTGTTGTTATAGTTCATCTATATCTCCATCTGGTACTCTAACAACTCACCTAGTTATTTCACCCATTCTGTATCTTCCCCTTGTTATTTGTCTTCCATATTTGTGTGGAGGAAGATGAAACAAAAGTCAGTTTCTCCCTTGGAAAGAACACTTCCTTTTAAGGCGTCATTAAACATCTGTCTCTCACTTGATTATTCTGTCCTCAGCAAAGTCCTTTATTTTTTACAACTAAATGACCATTTTTATGGACTACAATTTTTACCTCCTTTTTCTTTTTGTTTCTTTTCCTTTCTTTTCGTTTCTTTTCCTTTCTTTTCGTTTCTTTTCTTCTTTTTTCTTTTCTTTTCTTTTCTTTTCTTTTCTTTTCTTTTCTTTTCTTTTCTTTTCTTTTCTTTTCTTTTCTTTTCTTTTCTTTTCTTTTCTTTTCTTTTCTTTTCTTTTCTTTTCTTTTCTTTTCTTTTCTTTTCTTTCCTTTCCTTTCCTTTCCTTTCCTTTCCTTTCCTTTCCTTTCCTTTCCTTTCCTTTCCTTTCCTTTCCTTTCCTTTCCTTTCCTTTCCTTTCCTTTCCTTTCCTTTCCTTTCCTTTCCTTTCCTTTCCTTTCCTTTCCTTTCCTTTCCTTTCCTTTCCTTTCCTTTCCTTTCCTTTCCTTTCCTTTCCTTTCCTTTCCTTTCCTTTCCTTTCCTTTCCTTTCCTTTCCTTTCCTTTCCTTTCCTTTCCTTTCCTTTCCTTTCCTTTCCTTTCCTTTCCTTTCCTTTCCTTTCCTTTCCTTTCCTTTCCTTTCCTTTCCTTTCCTTTCCTTTCCTTTCCTTTCCTTTCCTTTCCTTTCCTTTCCTTTCCTTTCCTTTCCTTTCCTTTCCTTTCCTTTCCTTTCCTTTCCTTTCCTTTCCTTTCCTTTCCTTTCCTTTCCTTTCCTTTCCTTTCCTTTCCTTTCCTTTCCTTTCCTTTCCTTTCCTTTCCTTTCCTTTCCTTTCCTTTCCTTTCCTTTCCTTTCCTTTCCTTTCCTTTCCTTTCCTTTCCTTTCCTTTCCTTTCCTTTCCTTTCCTTTCCTTTCCTTTCCTTTCCTTTCCTTTCCTTTCCTTTCCTTTCCTTTCCTTTCCTTTCCTTTCCTTTCCTTTCCTTTCCTTTCCTTTCCTTTCCTTTCCTTTCCTTTCCTTTCCTTTCCTTTCCTTTCCTTTCCTTTCCTTTCCTTTCCTTTCCTTTCCTTTCCTTTCCTTTCCTTTCCTTTCCTTTCCTTTCCTTTCCTTTCCTTTCCTTTCCTTTCCTTTCCTTTCCTTTCCTTTCCTTTCCTTTCCTTTCCTTTCCTTTCCTTTCCTTTCCTTTCCTTTCCTTTCCTTTCCTTTCCTTTCCTTTCCTTTCCTTTCCTTTCCTTTCCTTTCCTTTCCTTTCCTTTCCTTTCCTTTCCTTTCCTTTCCTTTCCTTTCCTTTCCTTTCCTTTCCTTTCCTTTCCTTTCCTTTCCTTTCCTTTCCTTTCCTTTCCTTTCCTTTCCTTTCCTTTCCTTTCCTTTCCTTTCCTTTCCTTTCCTTTCCTTTCCTTTCCTTTCCTTTCCTTTCCTTTCCTTTCCTTTCCTTTCCTTTCCTTTCCTTTCCTTTCCTTTCCTTTCCTTTCCTTTCCTTTCCTTTCCTTTCCTTTCCTTTCCTTTCCTTTCCTTTCCTTTCCTTTCCTTTCCTTTCCTTTCCTTTCCTTTCCTTTCCTTTCCTTTCCTTTCCTTTCCTTTCCTTTCCTTTCCTTTCCTTTCCTTTCCTTTCCTTTCCTTTCCTTTCCTTTCCTTTCCTTTCCTTTCCTTTCCTTTCCTTTCCTTTCCTTTCCTTTCCTTTCCTTTCCTTTCCTTTCCTTTCCTTTCCTTTCCTTTCCTTTCCTTTCCTTTCCTTTCCTTTCCTTTCCTTTCCTTTCCTTTCCTTTCCTTTCCTTTCCTTTCCTTTCCTTTCCTTTCCTTTCCTTTCCTTTCCTTTCCTTTCCTTTCCTTTCCTTTCCTTTCCTTTCCTTTCCTTTCCTTTCCTTTCCTTTCCTTTCCTTTCCTTTCCTTTCCTTTCCTTTCCTTTCCTTTCCTTTCCTTTCCTTTCCTTTCCTTTCCTTTCCTTTCCTTTCCTTTCCTTTCCTTTCCTTTCCTTTCCTTTCCTTTCCTTTCCTTTCCTTTCCTTTCCTTTCCTTTCCTTTCCTTTCCTTTCCTTTCCTTTCCTTTCCTTTCCTTTCCTTTCCTTTCCTTTCCTTTCCTTTCCTTTCCTTTCCTTTCCTTTCCTTTCCTTTCCTTTCCTTTCCTTTCCTTTCCTTTCCTTTCCTTTCCTTTCCTTTCCTTTCCTTTCCTTTCCTTTCCTTTCCTTTCCTTTCCTTTCCTTTCCTTTCCTTTCCTTTCCTTTCCTTTCCTTTCCTTTCCTTTCCTTTCCTTTCCTTTCCTTTCCTTTCCTTTCCTTTCCTTACCAATGCTTAGAGGAATAAAGGTCAATAGCTGTAATCCAGTATCTCACATCAGTGAAGCAAATGTGACACCCATCTACAAGAAGGGTCGGAAGGAGCATCCAAGGAGCTACAGGCCTGTCAGCCTGACCCCAGTGCTAGGAAAGGTCATGGAGCAGATCATCTCGAGTGCCATTACGTGACACGTGTGGGACAACTGGGGGATCAGGCTCAGCCAGCATGGGTTTATGAAAGGGAGGTCCTGTTTCACTAACCTGGTCTCCTTCTATGACAAGGTGACCCGCCTAGTGGATGAGGGGAAGGCTGTGGATGTTGTCTACTTGGGCTTTAGTAAAGGTCTTTGACACAGTCTCCCACAGCATTCTCCTGGAGAAACTGGCTGCTCACGGCTTGGATGGTTACACTCTGCGCTAGGTTAAAAACTGGCTGGACGGCCGAGCCCAGAGAGTGCTGGTGAATGGAGTCAAATCCAGACGGTGGCTAGTCACAAGTGGTGTTCCTCAGGGCTGAGTATTGAGGCCGGTCCTGTTCAATATCTTTATCGATGATCTGGATGAGGGGATCGAGCACACCCTCAGTAAATTTGCAGACGACACCAAGTTAGGTAGAAATGTCAATCTGCTGGAGGGTAGGAAGGCCCTACAGAGGGACCTGGACAGGCTGCATCAATGGGCTGAGGCCAACTCTGTGAGGTTCAACAAGGCTCAGTGCCGGGTCCTGCACTTGGGTCACAACAACCCCATGCAACGCTACAGGCTTGGAGAGGAGTGGCTGGAGAGCTGCCTGACGGAGAAGGACCTGGGGGTGTTGGTTGACAGCCGCCTGAACATGAGCCAGCAGTGTGCTCAGGTGGCCAAGAAGGCCAATGGCATCCTGGCTTGTATCAGGAATAGTGTGGCCAGCAGGATCAGGGAGGTGATAGTGCCCCTGTACTCAGCACTGGTGAGGCCGCACCTCGAGTACTGTGTTCAGTTTTGAGCCCCTCACTACAAGAAGGACTTCGAGGTACTATAGCGTATCCAAAGAAGGGCAACGAAGTTGGTTAAGGGCCTAGAGCACAAGTCTTATGAGGAGCGGCTGAGGGAGCTGGGGTTGTTTAGTCTGGAGAAGAGGAGGCTAAGGGGAGACATTATTGCTCTCTACAGCTACCTGAAAGGAGGCTGTAGCGAGGTGGGGGTTGGTCTCTTCTCCCTAGTAACAAGCGACAGGATGAGAGGAAACGGCCTCAAGCTGTGCCAGGGAAGTTTAGGTTGGATATTAGGAAAAACTTCTTCACCAAAAGGGTAGTCAGGCATTGGAACAGGCTGCCCAGGGAAGTGGTTGAGTCTCCATCCCTGGAGGTATTCAAAAGACGGGTAGACATGGTGCTTTAAGGCCATGGTTTAGTGTTGGACTTGGTAGTGCTAGGTTAACGGTTGGACTCGATGATCTTAAGGGTCTTTACCAGCCTTAAGGATTCTATGATTCTATGGTTCTAAGTCTGAGATGAAATCATGCAGCATTGTGTACTTAGTCAAGTTTAGTTCATAGCCAAGCTTTTCCAGATGTTTAAGGCATTTGGGCCAAAGTCTTCTTTTCAGCCCTATTTGATCACACATGTTTAATTTAAAATAATGAACCTCTAATTCACAGATTTACACTGTGCCATAGGGCAGTTTTATGTCTTTAAAGAATTTCAAATTACATATGAAAAATACGGTAACTCATATTAATGCATTTCCACAACATGATCAATTACATTGTATTTCGCAGCCATTGAAGTACAGTTTTATAGCATCAATAACAAATATAATAAAAATGTATTTCCTTATTAAGTTTTTTTTAAAGAAAAAAAAATAGTAGCTGAGAATTTTTTTCTTCAAAGTTACTTTCTTTTAAAAAAATGATTTAATTGTTCTTATATTGTGTAATAACAGACGGTATTGACAAAATTAATTCTAGAAAAAATGGTTGCTGTTTGGTTTTTATCTTCCAATAAAGCACAATGCTTGACCGGAATTTGAAAAATGGCCTAATATAAAGAAATCACTTACAAAATTGTGACAATTGGTAAAAGAATTGTTTTACTTTTTGTCATTCAGTAACTGATTTGAAGAACTGTAAACTACCATAAATATTTTGATCTGATTTTTATTTGGACTAACTTTACTTGCAATTATTCTAACTGAAAAATAGAAAATGTTCTAGAATGGGATTTTTTAATGTATACTTGATACATACTGCTTTTCACCAGACATTTCTTGTCTTTGCTCTCCACTTGCTGCACAAAAGCTTTTATCTTCAAAACTTTTTTCTTCCCTGCTGATACACAGTCTAGGAGAGAAGGGAACCTTACTCAGGAAAGGGGTAAATTAGCCTGTAGAACTTCTTTTATGAGGTCTGAAAGATTTTCACTGACCTTTGACTGACTGAGTTGATGTTTGTGTGGATCACAGACATCAATAATTCTGTGATTATTTTGTCCTAGGTCTTTGAAATCACACTCAGTGTGGTCCCAGAACTTGTCTGGGTCAGCACATCACCTAACAAGGAGACCGGGGAAGCAGACTGACATAAGAGGCTGCCTGGCTCTCCTGTCATGTGTAGAGTTTGGGGAAATGGTTGGGGGGGTGCCTCTTTTGAACACTTTAATTTCCTAATCTCAAAAAGGCACACAGACAATAGGGAGTCATTAATATTTCTTATTTGTTTCTGGAATTTCTTGTTTAGCTGTATTTTCAAAATTCTTCCTGAGAAGAACTGAGTGTAACCAGTCCGTATAACCTCATGTTCTCGCAAGTGGCACTGTTGGTCTCTTTGAGACTGGACTCTTCCTGCTCTTCTGTAGCTATCCTTAACATAGGAACAAATCTAGTAGATGTTTATGAATACATTAAAGAATGCTGCATAGAAAGCAAACAGATGGTATGGTTTATTGCTTCACTTTGCCATGTATTACTTTTTTGATATCACTGTGATATATTATGAGGTTTAATAAAAATATATCAGACAATTGGTTAAAGTTGGGATATTATCCTCATAATGTCCAATAATAGAAAGACCTGATTTTAATTGAGGCATTTGATTATCTCTGCAGTGCAAGTATTAAAGAGAAGCAATTTACGGTTCCTTGATGTTCTTCCATACTAGAAAATTTTGAAAATAGATGTCTGTAACTCCTTCAGAATAGGGAAATGACTTTCCAAGTTCTTGCTCTGTTCTATCTAATATTTTCCTTTGGAAATTAAGATCTCCTTAAAGACTGAAGAGAGTTTACATGTGCAAACTTCCTTTAGTTAACAACTTCCACAGTGTCCGTACAGTTAGTTCACAGAATGCTTGAATCTCCACACTGAAGCCTGAAAACCTCTTGTGTAGGAATAATACCTTAGTATTTAGGTGGTGCCTGCCACTGGGGATTGTTGTAATACTTGTAGCAAAAGCAATTTTAACCTTGGCATTCTTAAAAAAGCCAAAAAATTCAACATGTTCCTATTATGCTCAGGCTGAGTTGTAGCAGGAGCATTTGTGAAAACTAGCTCTTCAGATGTCAAAACATAAACATATTTCAGAAGTCAGACATAGGCATTTATACTTCTTTCATATATTTTCACTCATGTTTCAATGTACATGAGTATCTGAGTCTATGGGACAGATAAATTCATTTTAAATCACTGAAACTCCAATACCAGATTTGCATTCCTATTTAAAATAAAAACCAAAAAACCCTACATGAACAGCACTATTTCTACATAAGTGATTTTTATCTTGAACCATAAGCCTGTCTTACCTTCATAGTAGTAATTTATTGTGTTCCCTGCTGTTGTTATCCTAAATGATATTCAACAAGACAACAATGTTTCAGAATGATTTTACTTCATCCAATCTCTTTTCCAGAAAACACAACCAGAGTTATCTTTGTAGATTGCTTTTTTGTTTGTATTTTGAAGCCAGCAGGACATCAGATTAATTAAAAAAAAAAAAAAGAGCACAGTTATTCTACTGAATTCATTGATAATAAAGCATTTTGATTCTGCAGAACACCTTAGTTCAGTTCAAGAAATGGATATCTTTGCAATAAACCAACCTCCGTATCATATTTATGTTATAGATCTTGAAAATCCCATCCTTTGTGAAGGAGATTGCTACATAAAATGTAAGAATAATTTTATTATTTTCATATACCAGTGCATTTCTGTGACATCTTATTTTCAAGTATATTAAAGCACTTTACCCTGGTCTTATAATTTTCAGTGTCCTAGAAAAAGGAGTGTCCCATCCATTGTCCTATTAAAACTTGTCCATTTATGAGTTCTTTCTTCCCAAGTCTCCAAATAGGGAGAATTTGAGAGAGGAGTTTTGATCTGTGATCTATGTTTAGATAATGATAGTGATGATTATCTAAACATATGCAAAACATTTTGTCAGACTGGGAGAAAGTCTAATCAGTGACTGTCTTCAAAGACATTTTTCTGCATGTTCCTATGTGATTTTCTGTACCAGTTCAGCATACTGCACCAATTGTTTTGATAATGTTCACATGTCAAAACTATGAGCTTTTCCTTTTCCCATTGTAGCTTAGAGCAGATTTATAAAAATGAATTTAACAACTTGGAGTTCATTACTACCAACATTTTCCTCTGAAAAGTGTATTTGTACACTTCTAAGAAGGTACCCACATGACTGACCAATAGATGATATAACCCCATAACAGCATCACAGAACTGGAACAGCTCATGTTTTTAATTCTGAAAGACAGCTCTTCAGTCCCTGATAGTTTGGCCATTGGTATTTGTTGTTAAAACCCTGAAGTTTTGTTCTTGCCCTCTCTTGATAGTTAGTTTTTCAAGTCTGCCTCTATAAGTAAGTCATATTTTGTGTATTGAAAAACTATGGACTTACGGAAACATTGTATGATTGTTCTCCTACCCAGTCCCTATAGTTATCTAGTTATGAAGTATGAATTATAACAAGTCCCTAGAAATGGAAAAGTTCAGATATTGAAAACAGCTAAACACAATGTTTTATGTACAGGTTTATGACGTGCAGCTTTTGGATATTTTAGCTTGAAGTAATTTTTCTTTTTTATTATTTGAGCATTTTTTCATCATCTGTTTTTTTCAACTGACACATTTATTTTATGACATATTAATCATGCAAAATGGCATTAAACATTACACCAAACTGTCCAGTGTGTTCTCTGTGGGAAACTTTACACTGATATCTTTTATCCCTCTACAATTTAAAGAGTTAAAAAGCCGCTGTGTTATATTTCAGCTCCTGATAGACCCGTTTCCACACATGCCATAAATGATACAACTCTTTAAGGTACCAAAATGCCTGCAAAGCATCAGAATCTAGTGAAAGAATGACTACTTGAAATGCAACTTGGGCATGGTTGAAGTGAAGTATGTCTGAAGGAAAACATTTCTGGATAATAGACATATTCCTTTTCCTTCTCCATCAAAGAATTACACAGCATCATAAGTTTGTTTTATTTTAGTTTAGTTTAGTTTAGTTTGGTTGACATATGACTGAGACTAATTGGACAGGCAGCATTAGCAAATCAGATTGTCTCAGTCTCTGGAGGAAGTAGGATGGGATTCATCTGACTGAATTCTACATCTGAGTTGGCCACTCTAGGACACCTTTGCAGTCAACATGAAAATTCAAATATGTGAAAGAGAAATCAACATCTAAAACACAACTGATGACTTGTTACTTATGTAAGTACTATCATAGATGTAAACATCTATGCACCATGGATATCTGAAATTAGAGTTATCCTGCCCAGTGTCTGTCCATGTTCCAGATGAGGTCATGGGACTGAATGTGTGAAAAGATGATCAGCTTCCTAGGACATGCACTATCAGGGGGCTGACATGAGAAGGACACCAAATGCTTTTCTCAGAACAGTTGTGTGGAGTTTCACGTAGTACTAAGACAGTTTTGTGCAGGACAGATGACTCCTGGAGTTCTCCTGACTCCAGGAACTGGTTGCAAAGGGATTTGTTAACTGAGCATCAGAAGCAGCAGAATCTCTTGTGATTAGGGGAGACAAAGAGTGGTCAGATCAAATATACAATATTAATGCAACCAGTTCAATACACATTGTGGCAAACAAATGTCCCATAGGCATGAGGCCTAGGTCTGTTTCTTTTCTAAAAATAGAGCCTCTGGGGACAGAAGTTAGTCAAGTATTTGTCGTCTTTTTTTCCTGCAAAGCAATGTATTAGAAGTCTAAATCATGTTGGAAGAATTAGTCATTTACACTTTTTATTGCCCATAAGAACTAAATAAGGGAAGGTACAAAGTCAAAAGCCTCTGTGGGCAAAGGTTCCAGAAGCCAACACCCATCAGTAGGAGGATTAAGAATAATTTTTTTTCTAGGGAAAAAAAAACCAAACCCTTTTAGCACAAAGTTTGTGTAGAACAGAGCTGCCTTAAACAGTGCTCTGCATGTGCTCACATTCTGCGAGTGAAACCCTAACCCTATTAAATCACTTGCTTCAAGCAGGAAAGTTTGTTATCTATTTCTCTGTAGCCATCAGTATTAGAAAGTTCTTATTAAGGACACCGGGAAACACAAAAATAAACAACAACCAAAAGATCCCCAAATTGGTATGATTTAATTTTGTTATTAAAGCAGGCACTATTTACGGACGCGAAGTCTAGATTGAAATTACCAGATTTATAGGCACATTTTATTTTCTTGAAGTTATCATCCATGTGATTTAAGTCAAACTTTGTAAGTATGCTGATTATATTGTTTAAGAAGTCTGGTCTACCTTGCTGTTCCTGCAGCTCAAAATACTAACTGTTGTCCTTCTTTCCTTCCTTCCTTCCTTCCTGCCTTCCTGCCTTCCTTTCTCTCTTTCTTTCTTTCTTTCTTTCTCTCTTTCTTTCTCTCTTTCTTTCTTTCTTTCTTTCTTTCTTTCTTTCTTTCTTTCTTTCTTTCTTTCTTTCTTTCTTTCTTTCTTTGTCTCTCTCTTTCCCTCTCTCTTTCTCCCCCTATCTCTTTTCCTCCTTTTCTCCCTCTCTCTCTCTCTCTCTCTTTTTCTTTTTTTCTTTCTTTTCCCTCTTCTAATTTTTTATTTCTGGATCACTGGAGTCTACTATTTAAAAAAAAAAAAAAAGAACTATAAACCTAAATTATAGCCAATCAGATTGTACTCACAGCTGAACTACTAGACAAATTGCAGCTCATGAAATTTGCCATGGGTCAGGAGACTGAGTAATTTCATTTTAATCAGTCTTATTTGAAGCAGAGATGCCACTGCAGCAAAAGATTAGTAGCAAGTGAAACCTGGCAGAGAGAACGCATCAAGGGATATAAAGTTGTAAAGTTGTAGTCTTTTTTTTTTTTTTATTACACACTGAGTAGTTTCCATACCTAAGCTAAGAGTCTGAAATATTAGCAGAGATCTTGGAATATTCATCTAGCCTGAAATGTATCATCATTTGAACCTTGCAATTTACCAAGGCCTTTATTACTGGTATAGTTAAACTGTCCCTAATTATATCCCAAGAATGTGTTTACCTGATGTTGACTCTGGCTGAATCAGTACATTTTTACACACAAGGTCTTCACCCATCCACAGTTTTCTCTTTTACTCTCTTCCTTTGGGTTTTAAAAACCTCTGCAATTTGCAGTGTTGTCGTATGCTCCACAAGCAGAATAAAAATACACCTGAGTTGCACAGCAGAGAAAAATAATATTTCTTTTTTTTTTTTTAAAGGACCATCTTAGGATCTTTAGCCAGTAACTAGAATTACTAATGTAAATTGCATTAAGATTTCCCTCAAATTGCTTGGATTTCATAATCAGAACTCTGCATGCCAATTAGGTTATAGCTCTAGGGAAGAGCTGATCTTAACACAGGAACTAGTGTGCATAAAAGAATAAAATTATTTTAAAAGTTAATTTCTAATTTCTTGGGTAAACTGGAAGTCATAATGAGGCTTTACATATATTTAATTTTAAAATACAGATCTTTAGGTGTTTGAGCCAAACAATAAAGAAGCCAAAATACTATTTTCCCCCAGCTAGAATTTAGAAACAAGGTCAGGTATAAATAGTTTCTGAAACAGTACTTAGCAAAGAAAAAACATTAACAGTAAAGTCATTCCTTCCTTGTCTTACACATCTGATCAAAGCCTACAATATGTGGAAATGGGTTGAATGGCTCTTATCTACTTTTTATTAAAAATAAAACAAAGTGTTTAGAATCATTATTTTAACAAAGCTAATTCAAAGGTCCTTTCAGGGCTTGCCTTTCGTGAGTTATTGGACTTTGTAGAAGCAATTTGGTTAAAGTCTATGACTTTACATGTTAAACAGTTATATAGTTATATCAGTATCAGTCATTATGTAAATATATTTATGTAAGTGATGAAGTACAGTGATGAATGACACCTTCTACCGGTACCATATCTTCCCTTCCCTGTATAATAATATCAAAGTACTCAGATACTATATAAGAACAGAAAAAAAAAGGGGGGGAACAAAAAAAAACCCAACTAAAAAAACCCCCAAAATACCAAAACACAAACAAGCCCCCAAAACCTCAGACCCTACTAATTTGGGGAACTAAAGGCAAAGAGGAACTCATGTTGAGAAGTATAAGATTTACCTCGAAAAGCTGCATGGAGGTAAATGTTACCATGTAGTCTCTGCTGGGGGGATTATTCAAGCTACCTGTGTAAACATTTTTTTTTTTTTAATTTTTTTTGTCAGTGACTGTATGAGATACTTTAGAAATACACCTCAGTTATTGCTGATATGCCACTAATGGAATCGATCACATTGTAGGAAGCACCTGAATACAAATAAATAATAATTAAATTTAACACTGAGTTTAAGAGATGTGATGTATTTCATGGAGAGATTTCATGTGCATAAAGATTTCATGATGCACATCTCACATATTTCTTGCAAATGCGGTATTCCTTTTCATTAAAAAAGCAAGAATTAGATTTTTCAAGAATATACTTGCTTAAGCTTATGTATTTTTTTGAAAAAAAAAAAAAAAAGAAAAAGCAGAAAGAAGATGGAAGGAATGGTATTCCATTCATCTGTTCTGACAAAAAAAAAAATCCCTTTGTACACCCATTTTGCTGAGTACTACACTAGGCCTCATTGGGAAAGTGCATTTGTCAGGAAAATGTGTGGTTGATAATGAGGTCATCAGCTGGAGGAATGGGGCTGACAGAACAGAGAGCTTGTCAGCTGAACGAAGAGTTCTCAGCATGATCGGTGTTATGATGTCCAGATACCAGAACAACTAGTCTAGCAAATTTCTTTCTTCTTTGTAGGAGCAGGACAGTTTAACACATGTAGGAGCCCTGAAGGTTGTTGCCAGAAGGAGCTTTCTTCTGTTAAGTATAGTACTGTCATTCTTTCCATGCTAGCCCAGAAGTAGAGTTAGTATGACCAGAATGATCAATTGTGAACCATAAGTTCCTGTCGTGGTTTAACCCCAGCCAGCAACTATGAACCACACAGCCGCTCACTCACTCCCCCCCCGTGGGGTGGGGGAGAGAATTGGAAGGGTGAATGTCAGACAACTCCTGGGTTGAGATAAGAACAGTTTAATAATTGAAGTAAAATAAAATAGAATGATAGTAGTAGTGGTAGTAATAATAATAATAATAATAATATAATACAATAATAATGTACCAAGCAAGTGATATACGACACAATTGCTCACCACCCCCTGACTGATGCCCAGCCTGTTCCTGAGCAGCAATCCCTTCCCCCCCGGCCAACTCACCCCAGTTATATACTGAGCATGACATCATATGGTGTGGAATAGCCCTGTGGCCAATGTGGGTCAGGCCCCCTGGCTGTGCCCCCTCCCAGCTTCTTATACGCCATGCAGAGCATGGGAAGCTGAAAAGTCCTTGACTGGTGTAACCACTACTTAGCAACAACTAAAACATCAGTGTGTTATCAACATTATTCTCATACTAAATCCAAAACACAGCACTATACCAGCTACTAAGAAGAAAATTAACTCTATCCCAGCTGAAACCAGGACAGTATCCACCCCTTATTCCATACCATATACGTCATGCCCAGGTCTTTCAAATACATTCCAATTAATCATTACCACTTTTCCAGTCTTTTGATATATTTTATATATATATATATATACACACACACACATATAGATATAATTTCCCTAGTCTATAGGCTATCCCTCTAAAATGTTTGTTGAGTTCATTTAGTTCATGACTTTAGGCTCCATCTGTCATAACAGTCTTTCAGGGCAGGAGAGATGGTGTGTGGTGTTGGATTGTTGTATGCTGAAGTCAGTTCTGGTTCCATCACCACTGCACTTTGTTCAGTTTCCTCAAAGTTTTCCTTCATTAATTTGGGTGATTCTTACTGTATACCGTTGATATGGCACATAGTGATCATTGAAGTGATGACATCTAGTATTATATAGCAACTAACATTATACAATTCAGTTCATTGGCTATTTTCACCCAAAATCAAATCTCCTTGAGGTACACATCGGACTTCCCCATCCTCCCGCATCACCCACCAAGTGCATCCAGGTCCTTGAGCAAAAGCAATCACACGAATGGGTTTACCTCTGCCTGAAGCAGGAGTAACCCAGACTGTCTTCCCCGTCATATTTTTTAGGTGCACTACAGGGACTTTATCCCCCTCTGCAGTACGTAGAAGTCTTGACTTGGCAGGGCCAGCTCGATTGGCAGATCCCCTAGTGTTGACTAACCAAGTGGCCTTTGCTAAATGTGTATCCCAGTGTTTGAATGTCCCACCACCCATTGCTTTTAGTGTAGTTTTTAACAGTCCATTGTATCGTTCGATTTTCCCGGAGGCTGGTGCATGATAGGGGATGTGATACACCCACTCAATGCCATGCTCTTTGGCCCAGGTGTCTATGAGGCTGTTTCAGAAATGAGTTCCGTTATCTGACTCAATTCTTTCTGGGGTGCCATGTCGCCACAGGACTTGCTTTTCAAGACCCAGGATAGTGTTCCGGGCGGTGGCATGGGTCACGGGATATGTTTCCAGCCATCCGGTGGTTGCTTCCACCATTGTAAGCACATGGCGCTTGCCTTGGCAGGTTTGTGGAAGTGTGATATAATCAATCTGCCAGGCCTCCCCATATTTATATTTCAGCCATCGTCCTCCATACCAGAGAGGCTTGAACCGCTTGGCTTGCTTGATTGCAGCACATGTTTCGCATTCATGGATAACCTGTGCAATAGTGTCCATGGTCAGATCCACCCCTCGATCACGAGCCCATCTATATGTTGCATCTCTTCCTTGATGGCCTGAGGTGTCATGGGCCCACCGAGCTAGAAATAATTCACCCTTATGTTGCCAGTCCAGGTCCACTTGAGCCACTTCAATCTTAGCAGCCTGATCCACCTGCTGGTTGTTTTGATGTTCTTCAGTGGCCCGACTCTTGGGTACGTGAGCATCTACATGACGTACTTTTACAACCAGGTTCTCTATCCGGGCAGCAATATCTTGCCACAATGTGGCAGCCCATATGGGTTTGCCTCTGCGCTGCCAGTTTCTCTGCTTCCATTGCTGTAACCAGCCCCACAGGGCATTTGCCACCATCCATGAGTCGGTAAAGAGAGAGAGCATTGGCCACTTTTCTCGTTCGGCCATATCTAAAGCCAGCTGGATGGCTTTCACCTCTGCAAACTGACTCGATTCACCTTCTCCTTCAGCAGTTTCTGCAACTTGTCCTACAGGACTCCATACAGCAGCTTTCCACCTCCGATGTTTCCCCACAAGACGACAGGACCCATCAGTGAACAAGGCATATTGCTTCTCATTTTCTGATAGTTTATTATATGGTGGGGCCTCCTCAGCACGCGTCACCTCCTCCTCTGGTGATATTCCGAAATCTTTGCTTTCTGGCCAGTCCATGATCACTTCCAAGATTCCTGGGCGACTGGGGTTTCCTATTCGAGCCCGTTGTGTGATCAGTGCGACCCACTTACTCCATGTAGCATCAGTTGCATGATGTGTACAGGGGACCCTCCCTTTGAACATCCAGCCCAACACCGGCAGTCGGGGTGCCAAGAGGAGCTGTGCTTCAGTACTAACCACTTCCGAAGCGGCTCGAACCCCTTCATATGCTGCTAATATCTCTTTTTCAGTTGGAGTATAGCTAGCCTCAGATCCTCTGTATCCCCGACTCCAAAACCGTAGGGGTCGACCTCGAATCTCCCCTGGTGCTTTCTGCCAGAGGCTCCAGCTAGGGCCATTCTCCCCGGCTGCAGTGTAGAGCACATTTTTTACATCTTGTCCTGCCCGGACTGGCCCAAGGGCTACTGCATGGACTATCTCCTGCTTAATTTGTTCAAAGGCTTGTCGTTGCTCAGGGCCCCATTTGAAATCATTCTTCTTCCGGGTCACTTGATAGAGAGGGCTTACGATCAGACTGTAATTTGGAATATGCATTCTCCAAAAACCCACAACGCCCAAGAAAGCCTGTGTTTCCTTTTTGCTGGTTGGTGGAGACATGGCTGTTATTTTGTTGATTACATCCATTGGGATCTGACGACGTCCATCTTGCCATTTTACTCCTAAAAACTGGATCTCCTGTGCAGGTCCCTTGACCTTACTTTGTTTTATGGCAAAGCCAGCCTCCAGAAGGATTTGGACTATTTGCTTCCCTTTCTCAAAAACTTCTTCTGCTGTGTTGCCCCACACGATGATGTCATCAATGTATTGCAGGTGTTCCGGAGCCCCACCCTGTTCCAATGTAGTCTGGATCAGTCCATGGCAAATGGTGGGGCTGTGTTTCCACCCCTGGGGCAGTCGATTCCAGGTGTACTGGACCCCCCTCCAAGTGAAAGCAAATTGTGGCCTGCACTCTGCCGCCAAAGGAATTGAGAAAAATGCATTAGCGATGTCAATTGTGGCATACCATTTGGCTGCCTTTGACTCCAGTTCATATTGAAGTTCTAGCATGTCTGGCACAGCAGCGCTCAGTGGTGGCGTGACTTCATTCAGGCCCCGATAGTCTACTGTTAGTCTCCACTCTCCATTAGACTTTCGCACTGGCCATATGGGACTGTTAAAGGGTGAGCGAGTCTTGCTGATCACTCCTTGGCTCTCCAGTTGACGAATCAGCTTATGGATGGGAATCAGGGAGTCTCTGTTGGTGCAGTATTGCCGCCGGTGCACTGTTGTGGTAGCGATTGGCACCTGTTGTTCTTTGACCCTCAGCAACCCCACAACAGAGGGGTCCTTCGAGAGACCAGGCAGGGTAGACAGCTGTTTAATTTCTTCCGTCTCCAAGGCAGCTATACCAAAAGCCCACCGGTACCCTTTTGGGTCCTTGAAATACCCTCTCCTGAGGTAATCTATGCCAAGGATGCATGGAGCCTCTGGGCCAGTCACAATGGGGTGCTTCTGCCACTCCTTCCCGGTTAAGCTTACTTCAGCCTCCAATACAGTCAGCTGTTGGGATCCCCCTGTCACTCCAGAAATACAGATGGGTTCTGCCCCTTCATAGCTTGATGGCATTAGGGTACACTGTGCACCGGTGTCTACTAAAGCCTTATACTCCTGTGGGTCTGATGTGCCAGGCCATCGAATCCACACAGTCCAGTACACCCGGTTGTCCCTTTCCTCCACCTGGCTGGAGGCAGGGCCCCTCTAGTCCCGGTCATAGCATTCGTTACTCACTTCTTGTAAATGCGAATCAAAAACCCCTTTATTGAGATCGGAAGCAAAATCAGCCCTTTTATCCTGTCTAGGGAACTGCTCACTGGAAACTGGAGCAGCAATTTTCCTGGAAGAACCACCTTTTGTAATTGTTTTTCCTTGCAACTCACGTACTCGTGCCTCTAGGGTCGAGGTAGATTTTCCATCCCACTTCCTCATGTCCTCTCCGTGGTCACGCAGATAAAACCACAGGGTGGCCCGTGGTGTGTATTCACTATATCTTCTCTCTTGAAGAGAGGGATGCTTACTCCTGATGGCTGAGATACTGGTCCGTACAGGTGAGGAGTAGGACATGTCCTCTTTGAATCGCTGGAACTCCCGGGATAATTTCTCAGCTAGCACATCAGGCAGTTTCTCCACAGCCGCGACGCAGGCCCGTAGGGAGGCAGAGAGACTTTCTTCGTATTGTCGAAGTTGGCCAGCCAATTCATCCACCGTTGGTCCCTCTTCATCTTTCCAGGTCATTGTTGCCAAAGAGTTTGCATATGATGACGGTGCGCTCCGCACGAACTTCCGCCACATGGGTCGTGTGCACTGGACTTCATCTGGATCTTTGGATAACTGCTCATTGTTCAAGTCATTATGCATCACCTCCAGCACGGCTAATTCCCTCAGGTACTGGATACCTCTCTCCATGGTGGTCCACTTGCCTGGCTGACATAAAAATCTTCCTTGAAAGGATACCTTTCCTTCACAGCTGCCAGAAGTCGCCTCCAGAGGCTGAGGACTTTTGCCCCTTTTCCAATCGCTTTGTCAATGCCCCCTTCCCTAGAAATGGATCCCAGCTGCTTGGCTTCCTTACTCTCTAATTCCAGGCTACTAGCCCCATTATCCCAGCATCGGAGCAGCCAAGTGATGATGTGCTCGCCTGGATGACGACTAAAATCTTTTCGCATATCTCGCAGCTCACTCAGGGACAGAGATCGGGTTGTTACCATCTCATTTGTGGGTTCTGCCTCTTCCTCCTCCTGTTCTTGTGATGGCCCTGGTTCATCATCAGCCCTTACTAAACGAGTTGATTTTCTTGTGTATTTTTTCTTATGTATAGGGGCAACTGATACTGGCACGGGTTGGTTCTCTGGTGTAGCCACAGCACCTGGTACAGGGGCTGGCGTATCCGTAGTATCTGTTGCCGGGGCTGGCATAGCTGCAACGCCAGTCGTTTTGTTGTCAGATCCAGAGACCTTCTCTTCCCCTTGAGGGTTCTGAATAGTGTTTAATAGGGCTCGGTAGGCATGGGCCAGGCCCCAGCACATTGCAGTGATTTGTGTCTCCCTAGAATTGTCAGGATGACAGCATACTTTTTCCAAATGTTCTACTAATTTTTCAGGATTCTGCACTTGTTCAGGGGTGAAACTCCAAAACACTGGAGGGGCCCACCGTCCTAGGCATTTGCCCATACTCTCCCACACACCCTGCCACTCATAATTATCCAGCCTTGGGGCAGATCTCTGGATGATATTCTTAAAATGCATATTAACTCTAGACAAAACCGAAACAATATACCCAAGAAATACCAATAGATGTATCATAACTACCCAAGGATGTTCAAGATACAAAAAAGTTGTTGTAATGAAGGAGGAAACATTATAGAAGGCGGCAGTGAAGGTGCTATTCTGTATTTCCTCCATAAAAAGCCTCTCAGAGGAAGAGGTATAATTGCTAATTGTCTCCATGAGGTGGTACCCGAAGTACAGTAATGGCTTCAGTACAGAACCCAAATACCAGATAGCGCTCAAGGTCAGTGTTTTAATAACAAATCTCCCAGGCAAAACATCACTAATCACGGCAGAGCACAGAAAACTGCAAAACCCAACACCAATCTTTAACATGTACTGCAAAAGCAAGAGCATGGTGCAGATCAGGTAGACTAATACCGAGAGCAGATGAATCAATATTATGACCAGCAACTGTTAACAGATACAAATTCCTTAATACACTCTGATTAATCTGTTATTATCTCAAACCCTCGAGCCCCACGTTGGGCGCCAAAAAGGACTGTTGTGGTTTAACCCCAGCCAGCAACTATGAACCACACAGCCGCTCACTCACTCCCCCCCCGTGGGGTGGGGGAGAGAATTGGAAGGGTGAAAGTCAGACAACTCCTGGGTTGAGATAAGAACAGTTTAATAATTGAAGTAAAATAAAATAGAATGATAGTAGTAGTGGTAGTAATAATAATAATAATAATATAATACAATAATAATGTACAAAGCAAGTGATATACGACACAATTGCTCACCACCCCCTGACTGATGCCCAGCCTGTTCCTGAGCAGCAATCCCTTCCCCCCCGGCCAACTCACCCCAGTTATATACTGAGCATGACGTCATATGGTGTGGAATAGCCCTGTGGCCAATGTGGGTCAGGCCCCCTGGCTGTGCCCCCTCCCAGCTTCTTGTACGCCATGCAGAGCATGGGAAGCTGAAAAGTCCTTGACTGGTGTAACCACTACTTAGCAACAACTAAAACATCAGTGTGTTATCAACATTATTCTCATACTAAATCCAAAACACAGCACTATACCAGCTACTAAGAAGAAAATTAACTCTATCCCAGCTGAAACCAGGACAGTTCCAAGAACATATATGTGAACAAGTGTACATTTTGAAGAGAAAAATATGTGTCTATAGAGAAGGAAAAGAAGTATCTCAAATATGGAGCATGAAATTATAAAATGTTTGATTGTATGATCAATACTGTATGGATGAAATTAAAGCAAAAATGTATTTACATATAGTTTTTATGTTCACAGAATCATAGAATGCTTTGGGATGGAAGGGACCTTTAAAGGTCATCTAGTCCACCTCACCTGCAATTGGCAGGGACATCTACAACTAGATCAGGTTGCTCAGACCCCCATCCAGCCTGGCCTTGAATGTTTCCAAGGATGGGGCATCTACCACCTCTCTGGGCAACCCATTCCAGTGTTTCACCACCCTTGTAAAAAATTTCTTCCTTATATCTAGTCTGAATCTACCCTCTTTTAGTTTAAAACCATTACCCCTTGTCTTGTCGCTACTGGCCCTGCTAAAAAGACTATCCCTATCTTTCTTGTAGGCCCCCTTTAAGTACTGAAAGACCACAATAAGGTCTCCCCACAGCCTTCTCTTCTCCAGGCTGAACAACCCCAGCTCTTTCAGCCTTTCCTCATAGCAGAGGTGTTCCATCCCTCTGATCATTTTTGTGGCCCTCCTCTGGACCTGCTCCAACAGGTCCATGTCCTTCCTGTGCTGAGGACCCCAGAGCTGGACGCAGGACTCCAGGTGGAGTCTCACCAGAGCAGAGTAGAGGGGCAGAATCCCCTCCCTCGACCTGCTGGCCATGCTTCTTCTGATGCAGCCCAGGATGCGGTTGGCTTTCTGGGATGTGAAGGCATATTGCTGACTCATGTCCAGCTTTTCGTCTATCAGTACCCCCAAGTCCTTCTCAGCAGGGCTGCTCTCAATCCCTTCACCCCCCAGCCTGTATTGATACTGGGGATTATCCCGACCCAAGTGCAGGACCTTGCACTTGTCCTTGTTGAACCTCGTGAGGTTCACACAGGCCCACCTCTCCAGCCTGTCCAGGTCCCTCTGGATGGCATCCTGTCCCTCAGGCGTGTCAACTGCACCACTCAGCTTGGTGTCATCTGCAAACTTGCTGAGGGTGCACTTGATGCCGCTGTCTATGTCATTGATGAAGATATTGAACAGCACTGGCCCCAGAACGGACCTCTGAGGGACACCACTCGTCACTGATCTCCATCTGGACATTGAGCCATTGACCACTACCCTCTGGATGCGACCATCCAGCCAGTTAGCTATCCATTGAACAGTCCACCCATCAAATCCATATCCTTCCAATTTAGAGAGGAGGATATTGTGGGGGACCGTGTCAAAGGCCTTACAGAAGTCTAGATAGATGACATCCGTAGCTCTTCCCTCATCCACTGATGTAGTCACTCCATCATAGAAGGCCACTAGGTTGGTCAGGCAGGACTTGCCCTTGGTGAAGCCATGCTGGCTGTCTCGAATCACCTCCCTGTCCTCCATGTGCCTTAGCATAGCTTCTAGGAGGATCTGTTCCATGATCTTCCCAGGCACAGAGGTGAGGCTGACAGGTCAATAGTTCCCAGGGTCCTCCTTTCTACCCTTTTTAAAAATGGGTGCAATGTTTCCCTTTTTCCAGTCCCCAGGGACTTCACCTGACTGCCATGACTTTTCAGATATCATGGAGAGTGACTTAGCAACTACATCAGCCAATTCCCTCAGGACTCTGGGATGCATCTCATCGGGACCCATAGACTTATGTACGTTCAGGTTCCTCAGGTGGTCACGAACCTGATCTTCTCTTACAGTGGGAGGACCTCTGCCCCCCGATCCCTGTCAAATGGCCCATTGACTCAGGAGGTGTGAGTAGAGAGGTTGCCAGTGAAGACTGAGGCAAAGAAGTTGTTGAGTACCTCAGCCTTCTCCTCGTCTGTTGTTAGCAGCTTGCCACTTCTGCTCATCAGAGGGGGTATGCTTTCCTTAACCTTCCTTTTCTGGTTAATGTACCTGTAGAAGCCCTTCTTATTATTCTTTGCATCCCTCGCCAGGTTCAGCTCCAGCCGAGCCTTGGCCTTCCTGATCCCACCCTTACACAACCAGGCAGTGTCCCTGTACTCTTCCCAAGATACCAGTCCCTTCTTCCACTGCCTGTGCAATCTCTTCTTGCCCTTTAGTTTGACCCACAGGTCATGGCTCAGCTCATGTTGTATCTTCTCGTTATTTTTTTTACGTGGTGACTTTACAAACAGAGAACATGTTATTAATTTCTTTTTGTCTCTGTATTTATTTGTATTTATTTGTCTCTGTATTTATTGAAGAACTCTTCAAATAATTCATTTAGCACCTAAAATATCCCTTTGAAATTAGACCTGTTTTGTGCTGTCATGTACCGCTTGGTTCCATTGTGGTATCCTCATAAAGCTGAATTTATCTCACTTTACATTAGCCAACTAAAATGTAGGTATCCAAATATAAATGCAATTGCAACCTGATTATCTTTTCTTCACACTAAAAACAATAGTAGTAACAAAAAAATCCATTGTTGATTATTGCATTTTATCAAGCCAAGAGCATTGCACATAAGGTTGTGAGCAATGTGAAGATATAATTCTCTCCTTTATTGCAGGTTAGAATTGCTAACTACAAAACAAGTAGCGTGTACTGTGTCAGTCTTTACCTGTTGCTAGGCTCCCATTGTACTCAAGGGAGATACAGTCAAACCAGCCACTAGAGTGAAGCAATTCAGATCCCGAAGTAGAACCTACATTTGGCCACCTCTTGAGATTACATTGGTTTTAGGAGGCAGTCCAGTTAACTAAACTAGACCAAGAAGTATGACACAGAGCTAAATGGAGACCCACATCCTTTTTGGGAGTGGTAGCTGGATGTCTGAAAGGACACTAGACACCTGTGCTAACAGCAACTATGTAATTCTTTCTGAAGTCTCTACCGAATATAGTGAGAATTTTGACACAAATTCATATATAGACAACTATACATTAGGCATACACATTCTGAGATTTGGATCTGAGCTGACTCCAGCAAAAGAGGATTTCCAAATTATTACTTTGAACCAAGGAAAAGAAAAATATGTCAGAAGCAGATGTTCAAGCAAAATTCCTAGTAAGGAAGTCAATATGATTAAGAGTTGACAAGTTAATGTTTAAACACAAAATAAATAGGTTGCAGAGAATGAAATAGATCTTTTCAAATGCTAGAATTTTGGACAAGAAAAAAGGGGAAATAAATGGAGGAAGGAAGGAAGGAAGGAAGGAAGGAAGGAAGGAAGGAGAAAGAAAAAAGAGAAAAAAGAGAAAAAAAGAGAAAAAAGAAAAAGGAGAAAAAAAAAGGAAAGAGAAGCAACAAGCTATGTTCAAATGTGAAAAAATATACTGAGTTTGAATGTACAAGAGGGGCAACATTGTTTCTTCTTTTCTCATAATGGGAAAAAAGATGGAAACTTATTATTACAAAAAATGCTGTCCAAGTTACCTGTCAACATGTATCAGCAGCTGGAAAGGAGACTGGAATTTAGTAAATCTGGTATCTTCACTTTAAATGACACAAAAGATCTTTGTGTATATGTGTGTGTGTCCTGCCGTGTGTTAATCCCAAATAAAATGCAGATATTGCATTTAGATCTCCATGCAAATATTTCATTCATTATAACAGTTTTATTTGAAGACAGATTACTTTTTAGGAAATATTGTTGGGAAGAAATAGATCAAACCATGGAAAATGTGTAGTCTTACGAATAATGGTAGGTTATCTACCCAGAGAAAGAATCAAGACTGCTACTATGTCAGTAAAATTCACAGCTAAGACAGGTGGGAACCAGACCAACTGAGAAAAAAGACCTCTTGAGCTGCTGTATCTCCTGTGGAAAGCAGTGCCAAACATGGAAAATAAAACAAAACAGAAAAGAAGTCAAACCTAGACAGAGATAAAAGCGTGAGCTATGACAAACAGAACTACTTATGATCCGTAACTGTAGCTCAACCAACCAACAGGACATAAAATAATTGAAACTTAGGAGATCGGAATCTTTGTGCTGTGACTGTAATGTATCCAAAGAGCCTCACTATCCTTATATTGTTCTATTCATTTGTCATATTACAGTTACTTTTTAAAATCAATGACCAATTTGATTCTTTTTGTGTTTTGTAGTCAGCAGCAATATAATCCCAGAAAAACTGATAGGCAAGATTTGAAGACAAAGGCAATATAGCCAAAGATGCACTAAAAGAGTAATTTTGAAAATAAGGAAAAATTTAGGAAAAATTTAGACTTTGGATTAAAAAAAAAAAAAAGTAAAAGAAAGGAAAAGATAAGAATTACAGCCAAAAAGATAATATTACTTGATATTCAAAGCAGTTTACGTGGGGAAGTACCAGATACCGCTAGGTAACAGTACAGGCAAAATCAGCAATTCAATCATGATAAGGCACCTGAATAGTGTAAAACTGTCAGCTTCAGTCCTGCCCAGCTGTCCAGGAGGATATAAGGACAAATTTCAAAGAGATGGACACTTGGAAGGCAAGCTAAATTTGGAAATATATCCCTCTCAAAGAAGCTCATGAGTCTACCTAAGTTTCCATTACAGATCAATATAGATGTACACAGACATATAATCCATCACTTGTCTATTTACATTACAAACTTTTCCACAACAGAGATCACTTTTGACTTTGCTTCACAGTGCCTGGTACAATGGTGTTTCAGTCCTGGTAGGAGCTTCTAGGTACTATCATACTAAATTAATCAGTTAATAAAGAGTCTGGGCAGTCTTTGCCCCTCTACGCAGTTTCTGGTACATATTCTGTAGGATTACACATGGAAGGGCACCTGTATCTACAAGAAGAATAAAGAAGAAGATTCATATATAAATAGAGGTGTCTGTAGTGTACAAGTCTAGTCTAGTGATTCCTCATAGCCAAATTAGAAAAAAAAGGTGCTTTCAGGGTAAGACTCATGATGCATTTGCAGTGTCTGTTTTAGGATGAGATTAGTTTTACTCTAGAAGTGGTTGTTTCTTTCTATTGACAATACAGGGAGTCTAGATGACTGGCCTGGATATACATGGTTACATGTTAGATTTCTACTCTTGGACAGATTAGACCCAACACAAATCAGCTGAAAACCATAACAAAATAAACAAACAGAAAAGGCAAAATAAAAAAGGCAAAAAAAAAAAAGCTGTGACTGATAGTTGTCCTTGAAGTTCTTGATGGTTAACAGCATGCTTTTTTTTTTTCCCCCTAGACATTTCTTTTCTCCCCTATAGGAAAGCAATATTAATTCTCAGCTGTGAGGGTTAAAAAAAGATGTTTGAACATTTACAAACTACTTAAAGTAGCTACAGCACTAGATAAGCAAATAGTGGAATTAAACAAATCTTGTTTGTGCTTAGCAAAAACATTATTGTTTCGCAGGTGCAATGGATACCATTAAGACAAAATATTAGCCTTTGAGAAGTCTTAAATTCAAGGGAGAGGTCAGGGATGCTTGTTTTGCCAAAGCTGATTTCTGTGCTGATGGCAAAAACATAATTGTGCTGTGGCTGACTATTTAATCACAAGTCTACCCTACATACTTGTTAGCACTTTCCATAACTGGTATGCCTATGATGGAAGAGAACTGATGTTCTCAAAATTCCCACAAGATATGACCCTGGAATTACCTGTGCTCAAGTGGTCTACACAGAAGTTAAAAATAAACCTGAAGGTAACACACACTGAACATGAGTCATTGGTGTCAATGCTCATACATTGGTTTGAAGAGTTTCTTGGCTATAATTCTTCCTTCTAAGTAGTTTCTTACCAGCACTTCCTAACCTGTTCCAGGGCGGCTTTTCCTTTCATAAATTTCTTGATTCATGGCACCTTCTCTCCCTCTGTCATTGGCTTCCACATCACAGTTTCTCAGCTAGGTCTCTTATTTCAGTGGAGAAGTGTCGTGGTTTAACCCCAGCCAGCAACTAAGCACCACACAGCCGCTCGCTCACTCCCCCGCGGTGGGATGGGGGAGAGAATCGGAAGAGTAAAAGTGAGTAAACTCATGGGTTGAGATAAAGACAGTTTAATGGGTAAAGCAAAAGCCGCGTGCGCAAGCAAAGCAAAGCAAGGAATTCATTCACTACTTCCCATCGGCAGGCAGGTGTTCAGCCATCCCCAGGAAAGCAGGGCTCCATCACGCGTAACGGTTACTTGGGAAGACAAACGCCATCACGTCAAACGTCCCCCCCTTCCTTCTTCTTCCCCCAGCTTATATACTGAGCATGATGTCATATGGTATGGAATAGCCCTTTGGCCAGTCTGGGTCAGCTGTCCTAGCTATGCTCCCTCCCAGCTTCTTGTGCACCTGGCAGAGCACAAGAAGCTGAAAAGTCCTTGACTAGTGTAAACTCTGCTCAGCAAGAACCAAAACATCAGTGCGTTATCAACATTATTCTCATCCTAAATCCAAAACACAGCGCTCTACCAGCTACTAAGAAGAAAACTAACTCTATCCCAGCTGAAACCAGGACAAGAAGTTAGACAGTAGCTTTTGGAGAAGTCATTAAAATGCTCTCTTCCACTCCCAAAACTAGGAAAGAAAACTATCAAAACACAATTTTGAAACTGGCATATTATTCAGCATATTTAGTGTCCATAAAAGGCAAATAAAAAGTAAGATCAAAAGCTTAGATAACACTAAATAATTTTTTAAAAAATCAAACAGAATATATACATATATGCCAAATATTTATACATCATGACACTAATAAAACACATTTTAAAGAGGGAATCATTATGATTCAGGAATTTAGATTGAAAGTGGGAAATCTGGGAGCTGTTCTGATTTTGTGTCTGTCATTAAGGTCTTGTTCTTGTTAATCAGTTATAGCTTGATTCCAGTTTTGCCAACTGTAGAACAAAAATACAGTCAGTGCATAAACACCATATTCTCCTGTTCTCTTCTAGCACCTTCAAAGTTGTTAAAAATAATGCTTTTTGGCTCAGTAACTGTAGCTGATATGCCAACCAGGAGCATGATGTGCTAGAACACAGTGAATATACATATGTGTATATACACATATATATATTTCCATTAGAAGACACTTTGTGACCTAAAAGAAAAGCATCATATGGAAAAAAAGATGGTACACTTTCTGTACTAGAATACATATAGAAATAGATTTTGCTCTTTTCACAAAATTGGTCTGAAAACTGTAAAAACACAAAATAAAAGTAAAAGTTTTGGGAAAGTGTTTTATGAACATTCAAAAAGTTGTGCTTTCATTAAAACGTAAGCCTATAAACCAAAGTAAATTTCATAAATAAACCTCCCCAAAAGATCTATTGGAAATACACATTCAATTTTCCAGTCTTTAATGTTGAAAAGTAAAAACTGGTTCTAAACAAAATTTTATCAAAACAGATATAACTTCAAATAAAAAAGTTTTTCTAGAAACTGTAATGACATTTTTCTGATGGAGAACTTTTTATGGGTTTTCTGTTTTGATTTGTTATATTTTTTATGAACACTATAAAAGGTATAGATATTAACCCCTCCACTTCTGGCATCTTTCCTGTCACTTTGTGACAATATGTGGTATTTTCAAAGACATTGTGGGTTGCTTGAGAGCAGAGGAATTCTTCAGAGAATGTGTACTATTTTCCCCTTGAAAATGGTCTGAATCATATCAGGTTTCTATCACTCATGTCATTTTCCATGATGTTCCATGACACACACTGAAAACACAGAGAGAAAAAGCCACTTTAACTGTTTCTGTTTTTTTATAAGTCCCAGACACCTGCCAGAATGTATTATCCTCAAGAGCACTGACAGAACAGGTTTCTTCAAAAACATGATTAAAAGAGTCATAAAATGTCAAGGAGCAAAAAGAAAGGAGGGAAGCAAAAGACACGGGCTGCTAATTACCGTTTTACATTCAAAGTATTAGATTTAATAGTTGATTAACTTTTCTTCAGCTATTCTTATCCACTGATACAATGTAATCTAAATGTAACCTCAGTTTATATTTCCAATATACTGATTAGTGACTATATGTTTATGTCTGATAAAAAGAAAATATAATAGTTAAAATATATCCTCTCTGCTGTGACACTAACAATTATTTATGTTATACATTTAGCACATTTTTATTGTGCCTATGAGAAAAATATTATTATTTCTTCAACATCTTCTACAGAAAAAAATTATGGGAAAAAATCTTTATTGCCTCCAGAGAGTTTTTTGTAGCATTTTGAAATAACAGTGTCAATGTAAAATCACATTGAAACAAGATATAGATGTTTCCTACATTACTTTGACCAGGTGAGGTCAATGTTAAACTCCCTTCCTAGGGCTGACTTTGAATGCCTACATCAAGGTTAGAACAACAATGTTCAAACTTCACACAGTGTGACATCCATGCTGAGATAGCTACTGTAAAAAGGTAATCTTTTTTCATTGAAGACCTACTTTTGAGAAACTTTGCATAAAAGTTATGTCTGCTAAGGAAGCCATCTGTATTCTGTCTACAGGCAGTGGAGAGAAATTGGTTTCTCCCTGGGGGAATTTTATCCCATCCTAAATATCTTTAGATATTTAATATTAGGTGATATGAATCCTACCTTGAGTTATTAACTTTGGAGCAAATAAGTGGGACACCAATGAATTATTTTCCCCTCTTTGTTCTTTACCTAAACAACCTAGTATTTTAAATCCTCATATATTTAAAAAATACTAAAGCTACAGGTGAAACTTGAGGGATTCAGTCTGATTCAGCAATGTAATCTCAGATACTTGGAAAAGACTCAGTAGCCAAATGTTTTTGGAAAAAACAAAACAAAACAAAACAAAACAAAACAAAGAATGAAGGTCAGTGGATAAAATAGTTTTATTATTTTTATAAAACAAGAAATGGGAATTGCCCACCTTTTGTCATATAGTGATTAAATCACAGAGGTGGGACTTACTAGTTTAGTGCAATCACAATTAAGATTTTTAGAGTCAGATGAAACAGTAGTGAAGGCCACACAAGTATCAAAAATGAAGAGTCTCTTTTCATAATGACAGACTTGAGGCCAAAAAGGACATGTAAAACAACACTACCTAGTCAAAAACAGTTTTTGTAAAAGATAGGAGTGAGAGAAAAAAACAGAATGATACGGCATTCATTTCTACAGCAATATGCTGAATCCAGAACAAGCAGATCCATGTGGGACCCACTGCATGAAGGTTCACTGGAGGTTGTTCAACTGGTGCATACAAAAGATACACCAGCACTCATAAAATAACAGCTGAATGAGCAGACAATAAAAGCCTAACTGCAAGAGGCAGTTAAATGATAAAGAGATGCTGCAGCACTGAACTTGCTTAGGTAAGAACTTTCTGCCCAGTGCCACTCCATTATGATTAATGTGTGCACATGCGAACTTTATGAAAAAGATAATGAATTGATTGTGTTCCTAAATGATGCCATTTTAGACCTGTTTGGATTCCTGCCTTCCCCAGGGAGCAGATGACCACAGTCTGTTAGCTTAAACAAATGAACGTTTAATGGTCGTCTTTCTGCCAACCAAGTGGAAAAGGGGAAACATTTATCAAAAGGAGGGAGGAAAAAACTGATCAAGCTGGCTATTGATCTGGGATATAGGTGCTGCAAAGTGGCTATTGAGAAGGGAAAACTACAGCAGTTACCATGCCAAACTCACTTCAGGCATTGTTCAAAATGTGGAGGTCACAGAATCCCCAACTGGGAAAAATTTTACATCATGGATTTCTCAGAATACAAAAGCCAAGAAAGGTTAGTTTAATTACTTAACCACACAAAAATGCAAGCACAGGAAGATCTTGCAGTTGATGTGGTTATTCTGCAATGTTTTTATTTTTTACATTTAGTGTTCTGTTCAATGAGACTGGGAAAATTCACAAAAGCTGTTGGCTTTGCAAAGGGTTTTGTTTTCCTTTGTTTTGTTTTGGTTTGTTTTTTTACATCTGTTTTGCTTTACATATTTTTTAAACCACGCTTAAATTTATCTCCTCCAGTCGATTGCTTTTATTCTTGACGGATGGGTTCCTTAAGCAAAGTAGATAATCTAACAATTCAGTGTCATTCCACATATTGTATTTATTTCACTTGTTTCCAGATGTCTATTTTCACTGAGAAAAAATAGCCCAGTGACTAGTTTAAACTGAACGCCTAACTTAGGATGATCAAAGTGATACAAATCCTTTGTCCAGAGACATGCCTTCATCTGTCCTGTTGGTAAATCATCATCCATGTTTTTGTACTAGTTGTGGTGATTAGACAATGAAAAAAAAAAGACCATAAGAAATGAAACAATTCTATTATATGGTAACTATGAATTGATTGTGTTGGGGCAGAAATTATTATTTATCTTTATGACAGCAAGATTTCAGTGCCCACTGGAACAATGCAATGTTAAGTATTGTCGTGGTTTAACCCCAGCTGGCAACTAAGCACCACACAGCCACTCGCTCACTCCCCCCACCCCAGTGGGATGGAGGAGAGAATTGGAAGGGTGAAAGTCAGAAAACTCGTAGGTTGAGATAAGAACAGTTTAATAATTGAAGTAAAATGAAATAGAATAGTAGTAGCAGCAGCAGCAGCAGCAGCAGCAGCAGCAATAATAATAATAATAATAATAATAATAATAATAATAATAATAATAATAATAATAATAATAATAATAATAATAATATACAGAGCAAGTGATAATGATACAATTGCTCACCACCTGTCGACCGATGCCCAGCCCATTCCCGAGCAGCAATCACTCCCCCCTGGCCAACTCGCCCCAGTTTATATACTGAGCATGATGTCATATGGTATGGAATAGCCCTTTGGCCAGTCTGGGTCAGCTGTCCTGGCTGTGCTCCCTCCCAGCTTCTTGTGCACCTGGCAGAGCATGGGAAGCTAAAAAGTCTTTGACTGGTGTAAGCACTGCTTAGCAACAACTAAAACATCAGCATGTTATCAACATCATTCTCATACTAAATCCAAACCACAGCACTATACCAGCTACTAGGAAGAAAAAATCAACTCTATCCCAGCTGAAACCAGGACAGTATGTAGCAGTACAGGCTGTGTGTCAACTCAGCAGAAAACAGCTTTACCAAAAAAAAATTGATACCCTGGTGGATAAGAGTGAATATGTTAGCAGTGTGGCCTTGCAGAGAAAGCAAAATGCATATGTGCCTGTATTTGCAGTAGTATAGTCAGAAGATTGAGGGATTTGATTATTTTCCTCTATTCTGCACTTAATAAACTATCTGGAAGACTATGTCCACTTTTGGGCCCCTAGTACAAGAAAGAGGTTGGCAGACTAGAACAGGTCAAGGCGAGGGCCACCAAGATGCTTAGGGGGCCAGAGCATGTGGTGTATGAAAAGACACTGAGACATTCAGGTTTGTTCAGCCTGAAGAAGAGGTCAGAGAGTGGGAAGGCTAATAGCTGTTTACAAGTTGCAACAGAGAAAATTCCAGCTGGGTATTAGGAATTTTTTTTCTTTTTTTTTTTTCCCCACCCTGAAGATGAAATGAAATAGGATCCCGGAGAACTTGTGGACTATCTATCCTTTGAAATATTAAAAACCTGACTGGACCAAGCCCTAAGCTACTCGATCTAATCTTGAATTTGGCTCTAAATTTGGAGTTGGAGCAGGTGACTTGCAGAGATCCCTTCCAGGTTAAATTATTCCATGACTGCATGATTCTGTTATCCTAAAGCGGTGATATACAAACACTCATCTACAGTTAAAGATAATATTCAGACAGGGAAAGACTGTAGAAAGATTCATGAGTAAATTAAAGGGCACACACTAGCACCTACATTTTGACTGTTGTACCTTTCATATGACTACATATGAAAAATAAATAAAATTTTTATATAGGCTTTTTTTAAATGATTTGTTATGTAATGAAAACAACAAATCAAAGCTTCTCAGTCCTTTAAATCAAAGAGTTACTATTTAAAAAAACTAAATTCAACTCCATCTCTGTTCATGAATAATGGTTTATTTTTTATGAAATCTTTATCTTTGTCTCCTTGAGACACAACGACAGAAGCAGCTATCCTGATTCTGCAGAACTAATCTTTTCAGCCTCACTCACCTATGTGTAGTGGTTCCTCTCCCATTTAAACCTCTCCCATTTTGAAAACTTGCTTATTCTAGAGAGAGCTTTCCAGTACATCTATGTACCATAACAGGAAAATTTTTTCATACAAATAGCAAATTTCATTCCATGTATTGTAAGCACGGTTTAGAAATATTAGACATTCATACACAGAACTCCAGTCAATGCTGAATGGGAGGCTGACAAACACAAAGAATAACAGCTAGACAGCACCCTAATTTTAAATGACTTGGGCAATTTCCTGGGATCTTTATTCAGCACAGGCAATCAGGTGTTCAGTTTTTTGTTTCATCCAAAAAATACTACTTCCCATAGTAGAGCACTGTTCTAATACACTATGGAGATATTGGCTGAAAAATGCTTTAAAGAGCAGAGTATTGCATATTGAAGAAGTCACCCACTTCTGTTAATGAATAGTCTTGATTCTTCCAAAAGTCCTGGGCTAGTGTTTTTGAAATAAGTATAGTCCCTTTGCTAAGACTTTTCATGAATGTTGGATGTCCAGCTGAAAGTATTTATGTCTTCATTTGCAGAAAATTTTAATCCTCAGGCGCACCCCATGATTTTAACATCTCCATAGCCAAGTGTAAGTGATCATTGAAATTTTAATTAAGACTTTCTCTGAAGTTGACTTACAGTTTCCCACAAAATGAGCTGGATTGTAAATGCAAGTAGTCATGAACTTAAGGCTGAGCTGTATGCTTTAAGCATATCTCTGTCAGAGATGTTCTGTAAATAAATGTTCTCAAGAAGATTTCTATTAAACAATGGGGTTTTGTTCTTCTGTCAGGTTCCTCCAACTCTAGTTAGTGATGTAAACCAGATGCTTAGCTCGTTCATTCTGCTAACTACGTTTTCTCTTTGTAAATTATAGACATGCTAACCTATTTAAAGCATAACTCAGGTGGCTGGTGAACCACAGTGCCTGCCAGCTCCTCAAATAAAGAGGATCCACTTACTCATCTGCTCTGTCTCCATCTGCCTGCTAAATTTGAATTGACTGGTCACTGTCCAAACTGATAGCATAAGGATCTGTTTGAGGAGAAGTATTCCTCTGAACACTCTTTTTTTTCCTTTTTCCTCTACATTACCCTCTCCTTTTGTAAAACAGCTTATTGCTCTGCGTTAATGCGACATGATGCAAGATGAACTGTCACCACACATCAGAAATTAAAAAGAAAATTTTTTTTCAGACTAGAATTCCTTATGTGATTTTTATTTCCTTCAGTTTTTAGCAGATTGAGTATTGAATTGTTCAGCTACAGCCTGTGGATAATTTAATACCCAGAACATTTCTCCTAGTGTGAATTACAGACACATTTGACTTGTTCAACAAGGCCTTGAATATATTGTTTCAGGCCTTATCTGTTTCATGGGAATCTTGTAAATATTGATTGATGAAATCCCAGAGGAATCTCTTTTAACAAACCGTCTTTTTTAAAAAAAAAGTTCTAAAAGAAACTAGTCATTATCCTTTCTGTCCACTCCCATGTACAGACACTGGATGATTGTCAGGTGATGTAAATCAGCATAAAGCCATTGCCTTCAATAGAGTGATATTCATTTTCACTACCAGATAATCTTACCTTTGGAAATTTTGAGAGATGTTGCAAGCTTATAAGAATAACCTGAATCGTATTTTCATCTTATCATTGTATATCTGCAGTAAGCATCAGTCAAATCCGTGAAACTACTTCAATGAAAATTATGAGAATCAGAGGAGAATCAAGATCATTATATTTACACAGGCAGAATGAATTTACATGCTTCAGGCGGATGAAAGGCTGCCACTTCCGGTGTGAAAAGCTGAAGTTGTGCAAAATTATAGCAAAAGTGAGAATCATATTAATCTTACCCAAATTTAGCCATCTACAGGGAAGGGCAATTCATCTCGATAATCATCTTGGATTATCTGTCTACATGCAGATAAATCACTCTTTGGAGGTGCTTTCTCTTTCTATAGACTACCAAGGCAGTCTACACTCCAAAGATAGATTAGATATGTAACGTTATGTGGCTAACATTAGGTGAGATGAATCCAACCTTGGGATGACCATCAAAACAAACAAACAAACAATCAAATAAAAAAGAAAAATCAACTGTTACCATGTAAAAATACAATTAGGAAGTTTTTGTGTTTTCTCTTGCATGAGACACTCTTCCTCTTTTAAGCAAAAGATTAAGATAATTCACGGATATAACTATAATGTTTAGAACTTGGAGACAATTTTTGAAGGAACTTGAACAGAAAATTGCTTGAGAGCTCATAAGTAGGTAACAGTTACTCGGTATAGTGAAATATATAAACAGTGTAGAATATAAGTATTCCCCATTCAGTAAAGAAGTTGGTGGGGGGGGTTGGGGGTTGTTTGTTTGTTTGTTTGTTTCATGAAGTATACACATCCTAATCTGAAAATAGTCAAACAAAAAATTCTCATATCAAGTTCACAGGGTGCAACATTTTTCCTGAAGTGTCACAGAGAGAAAATATACCTTAACACAGTGTACAATAAAGGAGGGGAAAAAAATTTTGATTTTCAGTATATTACGGGCATCAGGAGGTTTCAGTAATATAGCTAAATACTGCATTTACTTCAGGCACGTTAAAAAATTCCCAACACTGCATTGACTATAGCAATTAGTTGTCCACTAACTACAGTACAAGCCAGTGAACTGTTTTCGTGCAGCTGAGTCCTATCCAGGGGTGGAATTACTTTGACCAAAAGTGGTGCTTCTAAATGTACAGTTTGTCTCATCTTAAAATAGGTCTAAATATGTGAGAAGAATTGTATCTTTGGAGTGCCTACTTTACTTTGCTGTCTGTAAGAGGAGTCTAAGCTGTCTAGTTCAGAAGTATCTACTCAATGAAGATACTTAAAATTAATCACATCCTTGATTTCTGTGGAAATTCAGCTTTGGATCCTACCAAAGCTATAAAAAGACAAAGGGAAATCATTAGGAAAGCAAAAGGAGAAAGTGAACAATGGACAAGGTTTGGGAAGACATTGCTTGTGACTGCTTGGAACTACAGCCCCCTTTTAGGAGAATTCTTTAAAAAACAAAAATCTAAGTGTTATTGATTTGGGGACAGACAGAAAACCTTTAAGGAGGAGAGAGGCAGAGCATGAAAGTTGGGTAAGAAACCTTTTGTTCCCCAAGAAAAAAAATTTACCCAGGAGATTATGGATTCTGTGGGGTAACTTTGAAGGTCATTCTTTTATATTATTTATGTGTATATTTATTTATCTACTGTAGTGAAAAATATTTTAATTGAAAATGGGTTCTAAAAGGTCTTTCCTCATATATTTTCTTTTTCAGTTTTGAACGTATTCATCCAAAAGCATACAAGCATTTAAAAATGCAGTTTCTTTTCCCTCTAGTTGGAGTAAATTAAAAAGTGGAAGACTGAAAAAATGCCAAGAAAATGTAAATTTAATGATTTATATGTGTTTGATGGAAATGACTTTTTCCTTCTTTTTCTTTTTCCCTTTTAATAACCTTTTTTTTTGACATTTTAAGGCTAATCTAGTTAAGTAAGCAAGCAATTGGTTCTGAAAAAGAATACGAAGTAAAGGGACCATGTAGTTTATGTTGTAATTACAAAGTTTCAACTTAGATTAATTTATAGTCATGAGCAAGCAAAAAAAATATGAGGATGAAAACCTGAAAACAAACAAACAAACAAACAAACAAACAAACAAACAAACAAACAAAAACCCCACCACCAGAAATTGTGCTTTGCAATCATGGCTGAAGTGTCTTGAAAATTAACAATACTTGCTATATAAAAAAGCTGTTGCAAAACTTGTGTGAGTGCAAATCTCAGTGATGACAGATCTGTATTTCCTCAAAAAGAAACCACAGCAGGACAGGCTGAGTTTCTACTGTGAATTTGAAAAGATGAAAATCAGTGTAATAATTGGGTTTATATTTTTTATTCATGAAAATATTGTGTCTGGAAAAATAGAAGACTATGTGGAAGGACAAAAATGTGATGAGTAAGTGAAAAATTGAGACAAGTTCCTAGAACTAAATGCTGGAGAAGTTGATTAGAAAAAAAATGTGGGTTTTTTTATTGTTTGTTTGTTTATTTTTCTGTTAGAAGGGGGATATTATTTAAACACTATAAAAATGTGAAGAGGTCCCTCTGAAAAACTGTAGAAAAAAATTCAAGAACTCCACCATCAGCCCTAAATGTCATTCTAAAAATAGCCAATGCAAGACAAAAAAGCTACCGGACAAGAATTTCTAGCAAAAAATCAAAGAATACTATCATTTGTGTCGACGTCAATGAAGAAATCTCATCATGAAAGGCAGAATCTGTAGGTGAAATCTGTAGGCCAAAACCTTCTTTAATTTCAAGGAGTGAGTTTACACTATGTAAAATAGCAGCAAATGAAACCTGAATAGGTCCACTACAGAACTGTTATGCAAATTAATTAAAAAAATAAGGTGTTAGTTTTTCACAATCTCAAGCTATTTGGTATGGTCTTAACTACATGCGTTTAGAAGTGGTCTTCTGAAAAAATGTGATATTTCTAGAAACCTGAAACTGGAAAAGACCTGCCACTTCACTCTCTGAGCTATTAGAGATGGGTAACAAGATTATGTTATAGGTCACATAGAATGATCATGCTCCATCTTAAAAATATTTCAGTTGTGGGTTTTTTTTGCCATGACTACTTTATGACTTTCACAGAAAATATAGGCATTATGCAGAAATATGTCAATTTTGCACAGAAAATTTTACAGAAAGAGTTAAAATGTGTACAGAATCAAGGCTCAGAAATGTAAGCAAGTCAGCTAGTCTATCTCTCTCATATCCTGAGCTTCAACTCTACCAATGTTGTTCCTAAGAAATATGTTATTGAAGTCCTCTGATTCTGTCTACTCCACAGCTTTTCCAGCCAAACTATTCCATATTGCTTCAACATGTGGAAATTCTGGTAAGATTTTCCTTGAATCCAACCTGACTCTTTCTTCATGCAGTTTAAATCCATTAATTTGTCCTAATGATTATGGACTTGGAAAATAAACATCTCTCATTTTTTAACAGGCATTTACATATTTAAAGGATGCTATAAGTTACTCTGTCAGTCTTCTCTGCTTTAACAAAATGACCCCAATTGTTTTGATCTTTCCTCATAGCCTGTTTCTGGACTGTTTGCTTTCCTGTGTGCGCTTTCCACTTCTATCTCTGAAATGCAGCACTCAGAATTGGATACCATGCTTTAGCTAAGGCCTTATCATGAAAACCAGAGGATTAATTCATGTAACTCACAGGCTACATTTATGTTTATATATCCCAGTATGGTGTTTGCCATTTTCATCTTTCTTCTTTTGTTTCAATTTTATGCCAAAACATCTCACTTAAATAATGGAAAAATCAGTTTAGTCTTATTTTTATAATATATAATTTTTTTCCTGCCTCCAGCAGTGCTCTGATAGTTGTCCTGGAGCAAGTTTATTTTTCTGTTCCTCATTTTTCTTATTTTTAAATACTGTCACTACAATCTTTGTAGTTCTTTGAAATCTAGGGTTAACTGTTACAATATGCGAGGTAAAGATTAATATTTTAGACTATAGACAACATTGTATTACAATGTTTTACTGTTGTCAATTCACTATTTTCCTACACTAAACTGTTTATATGTTTTACGGAAGTATGAAGATTTTAAATCTTTTCGGCATATATATACACTAGAGCTTCTGAAAATCCTGATTTATAATGACCAGTGTTCTTCACTGATTACCCTAAACCACAAAATGACTACTTGCTTAGACTCCAGTCCTGCACTCTGAGACTGGATTTATCAAAAACATAACTTTGACTTTGTTGTGCTGTTGCAATTCATATCCTAACTGCCCCCATTTTTGCAATAGTCAATTTTTGCCACTCTCTACCAGTAAAATCCAATTATTAAAAAATCTATGAGACTGGGCCAAATGTGTGTATGAACGTCTCTTAGGCACCAGTATGGACTTAAGACTACTGGGATTCATCAGCAGAATGCATCAAGTAGAGAAATAGCATTTTAATGACAATAAAAAACATAGTTTACATGTCCATTGCACACTGAATTCAGTTGGAAAAGAATTTACTAAATTCTTATTTCATTATTCTTATATATTACCAAGAGGAAAAATAAAAGGCTACATACAAGTATTTTAGTGTCTCTTTTGAAAACTTAACAGATAATTGGAGCGTGAATATTCATTTAGAAAGTTATGCCTAGGAAGCTGCCTGGACATCTCCTGAAGGCAATGCTTTCTCCTTAAAAGCAATGTTCTGCTTCTGAAAAAAGCCTTTTTGGGGGGGGGGGAGCATTTAGTATTACAAAGGGTTACCAAGTAAACTTAAGAAAGTCAGTAATAATAAATCAACACTGTTAATGTGTAAAAATCTCATATTTTAGAACCTGTCTTGTATTGTCTGCTGGTTCTGCCAGCCACCCTAAAAGCATTGTGGCAGAAGTCCTAACATCAGCCTTTTGCTGCCTGTTTCCAGTAAGTTTCTGCAGTCAACCTATGACCACATCTACTGGTGCACCACTAACTATGCTCATTGTCCTGAGTTTATTAAGTCCAGCATACGTGCCTGACTATTATGTGAAATACAGAACTAAAGGGAGCTGTGGACTCCTCATCACGGGTACCACATCATACTTCTCCCAATTTGTTCATAATATTTGTATTCCATTGCCAGATCTCCTTAACTAAACTGACATTCCTGATACCTTCAAAAAGCTACCTCTAAGCTTCATTCATATTCAAAAGCAGTACCTATTCCCTTAAGGTTTCTGCACAACACATCAGTGAAATATTCAAAAGCAAACTAATGATGAATGACAGCAAATAATAAATGGCAGCATTTAAAATGTTAAGCTTAGAGTTTGTATCCCAGTCACCATGACAGTCTTTCCCTTACTTTATCCCAGCTCCCCTACACAGCTTTCCCAGGAGATGAACACAAGAGGAACATCTCCTTTCTTCTCTACTGGCTAGTGTAGTTCTTTTTTGTCTCTTGTTGGAGAGACTTGCCCACCTCTGAACTCACCTTTAAACTTTCAAAATGCTACAGACTAACACATATGTAGACAAAAGCCTATCTTCTTTGGGTATTCTGTTATGCTCACACGATGCTCCCTCTTCCCTATAGTTTCTCTCTCTCTCCTTCTTGCTACAGCTCAGAGCTGTTCTTTCCCCACTTGAACAAGTGTTTAATAGCAAGCTCCCAGCTCTGCAGAGCTTCAGGCCACAGTATGTATATCTGTTTGAACTGCTAACAACTATTTTTCCTATACATTAACATGGAAGCAAACTCACTATTTATGCACCAAGATCTTAAGCACCAGCTGAGCAAAATTATGCACAGATTGAGAAGGCTCTAGCTATCATTTTCAGCATGCAGAGATGTTGATAATGCTTCTCTGGCAGGAAACTCCCCATAATCACTGATCACCAAACCTCTTACTCTGATTTTAAGAGTAGGAGAGAGAAGGCAATTTTAGTTTTAGCTGTTCTGATGATTCAGAGCAGGAGGCATACTGGATGATGGTTTAGAAATGGTGTACTGAACACTAATCTTCAGCACAACAGTTTCTGATACTGATGGAATTAACTTGAAGGTTGTGAGGTTATTCTACTGTGGACATCAGATGCCACAAGTCAGAATATTGTCCAAATCAGCCAATTACTTGAGACGGTAAGAAAATCTTCCAGACCAAACAAAGAGATAACTTTTCTTCTGAAATTTTAAACCCTATATCAAAAAGGTGAACACACAATTTAAAAAAAAAAAAATAATTCTTGAGATAATATTTTTATAGGAAGGATGTGATCTCCTATGGTTTCTAAGATTCATTGATCTGGAAAAGTACTGTCATGAAGTTTGAAAACACTTTTATGAAAACTCTCGGAGTATGATCCATGAGTAAGGTTAAGTGAGTAGTGAAAAATAAAGACACTGGCCTGTATTAAGGAAATCCATGTGTAAGGGTTTATTCTTTGCAATCAAATTTCTGGATATATCCAATACAAATAGAGGCTGTGTAATTTACAGGTGGTCTCTTATGATAATGTGGTCTGATTACAGTCAATGTCTGAAACCATTTCTACATTCTCAGATAATGTGAGGAGATAGTGAATAGTTTTGTTTCACTTTTATGTTATATACATTATCTGGTGATGAATTTTACCATATGTCTTCATTTCAATAACACAATTTCAAAAATTGTTTTATTGCATTTTCCTTCTTTCTTTTTTCAGGATAACGTTTCATATGTGTTTCTTCTTTTTGTTGTCATCTGTGATGGACAAGACTAACCTCTAATAATTTCATAAACCAACAAATATATTAAAGGAAAAATGTATCACAAAGTATAAAGTATATTTATTCCCCTAAATCCTGCCATATATATGTCTGTACATTCTGTACTGAAGTCATACAAATTTTTTTTTTTTTAAAAGGATATGTACAAGGATCATGTACAAGAGTGGAATTTGTGAAACTTCCAGCAAGGAAATGTATCTAGAATTATTATGTAAATAACTGAGTAGACGGATGTTACAACATAGTTTGAGGTCTATATATAAACATTGAAAACTCAGTTTAAAAATAGGCAGTGAAATTCTACTCCCCCTGAAGTGCATTGTATCAGGCAGAAAATAGGAAATGACATTTTAGCTACACTTTTCTGTTTTCCCCTGAAGTGCTAAGAATCCATAGGTAAAGGTTTTGGAACAATCAAAACTGTACCATCCATGAACTCCATCATGACCTGGAAGGCAACTGCAAAGTCACCGAATTCCTCGCTTTTGTCACCATCTAACTAGAAGTTCTGTTACACAGGACTGGAGCTTGTTATTTGTGGGATTTCAGCAATGCGAGAATACCTTTAGAGGAAATACCAGCCATTGTTGCAAGATGTCCAGTGACATGCTGTTTGTATTACACTAAATCGTTCTGCACATATATACATACATACTTGCATACAGCAATAAAACACATTGATTTTTGTTGTCACTAGCATGTTTCTGTGTGCTGCTGTTTCATTTTACCTCTCTAAAAAGAAATTTTCTGAAGTATGTCTTCATGAAGTGAGCAGTCTGGGCTTGCATTGTTGTACGGGAAATGGTGCAGGCAATTCATCCTCAGTCTGTGTCTTCACACTTCACCAAGATTTATTAATTAATAAGGATGTATTTTCCACAGAGGGCCAAGAAGTCTCTAGCTCCCCATTAGCAGTGGCTTGTAGAGGCTCATGTTCCCTGTTACATTACAAGGGTGATGCTGTACGCCTACTTTGTCCTCTCATCAGATTGTGGCTGTGTCCAATCCTGACTGCTATTTCTGCTGTAATTGCAAACAGTTTTATTTCTCAAACAATCTCAGCTCTTGCTATGCTCCCCTGCTCCTCTTATAGAAAAATAATTTGGTTTTCTTTCTCTGCCTGCAGATTCTGTAAACATCAGATCACATTTTGAAGTGTCCCCTCAACCCCCCGCTCACTATTTATGGAGCCTGTGGTGACTGATAGGATTATGAGGTGCATGTTATTGGCAGGATGTTTTAATAGGCAGGGAGTTTTAGGGCTCAGACACAAACTCCCTGAGCGACTTCAACCCATTCACTTAGTCTTCTCTATGCTCCAGTTTAATAAAAGAGTAATCTTCCTTTAAAATGTTATGTTTGCTTAGTACTGTGCTATTTAAGCACCTATGTGACCTTTGGGTGGATTGCTGTTCTTCCCATTGTCTATTTGTTTTATTTATGTTTTTAAATAAATACTTAAATCATAGTAAAGCTTCTTAGATTCCTAGATTCTGTTTCCATTACAGATCCATATATAGCATAGCTCTAATATTAAGGATTATGCATTTCTATATAATGCCAAGGAAGCGTCTTGAAAATTATGAATGATTAGATAACCTTAGCCACTTAATTTTTATACTGTTGATAATGTTTATGTTGTGTCTTTTTAATTAAAATGAAGGACGGGGATAATAAAAAAGATGTCCTTGCTTATAGGAAATGCTTATTTTAGCACGTGTTCTCCTGTCAGCCTTTTGCAAGAGTTGTCCTTGATGCCAAATGCCAAAACATCTTTTCTATATAAATTATTAAGAAAGAGCATTGCACATATTTTGCACCAGATAAATTATGCACTCATTTTAATCTAGACGAGAAATAAGGAATTCCTATTCCACCGCACAGCTGAATTTTGTGTGGAATTTTGCACATACTGTGATGTTGGGCCCAATATTTTATGCATCAGCTTATCTCATGTTTTCTTTATAAACTGCAGCAAATCTGCACACTGAGTTATGTGTTTTATAAAAGGAAAGAAAGAATCCAAAATTAAAATAATGTAATCAAATAAGGTGGAGTGTTTGTTGTTTCGTGTTTTTTTCCCCCTTTTCCTGGTTATTCCTTCCCCCTGTACCTTTTCCCATTCTATTTTGGATCATTTTGAAGCTCTTCAGTCACATGCAATTTCACAAATTAATTTCTCAGTAAGAGGCTGAAGAAACAAAAAATTCAGTGTACCAAATCTGATAATTTAAATGCTGCTCTGCTCTGCAGCCACAAACTTTTGCTCATTTGAAGTAAACTCAAGCTAACTTTTTTTTTTTTATGCGTTGAATAATGCAGTTACCTTATTAATTTTCATCATGTTTTTAGTCCTGCCAAGATTGCCTCTAGCAAGGGATATTGATAGGGAAAGATGAGAAACATAAAAGGTTAACACAGAAGGGCAGATAAACAAATAGGGTTTGATCCAAAGCCTGTTTGAGCCAATGAGAGACTTTTCCATTGACTTCAGGAGACTTTGGATCTGACCCATCGGGCACTTACGTATCGATATGGTGAAATGCTGAGCAGCTCCTATGAAATGTCAGTTGTCCTCAGCTCCCATCTGTGTCAGAAAGAGTTAAGGGGGTTCAGTGCCCTGAAGATTTGGAGTATTTAAAAGTTAATAAGAAAGTATACAGCTGAAAGAGGAACAAGGGGACAGAGACCACGTACTTTACTTACAGCTTCTGAGAAATCCTATTAAAGTCAATCAGATAAAGCAGGCACAAACGCCTTGGCGAATTAAGCAGAATGAAGAAAGAGGCACAGGGAGATAGCAGCTGAAGTAGAGGAGGGAAAAGACAGCAAAAACCAAACTGAGTTTAACAGGAGAGTGGAGAGTGGAGGGAAACTGAGATTAAACATGAAGCAGGAGGATGAATACTTGGTTTTGTCTGATTTTTGCCTCCTGAACACTTAATATACAATGGGAGTTAAAACATTTTTATTTTTTCACTCTCTTTTTAGCACTATTTAGTTTTCACTTCTGATTTTGAACAAGTCCTAAAATTGTATAAGGTCTTTGGGACATTTACAACCTTCTATTTCACACACCACTCCTGGGATCTTCCCTAGTGGCTATATTCAAGAGGCAAATGAATTTTGTTCACAGCTGGTCACATGACATGAAGACTCTTTTTGTTCCTTTGCAAATTTAACCCTTTACTATATATATTTTTTTCTGTTCTCTTTGCTGCTGTGTGAGAAATGCTTCCCATTCCTGAGATGTGGGTTTTATAGAGATACAACTTCACAAAACTGATGTATTATTAACAGAGCACTAGCAAAATGGGAAATGCTGGGGAAAGGTAAAAGACCTGATTTAAGTTACATCTTATAGGTCACTAATCCTAAAAAGAGTCAAGAACAGGATTCATAGATTCTCATAAATCACGCTAGAAGAGACCTCCAGAGGTCATATAGTCCATCTGCCTGACTAAAGACAGAGTCAAAAATTTCTAAACTATGTTGTAATCCTGCTCATATAGACAAAAGACAATGACACATTTTGCATTTTATAAAGGACTAAAACAAGCTCATCAAGACAGCAGCTTTTTTTAATTAATAAATAAAAAAGAGTTGAATGTGAGTTCATAAGTATTTAAAGGAATAGCAATAAGAAAATAATCGCAAATATTGAAATATGACTGAATAAATTATTTTATTACAGTGCCAGCTCTCCTAGCAACATCCTGACATGCTGCATGTGATATTTTAACCTTTTATGCATAAGCTTTGGCAATGTGAAAGATCGTATTGCTTTGTGTTCTTCAAGGCTATGAGTCTTTCTTTTTCCCTGCCAAAATAAGGTCTATATGCCTTTTATGCTACATGGAAGTCATGAGAATAATATCAACACTTTGAAATTTACCTTAAATTGTGCATTGTTTTTGTTTATATTATACTGCCAATGTCTAAGTATAAAATCAAAAGAAGCATGAGAAATAAAAGAGAGAATATTGAGCTGATATTTCTTTTGGAAACAGAAAGGAAAATAATCCTAAGAATCTGATATGAATGACATTTCCAGCCTTAAAGAAGGAAAGAAATATGAAAATCATTCCACAACGTTTCTCTGCATTTTTCAAGTCTTCTCAAAAACAGATTTAGCAAAATAATGGAAAAATAAATAAAAATAACTTTCTCATTCTGATTTCAAAATATTGCAGTGAACAAGGACATAAAATACAGTTCACTAAGACTTCAGAGATGACATTCTTCATTGCAAATATTTGAAGATCAAATTGATTTTGAGGAAGTTTTATTTTTAAAAATGCATTTCATTATAAGTGATGTTTCTTCCAAAATTTCTATTAAGATATTTTAGGTACAGGATAAAATTTTCACAAGCAGTCATGGCTGAGACCATTTGATGATTGATGAGTTCAACAGTACATCACTAAAGATGGGGTTTATTTCAACTGATTTCATAGTCTGACTACTTTAAAGTAGTTATGGATGTTCCCTCTATAGCTATTGATGATAGAAACACCTGGAAAGGACAATTCAATGACTGATATATGAAATAAAATAAATTATACTCTGGACTTATCTTTCTTCTTTCTCTCTTGTTCTGCCTTTCCCTTCCCCTTCCCCTTCCCCTTCCCCTTCCCCTTCCCCTTCCCCTTCCCCTTCCCCTTCCCCTTCCCCTTCCTCTTCCTCTTCCTCTTCCTCTTCCCTTTCTCTTCCTCTTCTTTTGTCAAGATCTTTCTCCTTCTCATCCTCTTCCTCTGTCTCTCTATTTCTCTTTCTCTCTCCCTCTTTTCACTACAAAGGGAATATAAGGGACTACTTAGATTACTTCTCTAGCATTCAAACTAATAAAGGTCTTGTAAAGGCCCCTTGGGTTCTTCTTAAGTAGTATCATAAGGTTAACAGAGAAAATACCGATCTTTTGACTGCCATGATGTAAACTGGCAATATTCTTATTCATCAACATTTGATGTTGATATCGTGTATATATATATATATAAATATATATAAAATATAAAATCTGCTCAAGACTCAACACTGGTGATTATAAGAAACTGGTCATTTTATTAATATCTAGTGAGATTTCTTTTCCATTAAAAGAAATCAGTCTGAAAATTATTTATTCCAACTATTTGGCAAATGATTATATTAAAGAAACATTCACAATTAATTCAAGGAGCAAAACCTTTAGGAAAAATGTCTCACAAATAAGCTTAGGAGAGTATTTAAAACAGCTAATTTTAATGAGATTTGGGTTTATATTTAGCAGATACAGTGTTTTAGCAGATACGGATGTGTTACTCACTTGTAGCATGCTGATATATTATCAAAGGATGTGCTCGTGCTGTTTTACTCAAGAGGTTGACACTATTCCTGGAAAGGGAATTGAACTCTTTGATTTTCCTTAAAAAAACTTATATTTGCTCCTCCTTATTCAACAAGTTGGAACAACAAGCTTTTCCTAGCTTTTCCTTTTTTTTTTTTTTTTGAAATGAAAGCAAAAGCCATCCAGAGACTGTCTTTCTGAAGCATGTTCCCACACCTGTGCTTCTGTCTGCTTAGAAGCAGACCTCAGCTGAGAGGTAGTCTGTTACTGTTGTACCTGCTGCTTCCTGTGCATCCACTTTATGTGCTATGTGTTTTCTAAGGAAGTCTGATATGGAGGTCATTATGACATCTCTGCCTGAGAGGCATTAAAGAATCCATTTTAAGTCAGTAAAGAACTTTTGTTATCATTGTTCTGCAGTAAGATTAATAATTTTGAGGTTTCTTCTCCCTTCCCCACTCCTTCCCATACGTTATGTTAGTACGAAACTTTGACCTTGCAGTGAAAGATAATAACAGAACATATCTGTGGTATCCATGTGATTAATACAGCAGTCCAGGAGTCACAAGGAGACTTATGGAATACAACTAAGATGCCTGAATACACCCATGATCTCTTCATATTGTTCACCTTCTTACTAAATAATTTATCAGCTTAATGATAATGACATTCAAATATCATAATTACAGCTAACTCTTTAAAAACCTGAAAATGTAGCAGTTCTTTCTTTCTCCCTCCCTCCACACTTTCCACCATTAGCTATTAATGCCAAAAGATGGTCTTTATTCATTCCACTGACATAATATAAAACCAACGTAGATTTCCCATTTTTCATAAAATTTCCATCTGCACTATTAGTTTCACTGATAGCAGGCTGGGAAATGTTGTTAGGCTACAAGATGGACGACACTGCAAAACCTCAGCATGTTAAGAAGCCATAAAATTTTATTCAGTTCATTTACTGCTACAGTCCAATAACCCTATAGTAACAGTGTGCTATTTTTATTGTGCATTTATTTAATTTTATTGTGTATTTATTTAATTTATCCCTCTACTGGGCCATCTAACCAAATTACTCTGGTTTCCTAACGAGCTCTATTGTAGGAAGTCAAGGGTGTGCATCTCACCCATGGGTCCTCTTTCTTTCAGATATTCTTGGGAGAGTAGTCTGTTGTTTCATAAAAGAAGTGTTAAAAAGAAAAGAAAAAAAAAAGTACAAAGCAACAAGCCATGAATGAAAAAAAGTTTGCCCTAAGGAGGAATGTAGGGATAGGATCACTGGGTCTGTAAAAGAAAAATTAAGACTTTTACTGCGATGTGTAGAGACATTATTCTCACAGGCAAAGTATCTCCAACCTTTTATAGTGGCATCTTGAACCCATTTTAGCAAGACTGAAGACCCCATTCATCTCACTAGATGCAAGCTTCTGTCCTACAAACAAATTAGTTCAAATCCTGTAATTTTAGGTAGCTATGGAAAATTGGGTATTAATAACAAAATTTGTTTATATTTAGTAGCTCAGGAAAATGGCCCAAATAGAAAAAAAAAAAAAGACCTAAATCCTATTATTTTCAAACCAGCCTGTGTGCAACTCCCTCCTTTTTTTTTTCTTGTTTGTTTTAATGTATTTATTTATTTACATTTATTAGGTTCTCTGTAAAGCCTTTTCTCAATAAATAATGTTGAATAACTTTTCAACATTTGGTTAGGGATTAGAGAGCACACGCAAAGAAAAAAAAAGGTTCCTCTTCTTTAAATCTTGCAAAATAGATATGAAGTTTAAGGCAGGTGACAACAGGCTAATGTGGTAAACAGCCGGAAGGAGCACAAGGCAAGAGTGCAATGATTAGAATTATAGAATCATAGAATTGTTAAGGTTGGAAAAGACCCTTAAGATCATCAAGACCAACCGTTAACCTAGCACTGCCAAGTCCACCACTAAACCATGTCCTCAAGCAGCACGTCTACCTGCCTTATAAATACCTCCAGGGATGGAGACTCCACCACTTCCCTGGGCAGCCTGTTCCAGTGCCTGAATACCCTCTCGGTGAAGAAGTTTTTCCTAATATCCAACCTAAACTTCCCCTGGCGCAGCTTGAGGCCATTTCCTCTAGTCCTATCGCTTGCTACCTGGGAGAAGAGACCGACCCCGACCTCGCTACAACCTCCTTTCAGGTAGTTGTAGAGAGCAATAAGGTCTCCCCTCAGCCTCCTCTTCTCCAGACTAAACAACCCCAGCTCCCTCAGCCGCTCCTCATAAGACTTGTGCTCCAGACCCTGCACCAGCTTCGTTGCCCTTGTTTGGACACTCTCCAGCACCTCGATGTCCTTCTTGTAGTGAGGGGCCCAAAACTGAACACAATACTCGAGGTGCGGCCTCACCAGTGCCGAGTACAGGGGCACTATCACCTCCCTGGTCCTGCTGGCCATGCTATTCCTGATACAAGCCAGGATGCCATTGGCCTTCTTGGCCACCTGAACACACTGCTGGCTCATGTTCAGGCGGCTGTCAACCAACACCCCCAGGTCCTTTTCTGCCAGGCAGCTCTCCAGCCACTCCTCCCCAAACCTGTAGCGTTGCATGGGGTTGTTGTGACCGAAGTGCAGGACCCGGCCCATCGATCCAGCCTGTCCAGGGCCCTCTGCAGGGCCTTCCTACCCTCCAGGAGATCCACACTTCCACCCAACTTGGTGTCATCTGCAAACTTACTGAGGGTGCACTCGATCCTCTCATCCAGATCATCAATGAAGATATTGAACAGGACCAGCCCCAACATTGAGCCCTGGGGAACACCACTCGTGACCGGTTGCCAACTGGATTTGACTCCATTCACCACCACTCTCTGGGCTCGGCTATCCAGCCAGTTTTTAACCCAGCGCAGAGTGCACTTATCCAAGCCGTGAGAAGCCAGCTTCTCCAGGAGAATGCTGTGGGAGACAGTGTCAAAGGCCTTACTGAAGTCCAGGTAGACAACATCCACAGCCTTCCCCTCATCCACTAAGCGGGTCACCTTGTCATAGAAGGAGATCAGGTTAGTCAAGCAGGACCTCCCTTTCATAAACCCATGCTGGCTGATTCTGATCCCCTGGTTGTCGGGCATGTGCTGCGTAATGGCACTCACGATGATCTGCTCCGTTACCTTCCCTGGCACCGAGGTCAGGCTGACAGGCCTGTAGTTCCCCGGATCCTCCTTCTGACCCTTCCTGTAGAGGGGCATCACATTTGCTAACTTCCAGTCATCTGGGACCTCCCCGGTTGACCAGGACTGCTGATAAATGATGGAGAGTGGCTTGGCCAGCTCCTCTGCCAGCTCCCTCAGTATCCTCAGGTGGATCCCATCTGGCCCCATAGACTTGTGGGCATCCAGGTGGAAGAGCAGGTTGGTGACTGCTACCTCTTTGATAACTGGGGCTTCATTCTGCATCCTATCTCCATCTCGCAGCTCAGGGGCCTGAAAACCCTGAGGATGACCAGTCTGACTATTAAAGACTGAGGCAGAGAAGGCATTAAGGACCTCAGCCTTCTCCTCACTCTTTGTGGCAATGTTTCCCTCCACATCCAATAAAGGAGGGAGATTCTCCCTGGCCCTCCTTTTGTCACTGATATATTTGTAAAAACATATTTTGTTATCTTTAATGGCGGTGGCCAGTTTAAGTTCCAGCTGGGCCTTTGCCTTTCTAATTTTCTCCCTGCATAACCTCACAACATCCTTGTAGTCCTCCTGAGTTGCCTGCCCCTTCTTCCACAGGTGGTAAGCTCTCCTTTTTTTCCTGAGTTCCAGCCAAAGCTCTCTGTTCAGCTAGCACGGTCTTCTCCCCCACCTGCTTGACTTGCGGCACATGGGGACGGCCTGCTCCTGTGCCTTTAAGACTTCCTTCTTGAATAACATCCAGCCTTCCTGGACTCCTTTGCCCTTCAGGACTGCCTCCCAAGGGACTCTCTCAACCAGACTCCTGAACAATCCAAAGTCTGCCTTTCTAAAGTTCAGGGTAGCGGTTTTGCTGACCCCCTTCCTTACTTCTCCAAGAATCGAAAACTCTATCATTTCATGGTCACTGAGCCCAAGACAGCCTCTGACCACCACATCACCCGCCAGGCCTTCTCTGTTCATAAACAGCAGGTCCAGCGGGGCACCTTCCCTGATTGGCTCACTTACCAGCTGTGTCAGGAAGTTATCTTCCACACACTCCAGGAACCTCCGAGACTGTTTCCTCTCTGCTGTGTTGTATTTCCAGCAGATATCTGGTAAGCTGAAGTCTCCCACGAGAACAAGGGCTAAGGATTGTGAGACTTCAGCCAACCACTTGTAGAATACTTCATCTGTTTCCTCGTCCTGGTTGGGTGGTCTGTGACAGACTCCCACCAGGATATCTGCCTTGTTGGCCTTCCCCCTGATCTTTACCCATAAGCACTCAACCTTATCATTACTGTCGTTGAGCTCTAGACAGTCAAAACACTCTCTAACGTACAAGGCTACCCCACCACCTCTCCTTCCTTGCCTATCCCTTCTAAAGAGCTTGTAGCCGTCCATTGCAGCACTCCAGTTGTGCGAGTCATCCCACCATGTTTCCGTGATGGCGACCACATCATAGTTTTCCTGTCGCGCAATGGCTTCCAGCTCCTCCTGCTTATTGCCCATGCTGCGTGCCTTGGTGTAAATGCACTTCAGATGGGCTATTGATCTCTTCTCCAACACAGGCATGCCACCCCTAGGCTCATCCCTAGCAAGCCTGGTTTTATCCCCTTCCCCCTTCGCATCTAGTTTAAAGCTGTCTCAACGAGGCCAGCTAACTCTTGAGCCAGAATCCTTTTCCCCCTTTGTGACAGGTGAACCCCATCTGTCTCCAGCAGGCCTGGTGCCATGTAAACTGCCCCATGATTGAAAAACCCAAAATTCCACTGCTGGCACCAGCCTCTGAGCCACGTGTTAATGAGATGGGTCTTCCTGTTCCTTTCCGTATGCCTCCCTACTACTGAAGGGATGGAGGAAAACACTACCTGCGCTCCTGATCCTTCAAGTAAAGGCCGTTGTAATGCGTGGGGCTGACTGGTTCGCCCTAGTCAACCCCCTGGATGGATCTTTGTCTGCATCTTCATCCTCCTGGCCCTCAAGTTCCAGAGCCTCATACCTGTTGTGTAAGGGCACCTGGGAGGGCAAGGTCGGCCAGGAGAGGATTCACCTGCTGCATCAAGCAGGGATCTGTTTCCAACCCCCTCCTTCTCTTAGGTCCCCTCCTTCTGCCTGGTGGCAAGAGGGTAGGGGAGCCTCTCCTTCTCTTGATGCTTCCATCTGGCGTGCTCATCTCAGGGATGGTAGGGAGTGGCTCCACCAGTCTATCTCCCTCTTGCAGTCCCTGATACTCCTCAATCTTGCTATTTCTTCTTTCAGCTCTGCCACCAGGCTGAGCAGATCCTCCACCTGCTCGCACCTCATGCAGGTGTTGTCTTGGCTGCCCTCCATCACCAGAGCAAGGCTCTGGCACTCCCTGCTGCCAGAGACCTGGGTGGCTGCATGTTTTAGTGGGAGCTCCGTCTGCGTGAGAAACAGCTTGGTGAGCGATGGTCACAAGAGGAAAGCTACCTAGCATTTCTGACTTTCTTGTAAAGATTACAGCAGACAGGAACTTCAGAGCTTTCTCTAGTACACTAATGAATTCCAAAAACATTGTCTAATTTTGCACAAAAGGTTACTCATCCAACAGGCCCGTATCAGAGAGAGCTGTACTATTGGGTACATGTGATACCAGTTGACTAATCAGGCCAAGACACAGGCCAAAAATAATGTTCTGCAATCACCCTATTAAATTGTCAGGTGAGGTTGAGCCTAGTTTATCTACTGCTGTCCTAGTTTCAGCTGGGATAGAGTTAATTTTCTTCCTAGTCGCTGGTGTAGTGCTGTATTTTGGATTTAGTATGAGCATAATGTTGAGAACACACTGATGTTTTAGTTGTTGCTGACTAGAGTTTACACTAGTCAAGGACTTTTCAGCTTCCCATGCCCTGCCAGGTGCACAAGAAGCTGGGAGGGGGCACAGCCAGGACAGCTGACCCAGACTGGCCAAAGGGCTATTCCATACAATATGATGTCATGCTCAGCATATAAAGCTGGGGGAAGAAGAAGGAAGGGGGAGGATGTTTGGAGTGATGGTGTTTGTCTTCCCAAGTAACTGTTATGGAGCCCTGCTTTCCTGGAGATGGCTGAACACCTGCCTGCCGCTGGGAAGTAGTGAATGAATTCCTTGTTTTGCTTTGCTTGTGCGCGTGGCTTTTGCTTTACCTATTAAATGTCTTCATCTCAACCCACGAGTTTTCTCACTTTTACTCTTCCCATTCTCTCCTTCTCTCCTCCCTCCCACCAGGGGGGAGTGAGTGAGCGGCTGTGTGGTGCTTAGTTGCTGGCTGGGGTTAAACCATGAAAACTGCTCTGTCAGACTTCATTCTGACACAGTCTGTGGTTTGTATAGTTTTGGGCTAGTGGGTAGTCTGAATGCAGCTGGTTTGTTTTGAGAGATAAATTAACGTCTGTGAGTGCAAGCTAAGCTGGACCAGAAAGTGGTTCACTTCTGATTTCATTTACTAGCATAGCTGTAGTCTCTATTTGCTAACGTGTTAAAAAGAAGGCAGGGTGCCTGCTGACTTGGGTCACTAACGTCACGTTAGTGAAGTGAGGAGAGAAAAGCATTGCACAACAGAAGCTGCTCTTGTCAATGAAGGTAAGATTCTTCTTAAAGATAGCCATGTCAAAACAGGGCGTCTAGGTTATTTGGTTTATCTGGGCTCCCTATTCAGCCAAAGAGAGGCATATCTAGAGAGAAATTCATTCCAAAGATCAGTCATTTATCTTGCAACAAACTAAATTGTCCTCTAGAAGTGCCTCATGTCTCTGTCTGCTGACTGCAGAAAGAACCTAGATGACTATTTGAAACTGGATGACTAGCTTCCAGATGGCTATATTTACATGAGATGATCTTAATGCATGACTAGAAGTTGCCAACTATACCTAAGTAATAAGGAAGAATCTGTTTAACATAGAATAAAGTAGATGTTGTACCGAGGTGGGGGTTGGTCTCTTTTCCCAGGTAGCAAGCAACAGGATGAGAGGAAATGGGCTCAAGTTGTGCCAGGGGAGATTTGGATTAGATATTAGGAAAAATTTCTTCATGGATAGAGTGGTTAGGCATTGGAACAGACTGCCCAGGGAAGTGGTGCAATCGCAGTCCCTGGAAGTGTTCAAAAAATGTGTGGATGTGGTGCTTAGGGACATGGTTTAGAGGTGGACCTGGCAGTTAGGTTAACAGTTGGACTCGATGATCTCAGAGGTCCTTTCCAACCTTAATGATTCTATGATTCTATGTTCATAAATTAATTATGAGAGCATCATAAGGACCAGGCACAGCTGTGCCTACCAAGGCAAATCCTTAGCTGAGGAAGGTGGCAAACTACCTTTTAAAAATTCCTGCCCATATGAGCAAGCAGGACCCAACCTAAGATGTTGTTAATAACATGCTGTATACAATCTGTGGTTCAGGAAGTCCCAATACCATTGACTACTGGAAAATGAAAATATAGCAGGGGACAAATAAACTTCATACTTTCAATATATCTCAAATTCTATCCATAGGCACCTACAACCTAAGTCAGAAGCCAGATGAAGGGACAGATGGTTTGTATGAACATGCTTATACACACACACATACCAATATATTAAAAAAACCCACAGAAGAACAATCCCCAAACCACCCCAAAGAATCTCTTCATAGTTCTCCAGCTTGAGAATTTTCTCTTCTATGTTGCACGAGCCATAAATTCCTCCCAGGAGCTGCAATGAAGTATATTTTTTATAAAGATATCTGATTTTGTTCTAACTATTTCCGGCAACAGTGAATCCACTACCTTTCCTTGTGAACTGTTCTACCTTTTGAGTTGTTCAGAAAATAATGTCTATTTTACAGGAAGTAGTGGCATTTCAACATAGATTGGGATTTCAAATCAAGGCAGAAAGAAGAAAGAGAAGTTGACATTTGAAATTTTGTCTCTGAACATTTTAAATTCTTTTTAAGAAATAATGTTGAGGTTTTACATTGATTAACTGCTTGAGTTTTATACTGAAACATCACTGTAGCATAATAAAAAATAGTTACAAAATGTTAGATTTAGTGTATATAATAATTTAGAATATTATAAATATTGTAACATTAATATAACAGAAAAGTCTAAACAAAAGTACTTTAAAAGGTTATATAAAAAGGAATATTTTTATTTTTTAAAAATGAAACCATTTAAGATTAAACTAAACTAAATTCAAAATGATGCAATGAGAGCTTTTCTCCCTGGCAAAATTTTGTTGGAATGACACATTGCTGCAAAAAAAATCAGTTTGACTGTTTCAACATTTTTTCATGTAGAACTATTATGTCTTTTCTGTTAGTCTTGCTGATTTTCCTCAGATTTTGAATAGCACTATGAACATTTTTAATGGCATACCATACACTGAAAACCCTCTCAACACTTTCTTCTGAGTATGAGATTTTGTGACGAGCATAGGTTTCTTTTTGGGATGAAGGGGGACAGGCTGTACAAAGAAGAAGAAACACAAAATGCAGAAGCAAAATAATAGTAATAATAAGGACTAAAATACAAAGCCAACAGCAACATTGCATTCTCTTAAACCCTAATTATATTAGAAACAAAATCTGGAGACTCACATCTGCTACAACTGGCAAGATGAGACCTTATTGCTCTCTACAACTACCTGAAAGGAGGTTGTAGCGAGGTGGGGGTTGGTCTCTTCTCCCTAGTAACAAGTGATAGAACGAGAGGAAATGACCTCAAGCTGTGCCAGAGGAAGTTTAGGTTGGATATTAGGAAAAACTTCTTCACCGAAAGCATAGTCAGGCACTGGAACAGGCTGCCCAGGGAAGTGGTTGAAGTCTCCATCCGTGGAGGTATTTAAAAGTTGTGTAGACATGGTGCTTAAGGCCATGGTTTAGTGTTGGACTTGGCAGCGACAGGTTAATGGTTGGACTCGTTGAGCTTAAGGGTCCTTTCCAACCTTAACAATTCTATGATTCTGTGATTCTATGATGACTACAGCTAGTACTATGAAGATATTGCTTTCTGCTAGAAATTGAATGAATTGGACTGATAAAAACATATAGAGCTTGTTCCCCGCTACCTCCAGGCCAAAATAGAAAGGGAGCAAGATGCGTCCATTTACATTAGGGTAAAAGGTTTTGAATGTACTTACTCCAAAGATCTGTGTTAAAGGCTAGAGGTCACAAGGAATATGCCAGAGACATTTCCCAAGGGACAGGGAACATATGTTAAAATGAAAAGAGAAACATGTACAAATTAATCGAACAGTGACTATGGGTGCTTTCAGCATCTTTAACACTGGTTGTGGAACATTTAAGAATCGATATATGTAGTAAACAATAGTCTCTTATAGCAAAATGTCACACATGCTCCATAGAATGGCTAATATCAAGATCCAAACTACTCTACTGACCAAAGCAAAATGAAGCAAATTCAAATAAGTAAACCAAATGGTGTGATTAACTGTGATTGAACACATTTTTGAAAGGGATAATTTCCCCAATCAAGAAGCAGGGCCCTACTTTTCACAAGAAAGGAATACCAGACACCTTTTAGTGCAGCCCTTTAAGACACAAAGAACTTCATGGGATTGTGAAGAATGAATATATTGCTCGTGAAGACTGAAGTGTTATACTACAGTGAAATAGCAGTGCCAGTGTGAAATGAGAAAACCCCAGATTTCCCTTTTGACTGGTAATTTAAGAGATAAATAAGGAAACCAAGGATTAGAATACAGGCCTCCTTTCTCTCAGTGGAGTAGCAGAGGCATTAGGCTTCCAAATTATGTTTTCTTTTTCATGCTCTCTCCCTATGAATATTGATGAGCCAGTGTGTAGGCAGGAATGCCTCAACAGGAGTCATGAATTTACGTATATTTGGGGGATAGGGTCTGTCCTTGGGCAACAGAAGATGCAGAATTAAACCCATTCAGACTCAGGAAGGCTGATTCTTAAGCAAGTGCTTTAAGCACTAGGTTATACAGAAGGAAACATGAAAACTAGGAATAAATCAGAAACATTGCAGAAAATTTTACCTTATGTCTCTTAACAAAATTCCCAGACCTAGATAGTATTAATCATTCTAAGTGCTGGTTTAAACAATGAAATGTGACATGTAATGTCCCAGTAAAAATCCTTTATATATGAAAACTGAATGCACCGTGATAGTCAATACTTGTTTGCACTAAATATCTAGGAAGTCAGGTGGCAAATGTTTACTCTGATCTTACATCAGTTTAAGAAAAGTAAAACACAGAATGGAAATATATGTCTATCAAAGCCACCATGATGGGGATTCTGGAAATAGAAAAGTATAAACATTCTGTAAACCTGTAACACAGTAAGGGAAAACCAAAAAAGTCAGAAAACTATAAAGAAAAGAGGACAAGTGCAAACCTCAGAAGAGCTTTTTACGAATCAACGTATCCAAGATATATTTCAGGAAAAAATAAAATAAAACAAAACCGTAAGACTATTATTCAAAAAGAAGATTCTTTGCCCCAAGGCTGTAGCTGAGGCTGGGGCTCATCAACCCTTGCTCCCTGCTGACTTAAAGAGAAGAATTTCAAATAAAAGAGTTCAAAGAAAAAAAGATGTGAATCTCAAAGCAACTAATGAAAGAAAAGGAAGAGCAAGCTCCACCTCCCACCCTGAGCTAACTCAAGAAATAGCAAAAATGTATGAGCACAGCCAAGCTTTTTTTTTTCTTTTCTTTTGCAAACTCTTGAGGAAAAAAAAGAAGAGCGAGAACATTCCTGGATGGAAACTTCAAACATGTAAAGTCAAAAATAAAGCTTCAATAGGCAGAGAAAATCTCCTTGAATATATGCTTCTATGCATGCATGTGTGCAAGCTCTCCTCTTTTTTGTCTCTAAAGATATTTCAGGAAATATTTTCTGAAAAACAACTTAAAGGAACTTAACTATGCTTCTGCTTCTGTACCTCTTTCTTTCACCAAATGTTCCTTATACAAAAGTCATCATTACTTAATTTTTTCAGACAGTGTCCCAGTGAACTGTGAAGTCTTTTTAGGTTACATGTGATTCCCACAGCTCTTCTTCAATATCAGGCTGTTTGGATATTTTTTCCAACTGCTAACTTTTACTTTAAGAAATATTGCTTTCATGAGTAGACTTTTATCTGAGTTAGCCAGGGATATATGGTCCAGAGTTCATTGTGATGATGAATTACAGTGTGGAGTGATAAGGAAAATCAAATGTTTTCAGACACTATCAAAGCTGCTTTTTTGATCTAAGTGAATGTTAATGACAGTGTTTCATGAGAAAAATCTATAGTTCAGAAATTTACTGGGGAAAAACTGCAAATTTTTTACTTTAAGAAACAGAAAAACAATAAGTCATGATAAACCAGAAATGTCACTTTTTTTTACATACATTTTTATATTTTCCTCTTTATTTCACAAGTTTCTTTTTTAAATGCACTTTTAAAATTATTTCCATTTGAAAATAATATTTTTCCAAGCATACAAAATCCTTAATTAATATTGAAATGAGAATAAAACTTTGGAGAGCTAACACTTGAACAAGTGAAGTCTAATACTGTTTTAAGAGGTTGCAGAGACACGACCCTCACGCCATGCCCGGCGATATAATGGATCTATGACAGCTCAGACAGTAGTAATGAACAAACAGAACCATTGCTAATTCTGGTCTGACTTTAAATCAGCTGAGGAGCTGGCAGGAATATATTTGACAAAGGGCTTTAGCAGTCTGACGTCTTAGATATGTCTGTGCTATACAACCCAATGCCAAGTCAAGACACCAGGCCATTTATCCTTATGTCTTCAGCAATATCCTGATGGCATGCTGGGATGAAGGATGCTCACCTGCCTTTCCTACACCCCTCTTCCCCCTAAATGCCATCATCTCCCTTGAATGAAAAGTTGTCCACACAACTCGTAAGGTGTAAAGCATTTGTTTTCTTCTTAATAACCAGAGGATGAAGATTTCAGAGAACATTTCCCTTACAACACAGAGTCAGGTAACGTGACACAAAGTCAGCTAAACCTTTGATTTTTCTAGGAAACAGTTACCACTCTTTCTTCACTTCCTGATGGGCTCCCCTGTATTGCACAGGGATTCAAGCCTGTCTTTTCATTCTAACCTTTCAGCTGATTAATAGAGTCAAAAGAAAGGTAGGCCTTACACAATACCAAAATTGGAAGAAAAGTTATTTTTGACTTGCATCAGGTTAGCAATTTAGTTCACAAAGCATTCTTGACTGGTTGTGCTGAAAGCTGGGAGGGGAAGACAGACCAAATAGCTGTGAGACTAGTGGACAGACAAAATTTCATCACTGTGGAATTACCACATGAAATTATGCGTTCCCAGGCTGTACTTCATTTCTTAACAAATGCAGAAACTAATGCATTATTTGCTGAGAAAACACCTATAAGATTCTTTGTGTTGCCCTTCTTTATTACTTAGTTTCTACCCCAGAGCAGACTGCATTTGCCGAGTATCATGTCTTCATTTACCTATGCATAACCAATGATTCTTATAAAGAGCTCTAAGTGTTCAGATGCTATGGCAATGGTATGGCAATTCTGTGCATGCAATTATCAAGGCAATTATTGCCTTAAAGAATGCAAACACAACAAACGTTGATTTGAAATGCTTCTCCAGCCAAACCCCAGAGACAACTGCACGCAAAACTTTGAAGAGAATAAGGGTCAAATCAACCTTTGTCAATATTGTGCCTACTTTTGTCAAATAATAGCACTTGTCAACATGATAACCCCATCACTTTGATTTCAGCAGGAGAACATGGAAAGTGAAAAAAGCTTTTCTGAATTCCCTGCAGCTCATATTTGATCAAAGAACTCCAGATAAAACACTGAAAAACTGTTTAAAACTTATAATCAAAATCCTCTGTATTTCAACTATCATAAAAGTTACTACTAAGAAGATGACAGAAATCTTCTTCAGTATGATATAAGTTTTCCGAAACTACAGAGTTTCTTATCTGACTGTTACCTCTTTAAGAGAAGGCTAGGTATATTTTTGTTTTGCTTTGTTTTAAGTTTTATTGTCAGCAAAAGTATCACAGGAAATCTGTGAATGCCTGACAGAACCTGAGATGTATTCGATGTATTCAACCAATTAATTATTTAAGTCTAGGGAAGAAACTATTTTTTTCCCAATCCCACTCTTGCTGAGGATAGTTGTAAGCAGCATAGTATTATCTATACCTTTCCCATACAATATGCAGAAACTTGGATATGTAACTTATTTTCACATCACTTTTGTCAATGATCAAAAAAGATCCTTTCTTCCTCATGGCTCTTGGCATGGCTGCTGAGAAATGAAAGTTGAAAATGCTTGAATAAATAGAATATAGAAGATTTATTCAATAATTGAATTATTTAAATCTACATAAAGTATTAGACTTGTAAGGCAAAACTTCTGTTTGCAATACTTCAGGCTTTTTGGAATTTATTTGCTATATAACTTCCTTAACTGCTTACTGTGGTGTTTGAATCTTATTATTTATTTTTCTTGAAATTACTACAGCAAGATGACTTCTGGAGAAAAATCTACATTGAGACAAGCTTCACTGATCAATTAAAGCCCCATTTTCTCTTAGCTTCATAAGTGTAAATCAGGAGTAACTATTGACTACAGCAGTTGTAGTGATGTTATTCTAGATTTACTGACATAAGTGAAAGCAGAATGGAGTCCCTGAGGTTCTTTTTGCTCAGGTAGTAATATTAGATCTATTGAAGTGCCAAATGGATATTCACCAGTGTTTGAATCCTGTTGTTTCATTTCATCCTTCACAGTAATTTTAAAATTTGTGAATGTTGTTCTCCTTAAGGGGGGCAAAAGAGATGGTAAAATAGCTTTAAATAAAAATGCATTGGCTGATTCTATGCCTCAATTATTTCCCCTTAATTTGTTGCACGATTTTATATTTGCAGATGAAAGTTGCAAGAAGAAAGGGGAAATCATGAGTCAGATGACATGAAGTTAAAAGGCTTATAACTGTGGGATAGCTCTGGCTATGACTCACCATGTTTCAACTAATTTCACCTTGTTTACCTCTGCATTTATTTCTCCATCTACAGAACTGGTACAATAATAATGCTGAAAAGAGCAAACTACTTGCTAGAATCTACGTTGATGATTCTTTACAGCTGCATTGTGCAGACAGTGGCTTTGCAAGATGCTCAAAATATACAGTCTTCTGGGACATATAGTTTTCTGTACTTTTTCATAGAGCTATATGAGTTACAAGTTGAGTCGTTGTTGTTATTGTTCTTTTAAGAAGAGGCAATGGATTAATATTTGTTCTGACTCAGATAATAAGCCAGTCTGCAAATAATGAGGATTCAGAATGAGGTATCCTGATCCAGCAGTTATTTCATGGTAGTTCCATGGACAATTTTGTAATATCCTTCTGAGACAGTGAATACTGCCTGTTCCCTAGAGCAGGATTTCAAATCTCCTATGTTCATCCTGATGCATGGGGTTTAGGAAGTTTGCATTATCCTTGTAAGGAAGAGCTGAGGAAATTTAGAAAGCCTACTGTTTTTTCCTTTTTTTTTTTTTTCTTCTTTTTTTTTTTTTAATATTGGAGCCAATAATACAGTAACAAATTTATATACTTACCTGTACAATTATAAAGGAGGGTATTTGGAAGATAGCTATGTGGCTTGTAGGAAAGATACCTTGAAACAAGAACCTGGTTCAGCTGTGTGATAAATTTGAGTACCTGGGTTAATATTAGCATATACTTCTTTCTAATGTAATGCTCAGACAAAATGCCACAGCATTATATTTGATGCTACCAACTATACACACAGTGTAAAGTCAGGTAAAACTAATAGGGAAGATTAAGAACAGTACAAAGACTTAAAGGAAGGTACTTGATGGCAGACCAAAGTAGTTTGTTTGTACAGAACAGGCTTGCTCAGTTTGTTTTGTATAATGCCTTACAGGAATGCTAATGAAGACAACCGGTCTCATTAGAGGAACATACAATTGCTTTAATTTGTTTCTTTTTTTAGAAGAACTGGTGCAGTTTTCTGTAGCTTGAATAGAATTATGAATGTGATCACCAGCCTGGGAAACTGATCCCACTCAGCCCTTATAATGAAAGCTAACTTACACCAAATCTACTCAGAAGTGTTTGAATAATTTCAGGGGGGATTGATCATTATTGCTTTTTCTGGTTGTTTTTTGGGGGGACAAGTGGTTACAGCAAACAACAAAGTTAATTCCTTCAGTGCTACTTCTGTCTTGATTGGAAAATAAGAATGTCAACCAGCTTTTAAGAGAAATCTGAAGATATACCTATTTGTCTTCTTGTCTTTATACAACAGACTTTTAGTGCACAATTAAATTTAAGTAAAAACATTTACAGGAACATAAGCCCTAGGTAGTCTTTTTGACCATAGCTTCAGATTCTGCCATGACTAACACAAATTAGCCATTTGTGACCTGTCTTCAGCAAAGAAACCATACAGACACAGACCTTAAGTTCAATGTAGGAGCAAATGCATCCTGCTAAGATTCATCCTGCTAAGACGTATACTCTCGCTTATTATAGAGCTCTGCAGATTGAGCTAAATAGCTGGACAGAAATTTAGGAGATATCCATACATATTTATCAAAACTGGGCTTTTTTGTGTGTGTGAAAACATTTATTTTGACAAAAGTGATGAAGTTTTCTTAAGTCCAGCATTAAATTCTGGTCTCAGAGAGCCACACTGACCTAGATAGTAGCTGAGATGTCAGGATATGCATAGGGAAGATAGAAAACCAGTTATAGGCCATTGATCTCGATGTTTTTTTCCACCTAGATACTAAGAAATGAAACAGATCCAATTTTGATTCTGCATCAGAACTAAAACTAATTTTGAAACAATCTTTTTTTCATAAAATTGAAATGTTGTTTTCTAGACAGCCCTAATGAGCTGTCATAATAATAACAAATCATATGCTCATGAGATTTCCTACAGAACATTGTAACATAAAGAGGTTTATATCAGATTCAAAAAAAGCATCTTAGTTTTGGACCTATATTCAAACAGACTGACTTCACACTTACTTCAGTTAAGTTTCTCAAAGTATGCATGACATAAATGAAGGAAGAGTAAGGCAGGGATTTTCCTATGCTCATCCATCCAAAGCAGGCTTAGAATAAATGATCTGTTTCAGTATACTCTGTAACGTAAGCATTTCAGTAGAATTGGTCAGGACAATTGGTTGGTCTGTAATAGAGATGAATCTAATGCATGTGACACTAGATAACAGTTGACACCAAAAATGAGTCTACATATCTATATCTTTTAGTTCAGTAAAAATAAACACACTTAGTACACTTAGCATTGTTTTAAAAGAAATGGCAAAATTATGTTTTCTTTTTAAGAACACATTGTGGTCAACTACTCTTCACCCTTCATTCAGTAAGTTTGGTTTAGTCTGCTTTTGATTTCAGCAAACTGGTTAGTAGTGCTTGCTTTCAGTGCATTGATGTCATAATGTGAGAAGACTCAAATAGTCTTTCGAACCACATAACAATTTTCTATCACTGAAAATAGGGAATTTTTTAAAAGCCGAGAGGAACTTAGCATGAAGGATCTAACTGGTACAAGGAGGAATAAATTGTATGTCAGTGGAAGAACAACAACAAAAGGGAACAGAAAAAAAATCTGGGCTGGATTAAATAAATAGCAATAAATAGGAAAGAAAAAAACCACCTCAGAATATGCATAAATAAGGGAAAATAATTTGTGACAGACTCAAACCTTCAAAAACCTTGAAATTTTTTTTTTTCCATCGGTTTTGAAAAAAACAGATAAAAATAGTTTTGTAATTAAGTTACTCAGGTAACACTCAGGAAACTGCAGTTTATTTATTGCATCTGTCTGATTTTCTATGCAATTAGAGAAAATCCCTTAGATATTGGAATTTAAAGGCCCTGATGGCAAAATGAAGACAATACTATTTCTCTCTCTACCCCTTATTTCCAATCCTGTTCCTTTAGATTATGCTCATTAGGTGCAGAAAGCAAGTATGAAAAGATGATTCAGTAACTCCATGTTCTAACATGGGAATATGGGCAAGTCAAGTTCTGGTTCCTGTATTAATTAATATTATTTATACAAAAGGAAAAAAAAATACTGGAGAAAATTAAAACTATCATCTCATGCACATGTGAAGACTGTCATGCTTATCTTAAAAAATGGTAAGACCTTCCACTTGCCAGCCTAGTTGTGTTCCTTGGTGTATCCCAGTATGCACAATTTCTGCTGTGATTCTAGGAGGCAATAGGCTTTGTGCTGACTTGTTTGTGCAGGGTCTCAGGACTCTTCCAAGCTTGTGTTGACCTGAGATGATCTCAGCTTGCTTTGGCTATTAACAAACGTCTTTTGGTCAAGTACCTATTGCTTAAATTGTTTCAGCTTAGCTCTTATAATACTGTGTATGGTGAAGATCTGACAACCTCTGTAATCACTGAGTAACACAATTAATCCTTTATGTTAATTGGGGTGGAGGAAAGGTAATTAATAACTTAAGCTAATAGTTAATTTAAGATGATTTAAGTTTGGTAAGAATCTGTGAAGAAAAGGCAAGAAGGAAGCTATTAGAAAGCTTATAAAAACACACCCAAGAAAACCCCAAATGAAGACAGTTGAAATCTAAGTCATCATTATGTTCCTCTGGGTTACTGTTTTATAAGGAACTTGATTATTTGACAACCCCTTAAACTCCCATTATTCAAGAAAACTAGACTAGTTGACTTTACAAGAATATCTGATGGTAAACTAAGGAAAGAAACTAAAGTTTGTGTGTGTCAGTCTTAACTGCATTATTAAATGGAAATGTTAGTCTCAATCTCATTAGAATAATAATAACTGTTGTATTTTGATAGGACTGGGCTTGATTTAAACTAACAATAAATTCTTAACTGTACATACTAAATGTGTTCCATTTTGGCCATAACAAGATTTTTAGTGTAACACTAGGAAGCCTGTGAAGCAAATCTTCCTTGAGCTATGTCTAGGTGTGTGATGTGAAGTGGCTAGCCTGGATTTACCACAGGAAAATTGTGCCTAATGAACTAGATTACCTTTATGATGAGATGACTGGCTTGGTAGGTAGTGGAAGGAAGTGGAAATTGTTTACTTTATCTTTAGCAAGGCTTTGGGGATGATGTCCTACAGTGCCCTTGCAGTAAAATTAGAAAAAAAAAAAAACAAACAACTTTTCTTCAAAACCTGCCTAAGCTCTAACTTTCAAGATGACTCCCACACACACCTCTTATCAGGGTGACACAACCGATGATCTCCAGAGGTCCCTTTCAGCCTAAATTATTGCACAATTTTATGAGTACGCCATCCTCAGTACATTCAGCAGAACGGTTGTTTAAGCACTCCGTGCAGAAATGTATGTCTCAAATGCCTTTGAGTCTAACAAAAATTTAGAGATCATTCCAATGAACAAATCAATTTGAACAGCAAAAAAATCATTTCTAGTTCAGCATTACAGCACAATAATAGATCCACATCCCTAAGTAATTATACAAAGCTTATTTCCCTTCTCTCTTCAGGAAATGAATGTATGACTCCTAACTGTCAAACCATTAAAGCAGTTTCAATATGTATATTGATTCTTACTTTCTTGGGAACTCAGAGGCACCTACAATAGAGCCCAGCTGTCTCAAATTTGAGAACAGAGATTTGTTTTGTCTTGTTTTCTCTGCCGCAGTAAAATACAAACTTGGCAGAAATACCAAGATCCAATTGCTCATAAGTAAATGGCAGCTTAAATAAAGACAGTTGGGCAGTAATTATTTCTGTGTTTTTAGTTGTTTCCATTTCAAGCTTTGTCATTGACTTTATCGGTACATGTTCTGTGTTGGCTAAGATTTTGGTTACACATGCCAAGAAAAATAATTTAGAATTTTGCAATCCAAGCAGTTCACAGCGCTCTGTTACTTGCGCCATTTTCCAAGTAGTTTCTTGTGTCCTTATTCACTGAATAGGGAACCTGAATTCTGCACTCATGCTGAATATTTCCGTCCTGAATACTGTGGGGAAAGGCTTTTAAATATTGATATTGACTAAAAGGTGAGACGAGAAGACCAAAAATATCTGAAAAAAGCCTGGAACTAGTAAGGCAAAATTTATTCCTGACACTGGGGTTTGACCAGAACACCCTGTATGTACAAATTTGTAAGAGCTGTGAACTCTGTAATAATGTAATGAACTGAAAAGTCCTGGTGAGTTCAGTAGGCCAGGTCCTTGATGTAGATGAGTTTGGTGGGAAGGATGCCACATAAAGGCCAGTCTAGTCACCACCAACAAATCCTTACCTGCAGCTGGACATAACCTTTGTGAATGATGAGGGCATATATCGTATAGTAACAAGGAGTAGGACTCACCTCTACTTTTAGCTGTCTTGAAGTTAAATGTCTAATTTAAGCTATTCCCTTAGACTCTCCATAGGTAATGGAGAGATATAACTAAGATGAATCACTTTCTGTATATCTTCCTCTTAAATACCCATCATAAAATGGGATGAATTGCCCTCCAGAGGAACTAATCTCCCACAGTTGGCTACAGAGGGAGCCCGGTTGTCTAGCTCAGACTAAACACCTGATCTGTTCTGAGATGCCATTGTACCTTTCTGTGAGACAATTAGCTATCAAATCAAAAGAAACCACCATTGTTTTAAGATACAAAAGAACATTCCAGGTCTGAAAAACAAATGCCAGGACTGTTCTGTAATTTAGGCCTGACTATAGGTTTGTTGGTTGCTTTCTCTTTGCTTCCCTTTTGTTTTCAATGATAAAAACGTTTTAAGGAAATTAAAATATAGTGTGAATATCTACTGAGAACAGTTCCATGAGAGCTCCAAAGCCAGGTTTTTGAGCACTTTGAAATTGCCCTTTCCTTCCCCAGTATTGTTGCATTACTTATCCTTTGTTGGCTTCATGCTGTTCTGCACAAATCAAAGAAACATCTTTAACAATCAGCCAGGAAACTTATTTTCCTATCAATCTGTCTGGTTTCTTGCCTTGCCAAGAGGAGAATGCAAATTATTTTGTGCATAGAGATGCAAAAGCAGTGTGGTTCAGAACTCTTCTGCAGGTTATATTTCTCTTCAACATAATAGTCAGCTAAAACTCCTTTCCAAATCCAGTATCATTAAAAAAATCTTCCATTAAAATCTTCCTTTAAAATCCATGATCTTTCAAAGTAATCAAAGAAACAGGAGGTGAGATATTGCTTAAATTTATTCCTGGTGCCGGAGTTAGGAGCCCAGATTTCCTCCACTGAGGGAAAGACTGGAACAGACTCAAACTGACTTATAGAAATGCTATTGCCTGACCTCCTAATTTAAGAGGTTATACAGATTGAGCACAAATTTCTATTTGGAAAGGATCTTAAAACAACAACTAATACTGCTTTATCATTCTCCTCCTGTGAATTTTACAGTCAGATGAGAAAAATATAGTGGATGTTAATTCTGATTGCCATATTTTCTGGAGCTTCAAATGGTAATATGTGTTAAACTGGAGTGATTCAGGCTCATTTTAAAGGGATTAAATTGATCTCCATTTCTGAAATGAGAGAAGATATCCCTGCCCACACCTTTCAGGTATGTTAAAGGAGGCTAAGAAGTTGGCTAAGAATAACTTAGTGAGCTTGTGTGGACTTCCCCCAAACAGTTTTAGTAATGTAACTGACAGCCAGAAAACACTACTAGACCTAAATCCTTTTGAAGTCTACCAGCAACATGTCCATTTTAATGATCTCACTTTCTTCGCTTTCCCTAACCTTTCTGGAATGCTGTCATTGCTAATTGTGTGAACTACATATAAATTCCGATGTCTCTGAGAAATTCATACTCCATTTGTTTGTGGATAATATTAAGTGTTCATATTAAATTATACAGATTTAATGTTGAAGGAAGGTTGTTGAAGGAAATATTTCATCCCACCTTTAGCCCAGGAAAAGGCCACAGATGCTGTAAGGACCTGACAGTGCAGGATCTCAGTCCTTGTCCAGGTTTGTACTGACCTGAGATGGTGTTAGCTTGCTTTAGCTCTGATTGTAGCTGTCTTTTGGTCAAATGGCTATTATCCAGCTAGTTTTAGCTTAGGTTTGTGAGTGCCATATGCAGTAAAAGTCTAACAAACTTCTATAGTCACTGAGTAACAAATGATAACTCTTTGCGCTAATGGGCTGGGGGAGATTAGTGTACAACGTTCAAATATTAGCTGGATACAAATGAAAAGAAAGTAGACTATGTGTGAGAAAATTTATACAAATACGTTTGTGTCAAGTGGACCCAAGCGGATCAAAGACCAGCGCAGAGGAAACACCCACCATCAGCAACATGTTCCTCCCAGTGGAAGACAGGACATGGAGGACTCATTGTAAGCCCTCTCCTCCTCGCCAGCCCTTCTCCTTAGGGAAAACTGATGATGTTGACTTCAGGACCCAGAAGAACATAGAAAGATTAAGCATAAGACCAGAGAAAAGGGCTAGATAAAGGATAGTTTCAAACTTTAATTAAAAAAAAATTAAAAAAAAGTTATTAAACCCCCCCGCAAACCTCCAAAACACTTTCAAGTGCATTTGCTGAAATCCACTTGAAAATTTTATATTTTTATTTGGGAAATGCAGAGCACAAGCTGTAATTCACAGGCTTTATGCCTCCATGCAGCTTCATGAACTCAGTACATGAACATCAGTAATTCCATTTCTCCTATGTCACACCTCAGCTGGATGTATTCCATACTGTCTTCACGGCATCACAAAATGAGAAGGGTTAGATATATACAATGGTAAATATACACAGTCAAAAATCTAAAAGGGAAAATGGAGTCCCACAATATACAAATTCCTCTGAGGCACTACAGCTATAATTTGTTTTGTTGGGTTTTTTTACATTTTTTTATTTTTTAATATTATTATCTAAAACTGAAAATTCCATTTTCTTTAGGGATTTCCTCTATCTGCCATACCCTATAAGTTTATTGTATTCACCAGCACCCTACCACATCCAGTTTTACGGAAACAATGGGAATTCTTCTGTTTCCTCTTACAGAATCTTCCACAGTCTGATAAATCTCTCGATAATTAAATATTTTCTGATATTCAGTCTACAAATTTCTCTGCTTAATTTCCTCCCGTTAATTGTGGAATGATCTAAATAAATCTTGTCCTTTCCTGTTGTTTACTTCCTTCAATGAATCACAAATAATGATCATATCTTCTGAAACCTGTCATTTGGTCAATATATATTTAGGTTTTAGGCTACACAGAAGAAGCCTGTGTAGATGCAGGGTTGATCATCTGAGGGTTATCCTCTATTTGTTCTTTTTAGTGAGTAGCGGTAAAGAAATGCATTCCAGATTTGATCAAAGGTAGCTAGTATCCTACTCTATTCAAAGGCTGCTCATTCATATTTCACAGTTTCAAGAACAGCATTGACCCAGCAATCAATATGACATGTTAAGATTTTTTTTTCTGTCCTTACCTATAGTTGCTCAAAGGGAACATTTATGTTTATAAGCTGTCACCACAGATGATTCTATTTTTTTATAATTAGGCCAGCAATTATTATGATTCAAACTTAAAGCAAAACTTTTTAAAAGTTAGTTAATATTGTTACTGTAGACTGTGGAAGATGACTTTAGATACAAACCAGCTGTGTGAAGTATAGCAAGGAAAGACAAAAGTACTTGCAATACCTAAGCCTTTGAAAAATAAATGCAGAGGTAAAAAACTCCACTACAAATTTCAGGAACATATTCAGCACTATTCAATGTATCCCATGGCATTTAAACCTCTGAACTATTTACCATTTCTCATCATACACATCTGAGCTTTGTCGAAAACTAGAGTAATAGTTGTTTTTTTACACCTAAGAAATTCCCCATCTCACAGAATCACAATAGTCTGTCACATAAGTGAATACTAACACAGAGTATTTTAAATAAAAAAAGCAGAATCTAATCTATCCATCAAAATGGTGAATGTTTCTTTTGTTCATTTTAGGCATTGCTTTTCCCTGAGAGACATACAATTTTTGCTCTAGAGTTCTACTATTCTATTTCTCTTGATGAGTGTAAAGGGCAGAAATCTTAAAGGCATGAGACCCTGAATTCCTTGGGATATTTTTAGGGAATATAGAAGGTATAAATCTGAGGTTCGAAATTTATGCTGCAGCAAGTAAATCATATCATGTGGGGAGCCTCCCTTTGCTTCTCACCAGCGTCTAAGGTGCAGGATGCACTCCCTGCATTCAACCTCTATGTATAAGTAATGAAATATTTACTGGACCAGATTGAATACACAACTGTATTTTCATAGCCCTGGGGCTAGAGCACTCATTGGAGGGGAAGCAGATGCCATTTGCTGTGCTGAACTCGGTAGAGGAATTTGAATCCACGTTTCTTGCATCTAAGAAGAGTAGGATCACCAAGGGCTAGACTTCAGTTTTATGACTCACTTCTGAGCGTCTTTGGGAACATACATACCTCTCTTCTTGTCTCCCTCTCCTTCAAAAATAAAGACCTAGGTACAACATTTCAGGGATGATGAAGGGAGCATTTTAGTATTTCTGATACTTTAAAAATAATCAACTAAAATATGCACGTTTGAATTAAATTAATGATTATTTGTGTGGTACAAAACAGGCACGTTTTATGGAGGACAAATAAATCCTTGAGACATTCTTTGCTTCTTCCCCTTTCCAAAAACTGTACTCTACTTATATCTTCCTGAAGAGAGCCAGAATGTTGATGAAAAACCTTTTGGGTAGTGCCATAGGACACCTTATGAGGAAAAATATATCTGCATGTACAGATAGACAGTTAATGCTAATAAATGTTTACTGGCACTTAAAAATAAAGTAGCATTGATCAGTAAGGAGGTCTTTTTTGGTTCTCTTTCCTTTTTTTTTTTTTTAAACAAAGTTGTACATGTGTGAATCATGTCACTGTTGAAGCTGGGGATGGGGTTTAACATCTGGCTCGTAGATGCTCAGGTATTAAACTTACAATAGTGATAGTATATGAAAAGAGCAGCTTTATTTTACAAACAGCTTTTGGAGTCCAGCTTTTAGTATGTATCTGTACTGCTGCCATCTACTGAAGAAAACAGGTCATTCCTGTTCAGGAGCACCAGTAATACAGCAAGCAAACTACCATTGCCTGTGCATTTGGTTGTTTGAATTACAAATCTTATCTCAGATGCAGCATATGTGAAGTTAACCGAGTGTGCGCTAGTAGCCACTCACTTCTTATAAAGCAAGCCCAGCGAGTACTTTCTCGGAGATACTGTTATGCTGTCACCAAGTGAAGCTTAACAGGTGATAGACTCGGCTTCTGCCTCGGGGAGAATCTGAAATTATAGAAGTTTATTGCATTACATTTATCATGTCATGCTTGTTAACATGCTGTTTTATAGGCACATTGATCTGCAGTGTAACTATTTTAGTGTGCAAACTCTATGGTTTTATTTTAATTTGCAACAGATATTATATAAACAAGATGGTGTTTCTTGCCCACCAACTGGAATTGTCCCCAGCAGTTTGCTAGCCATCAATCACAACAGGGATGGAAGACCTTCTGCAACACGTTAAGAACGCCTTATTTGCAAAGATAAAAATGAAGCAAAGAGAAAACACTACATACAATTTCACTCAGCTCTACATATTATAGATTACAACTATGCACAGATTTCATATCCCAGAAAATGACTATGGAGACAAAAACAGATTCAGTGAACGGCATATGTGTCCGCAATATCTCTCTTAAAAGTGCACATGTGGTTTGTAATCATGATTTCTTGATATGGTTTGACCAAAGCCCACATTCATTTTAGATGAGATGCTTAAGCATTTTGCTTCTCTCAGCAGAAAGATAGGGTCTCCTCTAGAAGTAATTAATAACAGAAACACAATTTGGAGCTTTAACTAGGCAAGGCACCTACAGCAACTATCCTCTTCTCTCAGGTGCTTCACTGAGGTATCTAAAATTGTAAGAAATTAAAGTGTCTATAAGACCAACAAGTGACACAGAAGATGATTGGTAAATTTGATGGAAAACAGAAGAATTGCATTCATAAATGTACCATGTTTCTCTGCCAATATGTCGTTTTTCACCTCTGTATGAAATGTGATGTTTTCTTGGACTGCCAGTCCTTCCTGTTTTAAATGAGCTCTTCAGAGAAAACACTATCTCCTATTGCAAATAGGTAAGGATCATGCCTAAGGTAATGTAGGCCATATTTTGATTTCGTAACTTTTGCTCACATCATGTATCATTGTAGTAAAGATAAGGGCTGGTGACCGGAAGATCACGCGCTGTACGGAAAGAGTTAAGGGTCGACCCTCCCTTGTCTCCGCCCCTTATAACATGACACGCCTACTGCCGGGAGTATAAAGGTAAACTACTGCGCAATAAACGTTGGAGTTGAACACCCACACTGTGTGTGCTGACTGTTCCTTCCCCAGCCCGGGTCGGCTGGAGAACCGCCGGTATAACCTTGATATGTAACGAACGCTACATAGTGGTGACCCCGACGTGATCGGCTGCAGGCAGCAGCAATGGAGCTTGCGGAACTCGTAAAGGTACTAAAGTCGGTAGCGACGGAGGTGGGCGAGGATGGGGCGATAAGGAAAAGGCCCACGGGCGACTGCATCCAACGGATGCTACGCCGGGGAGTGCTCGGCGCTCCCACAGAAGTTTTGGACACCTCATATTGGGGGAAAATATGCAACGAGCTGACAGAAGCGATCATAAGCAATGTTGGAGGAGCCAGTGACCGGCTTCGCGCCTGGGGAACAGAAGAAAGGGTGCTCAAGAAGGGGTTTGCGGCAAAGCGGTGCTGGCTTGCCGCACGTAGCGCGCTGATGGGGCATGAAGTTCCTGGGAACGAAAAGCCAATGGGTTTAGTCTCGGAGGGGACACAGGCTGGCTGGGAGGGAGCACAGCCAGGGGGGGCTGACCCAGACTGGCCAAAGGGCTATTCCATACCATATGACATCATGCTCAGCATATAAAGCTGGGGGAAGAAGAAGGAAGGGGGGAACGTTTGGAGTGATGGCGTTTGTCTTCCCAAGTAACCATTACGCGTGATGGAGCCCTGCTTTCCTGAGGATGGCTGAACACCTGCTTGCCTATGGGAAGTAGTGAATGAATTCCTTGCTTTGCTTTGCTTGCGCGCGCGGCTTTTGCTTTACCCATTAAACTGTTCTTATTTCAACCCACGAGTTTTCTTCCTTTTACCCTTCCGATTCTCTCCCCCGTCCCACCAAGGGGGAGTGAGCGAGCAGCTGTGTGGTGCTTAGTTGCTGGCTGGGGTTAAACCATGACAGTTTTTTTTTGGCGCCCAACATAGGGTACAAAGGGTTCGAGATAACGACAGATTTAATTGGAATGTGCTAGATCGAAGTTATAGCTGGTATTGCTGTTTAGCTATTAATCGGCAGGTTTCTGTGCTTGCCACGGGGCTTGCTTGCCTTACTGTATATTAGAGTCTAATGCTCGTTAGTGGCTGCTTTTTGCTTTCGCTGCTTGCTGTACTGCTGAACTGCTTGTCATCTTACTCCGCTGTGCCTGGGAACATTTTGATAACAGCAATGGCTATGTGCCTGGGCTGGCAGATGGCCAGGGCATCTCTGCTGTTTTTCTGTACTGCTGTGCTGGACAGGCTGGAACTCCAGTGTGAACTCGAGTTGAAGGGGTGGCCTGTGGGGCACAGACGGGGCCGTCGATATAGGGGACTGAGCCAACGGAGGAAGGGGAGGCGCAGGGAGGCTATGGCGCAGCAGGAACAAAGGAGTTGGGAAAGGTGTTCCCGTTACGAGTGGGGAGTCTAGAGCAGCCGCCCACGGAACCTTCGGCACCTTCTGCACCGGCGGATCCGCCACCTCCTCAATACCCCTGGGGCGAGTTGCAACAATGTGTGGAAAGGGAGCTGACTGATAGGTTGCTGGATTGGGTCCCGGGGGCCGATGTGGGATCCCAGCGGTATCGTGAACTACGTGAAGGAAGATGGCGGGAAGGAGAAAAGGAGTGCAAGACACCATCACCTTCTGAGGACGCCCCGTTGCATCCCAGTGATCGACGGGTGCTGGACACACAGAGAGCGGAGCGCAGGAAAAGATCTGAGGAACAAGGAGAACCGGCACCACGGCTGAGAACATCTGGGGGGGGGGGTGGTGGTAGGGCTCCCCCGGCACTGCCAGTGATACCTGAGCTACCAGAGGGACCCCTTACCCCTGGGGCAGTGGGAAAGCGAACTGGTATTCCCTCACAGTGGAGGGAGCCTGTACACGATTACCCCATGAGCTCTGATAGCAGTGAGGATGAAGGGGGTGACGAGGGATCCTTGATTGTTGCTTATCCTGTGTGTTCCAAAGGTCCCCTCTGGGAAGCAGGGGTAAACCCTCGAGGGTTGCAGCCCAACCAAATATGGCAGTCTGATGTTACGATTTATGAACCCTTTAATCCACGTAAGTATCTGCATGTTACAGTTGATACCTGCAGTGGAGTTATTTTAGCCACTATGCATGCTAAACAAAATGTTCTCGCAGTCATTTTACATTGGCAGGACTGTATGGCGCAACTTGGCATCCCACAAAAAATTAAAACAGATAATGGAGCGGCATATGTCAGCAAGAAGACAAAGGACTTTTGCGCGCGCTGGGATTTTCAGTTGAGTCATGGTATTCCCTAGAACAGTACGGGCCAAAGCATTGTAGAACGCGCGCATCGCACATTAAAAGGGTTACTCGACCGACTTAGGGAGGGGGAGAATATAAGCCCAGGAACAGGGGTTCCCCCTCCCCTTGACCCTCCTTTATTTCGGGCACAGCGTCTGTTGACGACGACACTAATTACCTTAAATCATACCATTCGAGGGAACACCTATAAAACCCAGACTGCAACCCAGGCACATTTCCGGCTCGATGAGAATGAAGGGCCTTACCCTTTGGTTCAAGTACGGGACCTGCAAACCCGTGAATGGAGGGGCCTGTATTCCCTCCGTTGCCTGGGATGTGGGTATGCGTGTGTGCAAACCGAGAAAGGGACGCTAGAATGGGTACCCAGTCGAAATATTCGACCGTATAAACATTAATCAATTTATTGAGTCTTATCTTGACAGGTTACCATTTCCTTATGCGTCCTGATGGTGTGGGGGAGCAATAAGGGAGCCGCGACGAACTACTGGCTGGATTGGGCAAAATCCATGAATGTAACGGATGCGTGTCTGTATATGCTGGCTATTGGACAAGCCTCTACCTGTCTATTGTTCACCCCCCTACTTCACTAGCGATAAGGGGGACAGTTGCTGCCACATAGACAACTGGTTTCATAATCTCGTTTCTTGTTCTTATCCTTGCTATGGTATTACCCTGTCTATTACGCTTAATTATGCATTCTATGAGTTGTATATTAAGAAGTCTTACCACATATCGATTATTTTACGTGCAGCTTCCCCAGCGAGATCCAGAGCTACTGGAGCTAAGGGAGGGGGAAATGTAGTAAAGATAAGGGCTGGCGACCGGAAGATCACGCGCTGTATGGAAAGAGTTAAGGGTTGACCCTCCCTTGTCTCCGCCCCTTATAACATGACACGCCTACTGCTGGGAGCATAAAGGTAAACTACTGCGCAATAAACGTTGAACACCCACACTGTGTGTGCTGACTGTTCCTTCCCCAGCCCGGGTCGGCTGGAGATTCCCCGGTATAACCTTGATATATAACGAACGCTACATTTTGTGTGATTTTTTTTAATCATTATGTCCTTGAGCATCAATTTACTCCCATTATTAGCCCATGGAAATCAGTGGGACAAGATGACTGTAAACTTTACTTTGCATGAGCAACAGCTATGACAATTGGCTCTGTATTATGAGATTGTGTCTCTCAGTTGGAGAATTAGATTTCTTGTGCCCAAGCTTCGTGTATGCATTGTTTATGCGATGAGGGTTATTATTAACTTTCTGGCCTAGCATTTACAACGTGGAAAAATCCTGGAGGATTTTTCATCACAAAAGGGTTTAAGAAAAAAGTAAAGGAGAGACTGGTATCTCTTAGTTAATTTCTGTTTAGCAGTGAGATGACAGAATTTGGTCTGTCCTGCAGAATATGGGGCTGAACAATGAAGTCAATGTGTGGTTGAACTGCTTAACACTGCTGGGGATCACAGAATGGCTGTTTACCTGAAATTTATTCTCATTTGGAAAACAGACTGCAACTCTCCACAAATCACATTCTATAAAGAAAAGTCACACAGACAACAAACTATTCTGTCTGTTCCTTGAGCTTTTTGGCATGCCCCTAAATAAAATGCTTGCCAGGTTGGGTATCATGCTACCATAATACATCTGTAGGGCCTTTAGAGCAGAACTGCCATACGTACAGCCAGCTCAGTTTGGAAAGTACCTGTAGTTTTCTACATGGGTGGCCATGCACGTATAAATAACTTTTCTCCCTAGGTATAATATATCTAGGTATAATTTCTTTTAACAGAATTCTAGTTACTTCTCTAGTTTTGTTGGTACGGCAAGGGAAAGCCTCTGGCCAAGCAGAGAAAGTGTCTACTAATACCGATAAATATTTATATAGGTTACATCTAGGTAATTCCGAAAAATCTATTTGCCAGTATTCCCCAGGAGTCGTTCCTTGTTTTACAAGTTGTCCCATAATCTTCTTTTCAATTTTTGGATTATATAGCACAACAGACAGTACATTTCTTCACTACAATGTCTGCTGACTCTTTTTCCACGACTCGGCTCTAAAGCTTGAGTCAATGCTGTTAATTCTGCCTTTTGAGCAGAGGTATTACCAGGTAATTCTCTGGTTTCTAGTGTTTGGGTGTTCGTTACCACTGTGTATCCAGCTCTTCATTTTCCTTCCAACATGTAGCTGCTACTGTCGGTGAAGAGCTCCGCTTCTGCGTCAGGCAAGGGTTCATTCTGTAGATCTGGTCTGCTGGAATACACTTGTTCAATAGTGGTTAGACAATCATGTTGCAGTTCATCAGACTCAGAGATTGGGAGTGGCAGGATTCAAGGTGGAGGTCAGAGAAAGCGTGACATCATCTTGTTCTGGTAACACGGCTTAATATTTTGCTAACCTATTCGGGGAAATCCAGTCCCTTATTTTCAAGGAGAGATGATACAGCATGGGGTACAAACATGGTAATCAGTTGACCCAGTGTCAGTTTTTGAGATTCTTCAATTAAGGTTACAGTTGCCACTACTGCCCTCAAGCAGGTGGGCCAACCTTTACTGACCCCATCCAATTGTTTGGAAAAGTATCCCACTGGTCTCCTCCAGCTCCCCAATTTCTGTGTCAGCACTCCCAACACTACTTGTTGCCTTTCATGTACATATAATTGAAAGGGTTTCTTTAAATTCGGGAGCCCCAAGGCAGGGGCTTCCATCAATTTTCTTTTAATTTCATCAAAGCTTCTATGGCATTCTGTTGTCCATTCCAAAATCCCCTCAGTTCCTTTGGTGGCAGCATATAATGGCTTGGCAATTAGTCTGAAATTAGGGATCCATAGCTGACACCACCCAGCCATCCCTAAAAGTCCCCTTAACTGCTTCTTTGAAGTAGGTACAGCAAATCTACAAATAGCCTCTTTTCTTTCAGCACTTAATTCTTTTTCTCCTTTTGTAATTCCAAATCCCATATATTGGACTCTCTCTTTTCCTATCTGGGCCTTCTTTTTAGAAACTTGGCAACCTGCTAGACCCAGAAAATTAAGTAAGCTAATTGTGGCTTCCAAACACTCTTTGTAGGTATCAGAACCAATCAATAAGTCATCTACATACTGTAACAGAGTTATGGTATCATACTCACTGTGCCACTGTTCTAGTTCTTTTGCCAATGCATTACCAAACAATGTGGGGCTGTTTTTAAATCCTTGGGGAAGGACGGTCCAACAGAGTTGCATCTTCCATCCTGTAGTCGGGTTTTCCCATTCGAAGGCAAAAATAGTCTGACTTTGTTCATCCACAGGTATGCAAAAGAAAGCATCCTTCAAGTCCAGCACTGTAAAATAAGTATTACTGTCAGGAATTGAGGCAAGGAAGGTATATGGATTTGGAACCACAGGGTGCACGTCTACAGTCCTCACATTAACTTCTCGTAAATCCTGTACCAATCTATATTCCTGAGAATGAGGCTTCTTTACAGGCAGAATTGGAGTATTAAATTCCTTAATTGTCCATGCTCTAAAAAGGAATTTATCACTGGTTCTAATCCCTTCCGGGCCTCCAATTCAATAGGGTACCGTTTCTTTCTTACCGGCTGGGCTCCTGGTTTTAGCCCGTTCTTTACCGGAGTCACATTCTTGGCTCATCCCGGCATTCCCGATGACCATGCTATGGGTATTACCGCATCTAATACCTCGTCTGGCATATCTCCTTCTTCCACAGGATTCTTTTCAGTTAGAAAACATAACACAGCTTTCCATGCATTCTCTGGGAGAATATGTAGCTGGACAGAATCTTCAGAAAAAGTTAATTGTACATTCAATTTACAGAGTAAATCCCGTCCAAGTAATGGTAACGGACATTCTGGCATATAGAGGAATTCATGTGTTAATTTAGTATTCCCAATTGAGAGCTCCATAGGCTGTAAAAACAGCCTCAAAGTTCTTTTCCCTGTAGCACCAACAACACTTACCTTAGTCTTGCTTAAAGGTCCCTTACAACTAGTTACTACAGAATAAGTGACCCCACTATCAATCAGAAAATCAATTGTTTCATTCCCCAGCTTAACTGGAACCAGAGGATCAGCTGGGGAAGCTATAATAGATTCCTCCAGTCCCCTTCAGTCCAATCCAATCTCTGCCATTGCCCCAGCAACTTCCCCTGCTTCTTTTTCTCAGTTCAAAAGACATGGACATTCTCTCTTCCAGTGACCTTCCTGTTTACAGTAGTGTTAAGTCCCGGTCTGATTGTCAGGCTCGGGGAAGGTTTGTAATGATCCCAAGGGCAAAATTAAGACACAAACGAGGTCATATGCCGCCAGTCAGACGTTTTATTGGGTAAATATAAAAGAATAAAGCGATAGGAAAGGCAGGAAATATTAGGAGGAAATTAAGCAAGCATTCAGAGAGATAAGCAAAGGATAGTCACCACCATGGACCCAGCGGCGTCCCGTTGGTCCTGTCTTCAGTTTTTCGGTGGTGGATGGCCACACTCAGGTTTCGTTGTGCCGTCTTTTATCTGGTGTTGGAGAGGGAGTTTGCCCTCTCGTTTCGGTTTGGTTACCCAGGGCAACATCACGTACCCAACACAAGCACATCTGATATGTTGCTGGTGGGGCAAGCGGCCTGACCGGATACCAGTTGGTGTCCTGTTCTTGGTGGTACCTGATAAGCCAAAGAATGGCCTGCTGCTTCAGCAAGTTTGCACAAGTTTCCTTGCCAGATGGTGCTACCTGATAAGCCAAAGAATGGCCTGCTGCTTCAGCAAGTTTGCACAAGTTTCCTTGCCAGATGGTGGTACTTGATAAGCCAAAGAGTGGTCTGCCCTCGGGTCTTGTCAGACAAAAGAGTGGTCTGCTGTCCGGTCTTATCAGATAAACACACACAAGCAAGCTTTGAGACAATTGTTCTTAACACTTCAGTCTCTTACAAGTAGGCACACTGATTCACTTTTAGGGGGGTTTCACAGTGGCCTCCGCTGCTACCTCCACGACCCTTACCTCTAAATCCTCCTTGTACACTTCCTCTTCCCTCTGTCAGAGCAGCCAGCAAAGAAGCCTGCAATTTTGCTCGGCCCTGCTTCTCTTTTTCCTCTACCTCTTCCTTATTATTATATACTTCGTATGCAATTGATATTAATTGTGAAATAGTCATTCCATCCGCACCCTCAGTTTTCTGCAAATTCCTTCTAATATCTGATGCCGACTGGCCAATGAACAACATATTAAACAATTTCATATTGCTAGCATCATCCGGATCCAAGTCTGTCCATCTTCGAGCTACTTCACACAACCTTTCATAAAAAGCAGATGGAGTTTCTTTGTCTCCTTATTTCATACAACTTAGACAAATTTTTGGGCTTTTCTACCCCATTTTGGATTCCATATAGAATCAATTTTTGATACTCTTTCACACTCTCTAATCCTTTGCTTGTATTAGGGTCCCAGATCTTCCCCTGGGAGGTATGTGTCAGCATTAGGTACTCCTCCTTGCTGTTGGGCAAGTCCTTCTCGAGGACTTCTTCTTTTCTAGGGCTGCCTTCTTTTCTAGGGCTGCCTTCCTTTCTTCACAGGTAAACAAATATTCCAAAAGGGCTTGTATGTCTCCCTAATTAGGATTGTGAGTCATCATTACAGTCTTAATAGTATTACACATCCCCTCAGGATTATTCCGGTAAGACCTGACTGCCTGTTTCCAATTTAATAAATCAGAAGTAGTAAATGGTGCATGTACATATACTGGCAGTCCTTCAGGTCCTACAGCCTGCCTAAGAGGAGCTTGGATTATAGGTCTCCGTCCCCTCCTAGTTCTCCCTGCTACAGGGCTAGCAGATTCAGTTTCCTGCTCATTCAATTCTGATTGTTTCAGAGGAGCTACCAACAGCTGAGTATCTTCATCCATGTCTTCTGACCCGTTTTTTTCCATCTTACAATTAGTAAAACACGGACCCTCTTTTTCTTTTATTCCCTTCTTTTCAGTTAAAGAGTATACTCCATTCTGGTATTTCACATCCACCAGACCACATTTCTTTCTAACATCCCAATCATTTCTTAAAGCAAAGAACAAATCGATATATGGTATTTCATCCAATTTCTCATTTCTCCAACAAAATAACATTAATTGTAGTATAGCATTATATTTTAAAGACCCATCTTCAGGCCATATTTCACCATCATCCAATTGATATTGTGGCCACCATTGATTACAATACCGTTTCAATTTATTCCTTGCCATGGGATCCCCTCCAAATTTACTCCAATTATTTAGGATGCATCCTAAGGGAGTGCAAAGAGGAGGAGCCTCCTTGGAAGAAGCAGAGCCCATTTTGGTACCGAAAAGCTTAAATCAATGTTTCATACACACAAAATTCCAGTTACAAAATGAGGAATTTTCTCTTGATGTTACAATTACAACGTGCAGAAACCAATGCTGCTGCTGCGTGTCTTTACTGATGCCGTCTTATGCAGAGCACAAAAAACAGCTCCAACTGCTTCCTTAAGAGGTTTTGCCCTTCCCCCCTTTTCCCCTTAAAAATACCTCTTTCAAATAGCGTTGCACCATTGAATCGCTTACTGCCTGACTGCAGGAGAGGAGCCGATGGAGTCCCCGATCAACAGGTCGGTGCACGCTTGGAGTCCAGTCAGACCACTTCTCCCTGTCGGGTACAGCAAGATGATCCAGGCAAGGCTGTCAGTGCAGTCCCATCTGGGTTGCCAAAAACTGTTGTCCCGAAAGCAGGATTGTTCACCTGGTGTGCAGATGCCAATTAACACACAGAGCAGAGGTATTTTATTCAATGTCTGCGCAGAGATGGGTGCTAGGTGGTAAATACACAAAGCTAGCACACCTTCATACAAAACTACAGCATATTTATTTTACTACATGATTAGTATAATCCCACCTAATTTTACACTTATTGGTTAGTGATTAACATTTTGTACACTATTGGTTTACTATATTAAAATTAGCCTTGCTTGCTACTCAAATTTGACACTGTCTCCCACAGCATTCTCCTGGAGAAGCTGGCTGCTCACGGCTTGGATAAGTGCACTCTCCGCTGGGTTAAAAACTGGCTGGACAGCTGAGCCCAGAGAGTGGTGGTGAATGGAGTCAAATTCAGTTGGCGGCCGGTCACGAGTGGTGTTCCCCAGGGCTCAGTATTGGGGCCGGTCCTGTTCAATATCTTCATTGATGATCTGGATGAGGGGATCGAGTGCACCCTCAGGAAGTTTGCAGATGACACCAAGTTGGGTGGAAGTGTCGATCTGCCTGAAGGAAGGAAGGCCCTGCAGAGGGACCTGGATAGGCTGGATCATTGGGCTGGGGCCAACTGTATGAGGTTCAACAAGGCTAAGTGCCGAGTCCTGCCCTTGGGTCACAACAACCCCATGCAACACTACAGGCTGGGGGAGGAGTGGCTGGAGAGCTGCCTGGCAGAAATGGACCTGGGGGTGCTGGTTGACAGCCGCCTGGACATGATCCAGCAGTGTGTTCAGGTGGCCAAGAGGGCCAATGGCATCCTGGCTTGTATCAGGAATAGTGTGGCCAGCAGGACCAGGGATAGTGCCCCTGTACTCGGCACTGGTGAGGCTGCACCTCAAGTACTGTGTTCAGTTTTGGGCCCCTCACTACAAGAAGGACACTGAGGTGCTGGACTGTGTCCAGAGGAGGGCAACGAAGCTAGTGAAGGGTCTAGAGAACAAGTCTTATAAGGAGCGGCTGAGGGAGCTGGGGTTGTTTAGCCTGGAGAAGAGGAGGCTGAGGGGAGACCTTATTGCTCTCTACAACTACCTGAAAGGAGGTTGTAGTGAGGTGGGGGTTGGTCTCTTCTCCCTAGTAACGAGTGATAGGACTAGAGGAAATGGCCTCAAGTTGCGCCAGGGGAGGTTTAGGTTAGACATTAGGAAAAACTTCTTCACCGAAAGGGTGGTCAAGCATTGGAACAGGCTGCCCAGGGAAGTGGTTGTGTTGTGTCTCCATCCCTGGAGGTATTTAAAGAACGGATAGATGTGGTGCTCGAGGACATGGTATAGATGGACTTGGCAGTGCTAGGTTAACGGTTGGACTCGATGATCTTAAGGGTCTTTTCCAACCTTGATGATTCTATGATTCTATGAAATTAGCACGCATGCTCCTTTCAGGTGTGGAGGGGGAATTCTTTTCGGTCCTGAATTGAGTCGGTGGTCGCGATCTCCCCTTGCCACATTTACCTTTCACCCAGTTACGACAGTTTTATCAGACTTCATGTTTTCTGGCCACCATCCAGTCTTTGGTGCCAAGATGTTCCCTTTTATCAGTCCAGTAGCTCTTCTTCAAGGGTATAGCCGTTAGTTTTCCACGGTTCGTTAATTAAACAAATACTCTTATATCTTTTAGCTCCCTCCCAAATTCCTTTCCCAGAGCACAGGTGGTTCATAGTTTTGCTCAGTGGAAAATTTTCACTTTCTGCAGGATATCAGAAGGAAGGAAGGAAGGAAGGAAGGAAGGAAGGAAGGAAGGAAGGAAGGAAAAGAAAGACAGAAAGAAAGAAAGAAAGAAAGAAAGAAAGAAAGAAAGAAAGACAAAGAAAGAAAGAAAGAAAGAAAGAAAGGAAGAAAGAAAGAAAAAAAAAAAGAAAGAAAGAAAGAAAGAAAGAAAGAAAGAAAGAAAGAAAGAAAGAAAGAAAGAAAGAAAGAAAGAAAGAAAGACACATTTATCCTGGGAGATGCTAAAGCAAAGCTTAATTTCTGTGCTTTAGTACATTATTTCTTATAATTTCACCCAAAATTATATCCTGAAAAATTATTCCTATTAATGTTCTCTTCATTTCTGCAGGGGGCATAAAAATAACTGATGAGTGTGAGAATATAAACCGTATGGTTAGTGAGGCAGAGGTGATAATTAGAACATGCTGTACTACGCAGTAAACAAAGCTATTATGAACGATAGAGTTCTTTATAGAGTATTTAAAAGGGGGATGGAAATAATATACTTTCCCATGACTGGCTTAAAAGCTCTGTCTGTAACTACCATGAAAAATAATAAAAAGAAAGAAGAAGGAGATTTGGAGTTAATCACTCAAAGGGTTGGTTTCTAGTTAAAAACAACTGCAAATATTATCAATACTTACTTGATTCCATACTAATTTATGTATAGCATATTCTTTGTTTCTCATTTAGTCATGTTTGGAGAGGATAAATGATGTCAAAACTGCAAATACAAGGTTGTAGAAGAAAAATACTATAGATTTATTTTCCTAGTAGAATTATCTGTTTGTCACTGTATATGTTTTCTGTTTCCAATGTCAAAGACATACTTTCTAAAGGCAAGTAGAGTTTATTGGGTAGAAAGGGTAAATCCAACCTAGAATTTCATCTTGCAAAGCTTTTAGGGTCACAAAATTCTTCTCCCCTGATTGTGAAGACTAAATGGATATTTGATATCGAAGTTACCACCATCAAAAATTATCTCAAGAATAACCTCATTACAATACTTTCACATACTTTTGATGCCTTTAGGAGTACGCAACTGTAAAAATACTTCCTACGAAATCGGAGAGACCATTCTGGGACTAAAAGGATATGACATCAAAATGTGCTCCAAGACAAGTAGCCCTGGGGCTCTACATCATCTTGAAATACCCTTTAGACTGAATCTTGACCAAAAAAAAAAAAAAAACCAAACCAAAACCAAACCAAACAAAAAAAGGTAATGTCCTAAATTACGTATACATCTCTTACCTGTTTGAGGTCTGTCCTGTGTTTTTTTTTCTCTTCTTTTTAAAAGAAAAATTCTAAAAGTAAAAGCATGAGTCAAGATTAATCAAGATGAGTCAGCATGGGCTTAAGAGCCAAGATTATCTTACTGTTACTATAACAGAGATAAATGCCTTTTGGACCAAACCCAGAGAATGAATGCACACACACTACTGTGCTACACCAGTTATGCAACAGAAAGCTTTGACCTTCTCGAGTCTCTATTTGAGAAAGGAGACATTGACGCACTCTCAATACCTATACAAGCTGAATTCGAGATTCTGGTGATATGTGTGCTGTCTTGTTGCTTCCTGCATAGACAGTGACTGCATGGATTCTGCATCCTTTATATGTTACTAAGTGCAGTGCAGATGAGAAGAATAGATTTAAAGGGCTTGAGAGCAGTCAGGCATATCATGGAAGAGGAACATATAATATAATAGACTGCATGAGGGAAAGCAATTGGATTGACTGGATCCTGGATCAAATTTCAAATCTGAGTGAGGAATATGCTCTTACTGAGAAATAGTCACTAGCTGGAAAAAAGAGATGTAATCAGAAAAGGATGAAAAAAGAAGTGTATGTGAGTTTTCAAAGGGGTAAAAAACCTCATCAGAAGAAGGTGGCAAATTATAAGTCACTTGTCAAAGGAGAGTTAAAAAGAGAAACTGAGGGTTTAATTTGAATGACACAGGAACAGGTTATTCACATGACATGTTGAACGTGAGACAGACAGTACATCCAAGATGTAGAATTTGTGCCCAGAGCCCAGCAAAAATTGTTCCTAATATAAGTAGGTATTTCTACAAATCTAGCTAGACGTGTAGACATGTGTGACCAAAAGTAGTATAAAAAAGTAGTATAACCACTGAAGACAAAATTATACAGCATAAGTATATAATATTACAGAATTTTTTTCAGTCACTGTGTTAGGAAATATATGTAGCCATGGCAGCTACAAAAAAAGAGACTGATTACAGCCTCATGTACTTTTGTATTCAATTTAATGCAAGAAACCATGATTACTTCTTAAAAGAGATGGACAGAGTCTGGATCAGGAAAAGTACAATCTTGCTGTCAGAAACTTGTGGTGTATTGGGATGGGAATATTTCAAGGAAAATTTGCCTCTGGTATTGGATTTTGGGTCCTCAGAAAATGCTAATGAGTCAATGAGGATAAATAAAATATGAGGAAAGACAATTTAAACTTACTGATGTCTTGTTGTAAACAAAACCCCATACAAGCAGTGTTTCTCTCTCATCACTTCCAAGAAGCTTTAGTTTTGGAGAAAACATTTAAAAAATAAACTAAGAGATATGTTTCTACCCTTGTAGTACATAATTAAACTAAGATCCTTAAAATTTTTACTACAAGTACATTACATCTGGTGTCTTTATTAGCATTCAACTAACTGTCATAAACTGGTGAAGAAGTATTTTGAACAGTATTCCTGGAAGGATCTTTCATTCTTAATTTCTTCACTTTTTCCATGAAGTTCTTGTTTGTTATTTCTTTTAGCCTTTCTCCTGCTTTTTCATGTCTCAGGGTTTCTCTTTGGTCTTCCATTGTGACTGTGAACTAAATAACCTTGCAAAAACAGATCCACAACAGCTGTAAGATGAAGAGAGCTCCCCTAAAGTTAACACACATATTTCCGACCAAAAGTGGTCACTTGAAATAGAGAAATGGATGAAACTTGTATTTCTGCAAGGCAAAGGCCCTTTCCTCATGGCCACAGGTGACTTCCATCCTTCATTCAGGATTCAAATCCCCAAACTTCTCCTAAAATTATGCTCTTCAGAAATGAAAGGTGGGTGAATTAAATATATGGCCTGCAGAGGAGCTGTGCATTTTAGTGAAGAGTCTAGATAAGGAGATCAAAGGACTGAACAGGACATGGGAGACTCAAACTTTCTTCCTGCTGCAAGGATTCAAGCCAATCTTATTAAGAACAAGTAACAAGTAAGCCCAAACACTAGGGTTATGGACTGCTTTGAGAGGGAAAGAACTCAGAAGACTGGGCTTTAAATACAGGAAGAAAAAGACCTGGTTTCAGTCACCACTTCATGATCTTAGCCATTTTGCCTAAAGGCCATTTTGTATGAAATACTGGCAGTTACTGTATAAATGAACTTCATGGCTTTAAAAGAACATTCCCATAAAATGCTCATCCCACAAACTCCTGGTAGAGATTCAGGGTGTTTTTGAAACATACCCATAAGGCTGACCTCCAAGTAATATGCGGTAGGAAGCATTGCATTTTTTTACAACACAGCAATGAGAGAAGGGTGGTTCTACCTCTTTGGCTCAGGGGCTTGAATTCACAGGTCCTCTTTCCTGGGAGATAATTCTAACTATTGTGTTATTGGATATTCTTGAGTACATATTCTTTGAGTTTCTTTCTTGAAGTTATTCCACTTTGCAAGATAAAATGAAATATTCATCAAGCCAGACAGAAAGAATGAATAAGCAAGATTCCTTTGTCTATTGGGTTGGGTAGTCATGTTGGAGAAGAACACATGCTCCAATAAATACTTAATACATATCAGTGTATAACTCTGGGAGCAAGTCCTTCACACAAGACAGGTAGAGACATGCCTGTTTTGTGAATCTCGGAAGGATTTAGGCATAAAATCTCACTCTAAGACCAGAGTTCTTGGCATGCTCAGAGCATAACTTCAGATAACAAGGGAACCTCTCTGTCAGAAATACTCATGAGTTTGCAGTGCAGCAGCTTTGAAAATCTGAGCTTTAAAAATGAGAATCTGAGATCTTAGTAGACTTAATCCTAAGCGTTGTTTTCATTTTCTGTTATTTTTATTAACTTTACTTTCTCAGAAGACACACAAAGTTTGTGTTGGATTAAGGAGTTGAACTGCCAGCTATTGAGCACAAACCTGGTAGAATACACAGCCACCTTCCTAATTCTTAAGCGTCCAAAACATGTAAGTTCAAGGAAGAACAATAACATTATTGTATTATGACAAGCAATTTTCCCTGTCTAGCAAGAAATCTCCATTACAGACTAAGATGGAACCTGCCCATGCAGCTGAATATCCCGGGTTTTGCAGTTGTAGCTACAGCCATGTGCACGTGAGAGGATGTCCAATTGTCTCTGTTTGCAGGAGATATTTAATGGTTTTGCTACCAAACATCACAGAAGGTCAGCAAGGAGATGGATGGTGATAAACTAACAAGCAAAATTGTTCTAACAAAGCATCTGTGAGAAACTGCTTGATCAAAATGACAGACATCAATCAGAATAATAACTTCAAATATGAGATTTTCAATTAGCGAGGGAACATAAATAAATGCATCCGGAAAATAAGCATAAGGGATTTGGGAAGGAGACAGCACATACATAACAAAAGAAAGAGAGAGAGGCAGCCGGAAGAAAAATGGACTGATATGCACAAAGAAATGTGCACAGAAGCAGACTTACTTACAAACAGGTCTGCTGGGAGATACACAGATAAACAGAAGTATTACAAATATTGTCTCTTGCTTGCATGCAGAAAATTCTTGCTAGAGTTTTGCAAAGATCTTACGCTGCACTTTGCATTGAAAGGAAAAAAAATAATTTAACTCCTTTGCTATACATCCCCTTCCCTTTCAAAATTTTCTCTAACACAAAACTGCTTGTAGGAAATGTTTGTCAGAAGTGTAATCAAAGGGAGAAGCATATTCAGGCTGAGTGCCTCTTTTGCCATTTCCTTACCTCTGATGTTGTCATTTACATCAGTGAAAAATGGGTGTAAAATGTAGCCTGATCAGAATGACAGCATTTTACTTCCACTTTGCACAAGATGATGGGCAATGAAGACTCAAGTTACAAATCTCAAACTTTTATAATTAAAGACACCACCTCCATCTCAGGAAAACCTTGACCTGCAGGTTGTTGAAAGGTGCAGGATATGCCAGGGAAGTGTTATTAAGTACAGATCTGGTTCTTGTACTCTCATCAGGGTTACTGCTATTGGATTAGATACTGGGATAGACGGAGTTTTGGTCTAACATGGCATGGCCACTCTAATGTTTTCACAAACAACTTTACACTAGTGCATGGATTTCAAGAATCTTGATGAATAAGACATAAACTCTACACTTGTCCTCCTCAAAACCTCTCTACTGTGACCTTGTTTTATTTGGCTTCATGATAAGTTTCCAAAAGCTAAGTGGAATTTTGAAATGTACCAAAAAATTTAGGGATGAGAGTGAGAAAACAAGTGAAATTCAAAAGTCTGAAAAAGAATACAGGAGGAAACTAGGTCCCAGTTCCTGCTAAAAAACCTGAAGGGCTCAATTAACAAGCCTCCTTGTATGAGTTAAGCTCTGCATTGTTGATGTTGCTCTAGCAGTAACATAATGAACATATCATTGTGGAGAGGTGGGTGGGAAGGAAAAGAGTCAGTGTTATCTATTGCTAAGTTTTCAGAGAGATGTAAGATTTCTTCATGGAAGTGATATTTATTTCAGGAATAGCAAGGCTGGAGTCTTGATTCACCATTGAGGCAAACATACTAGCTATTACTGATGTCTTAAAACAAAGAAGGAGCTCCTCCGTGTACCATTCAGGGTTTGGATATCCTTTAATTTGCAAAAGAAATTCTGACAGAGGTAAATTTAGATCAGGTGTGTGCTACAGATGACTATGTAGGCAAAATTTTATATCGTAAGTGCCACTGAATACTTGCATATTAATTAAAAAGGGTGGAAAATGGAAATGTTTTATGACACAGGCCATATTCAAAGTGAAGTGGACTAGAAAGAGGTGGTGCAAATTGCCATAGTTGCTTCTTGCAGTTTCTCTTATGCCTTCTAAACACTCATTTTTGCAGAAAACATCCTGGAGATTCAGAAGACTGAGCAGAGCCTGATCCAAGAGTAAGGGGCCTTGGAGAGTCTAGAGGACGTGAAGATATAAGGCCTGACAGTTGAGAAATGTATCCAGGAAAATAAACAAGGAGAGAAAGGAAAGGCTAGGCCTGTCAGCAGGACACTGCAAGAAGTATTTGGATATAAGCAGTAAGTTATTATCATCTGTTGAATGGCAGCTTGTATGAAATGAACTGCTATCAGTCAAACATGCAGTGGACAAGTCTAGCCAATGGGAATGAAATTATCAGAAACCCATAAGGCCAGGTAAGCAAGCCCACAATGTACCACACAAACCAAAAGAACTCAATTTGTACAGGTTTATCACATGTGCTACTTAGCAATATCCCTCAGTCCTTACAAAGAAGCCAAAATACAGTAGCTATCACCAGATGCATGTATTTCATTGTCATTGACTGACATAGTACTGAGTGAATCTCTATTCATTTAAGAATTATGGACCTAATTCTGTCCTTGGTACTTTTTTGTGGGTTCAAGGGCAAATGTTTGGTCCATTATTTTGACTAATTTAAGTTCGGTTCTATTTGTGATTGTGATTTTACTTTCCCTGTGGTGGAGTACTTGCCCTGTTTTATGCTAATTATCTGTCAAAGAGTCTCACAGCTCCAGAATTTGGTTTCCCCTTGAGCAGCTCCCAAGTTTATTAGTCTGACCTTATCAAGCTTCTTTTAAGGCAGCTCTCAACGTCAGTCCAAAGTTACAACTGCCCTTCATTCTTATTTTCACAATTACAGCTCTTCCGAACTCGTCATTGTCAACTGTGCAGACTGAATCACTTACCTAAGGCAACTCTCAAAATCCTAGGCACTTGTGGTACAGAAGGAAGAGGAATGATGGAAACACATGGGAAAATCAGTGCTTCTCTCTCACACACATTACTCTTGGTTTCCTTCTTTTGTCACTGACCTGAATGCAGGCACACCAGCAGCTATTTCCCCCAAAATATGGACTTGTTGATCTCAGAGGGAGAGGAATTTATGGCATGCACACACCTCCCCTTGTGCCTTTTTGTTTGAAAGCAATTTTCAAGCCCTTTCTTTGTTCCAGCTATAATAACAGCTTTTCTTGTAACAGAAACTGTGGATGAAGGGCTATTTCCAAAAAGATTTCCTGAATCCAAAAACCTCACCTCAGTTCTTTGATAATGTTATTTATAAATGTATATGTACGGGCATAAACACACACACATATAAGAGCTATATCTGGATTGATGAAATGCATTATCTTCAAATGATCATGCTACTCTAGCCTGTCATTTCCTTCACAATATCTGTATTTAAAAAAAAAAAAAAAAGTTAAGTGAAATCATCACCTGCTCTAGTTGCACAAAAATCATTTGAGTGACATCCACTACCTGAGGATATGGCTTTGGGTCTTCTGGATCATTACTGCCAGCATGGGAGTCTCTCTTTTGTATATATTTGCTAGCCAGTCTGGGAGCTTTCGTCACTTCCCTAGATATTTTCACAGTCCAGCTGCGCTCTGCGTTAAGGAGACCTTCTTTCCGTCCCATAACTGTTTGTTGCATAACACTGCACTCTTCTAAAATATCCATTTCTTCTGTGCTCAGTTGGTTGTTAAGGTGATAGTTTCAGTTAAATGCTTGTTTTTGTAACTTATCCTGAAGGCATCTCAGAAGTTCCCTTTCATAGTATGTCCTTACAAATCTAGACAGATCAATTACAGAATCCCTTTCTATATTCTTGAAGAAAGTTTAGAGATTGCCTGTTAGTCAGCATTAGCCAAGCAATGCAGATTTATTCTTTTTCTTCTTTCCTCATGACTCATTGTCTACAAGTCCTTGATCATTTTGTTTACTTTGCTCTGAAATACATCAAATTTTGGACACCTCACATAGCACTTTCTTTCTTTCTGTCCTCCAGAACAATCCACAAAGGGGAAGGACAAGACTTTTACTTTCTCATACACTACTTTTAAGTCTCTACTTTTGAGACGTTTTGTCTTGCTCTTATGTTCCTTCTGTCAAGTTACTCTGATCCATTTCAGTGCCATTTCCCCTTCTGTTCAATAATATCCCTTCATTTTCCTTCAAAAACAAAGTAATAGTGTCACCTACTACCAATGATTATGTGACATTGAACTGTAGACAAACATCCTACAGACAAAATGGATCCCAGGTACATAGAAATCAGCAGGAGACAACAGTGACCAAGAAGTTGTTTTCTCTGTTTTCTTTAGGTGTTTAGCTTGTTGGTCTACATTTAGGATGATGGACACAAACTCCAGTGAGATGGGATTTTCCCAAGCTAATAACCTGTCATATTTAACAGCCGAAGAATGGCAGGGCTTTTTAAATTGTGAATTCATTTACTAAAAAAGAGGTGAAAGTTCAAGTTTTATGCGATACTATTATAGCTCCTCCCTAATAAATGTATTAGATAAGTATATGAAGATTGTATATACAGCAGATACTAATCCTTTTAATATGTTGACCATCTATACTTAATTATGATAATCTCAATGTGCTGTTAAATAGACAAGCAAGACAAAAGCCTCCCTGAGAGATTTATGGTTAGTATTTTAAGAGCTGATATAGTTTACCTATAATCCTCCACTAACTCATTAAAGTCTGAGCATAAGACTATTTTTTTCCTCTGTTTTCTGTTCTAATCAGCCCTTATTTCCCTTTTTTATCTCGCATACTTACAGCTTGTGTTTCTCTGGGACAAAAGAAAGAACCTTTATTATTGACATTAATGAGTGATTTTTATACATATCCAGGGCTGAATAGGCCTCTGAATTTGATGTGGAGTGGCTAAAAAAATGGCTTGTCTCTTCATCTTCTTAGGTTCTATGAAAGGACCAAGAGGAAAAAAAAAGTAACAAATACAAGTTGAAAAGAATAGTTAGCAACTCATAGGAGAGCCATTACAATTCATAAATGAGGGTTACACACTCAATCTCTTTCTCTTTTTGTGTATAAAGTGAAATAGATAGAACTCCCACACATTTTTTCCTCCAACCACTTTGAATATTGTTCGCTCTTGTTCTCAGCTTCGCCAGTGATAAAAGTTTTATTCCACATATTCCCAGGCGATGGTAGAGCAAAAAGTATACCTAATGTGGCTGTCCAATGCATTGACATTCATATTTAGTCTCTAAAGTCAAGTCATTTCAGAGGAAAGGGGAATACAATTTGCTATGTAATGCACTGAGACAATCTTATATCTCTGACTGTGTTTCATGACAGATCTTATAAAAGATCATAAATTACTATCTGTTGAAATATATTAATTTAATGGATTCCATTAATACACACACCTGCACATAAAAGATTTTGCAAGCCAGAAGATATGATCAGTCAAACAGCTTTAAAAGTTATTAATTACAGTTGCTCACTATTCCTCACCAACATAGAAGAGTTAAAGTATTTTAATACCTATACTCTTGGATGGCAAGAGGGAAACAGTCTTTTTCTTTTTCTGTGTAATCAATCTGCCAGTTACCCAATGGTTAAAAATCTTTGTTAGACATTTTCTGAGACAGGCCCCTTATTTTTGTCCATATGCTTCAGAAAAGCACAGGGAGATTTCTTCACAAAACTTTCTGCTCTTCTGATACTGTGTTACTTAGGCTGAATCCAGAAAGCTTCAGTTTGGCTTTAACTTTGTAAAAGATTTCAGTATTTGGTTTAAATTTATTACAAATCACATGAGATGTTTAAAGAAAAAAAAAATCCATAATGTTGTTGCTTTGTCAAATGATTTTTTGCTGCTCCTAAAATATAACCTTTCACAAAAAAGTGAAAGCCTCAAAATTTGGATGTTGAAATTAGTTTAAAAACCCAAGCATTATACAGCAGACAGACTGAAAATTGGTGAACCTGAGCTATTGCCACAACAGTGCCAAATTAAATTAAAAATGTATCAAAGCTGCAGGACAAAGAATCTTATCAGCCAAACAAGGTTAATGGATGTACTGTAAAGCATCCCAATGAGTCTGGCCTCTGGAGTTTGAAATGGACAGTACGACAGCAAGTGAATAAACTCATGCCCTCATCTGAAAAAGATTTTAAATATGTTCATACCTCATGCTCTGTGATTAACCAAACCAAATGGGACTTCACTGAGAGACAGCGTAGCTGCAGTGACAGCATATTGCTTGGTACTTGGAAGAAGTGGATCTACCCATGAGTTCCTCTTTGTGCCTTTGTTTTCTAGCCTGTGAAATAGCTTAGTTGCATTTAGCCATACATTTTAAAGGGTTTTGAGATCTGCTAGTATAAAAAGAAAGACAGCATTATTAATTATGGGTCGGGGCAATCCCAAGAACAAATACAGGCTGGATGGAGAATGGATTGAGAGCAGCCCTGAGGAGAAGGACTTTGGGGTGTTGGTTGATGAGAAACTCAACACAACCCGGCAATGTGCGCTTGCAGCCCAGAAAGCCAACCGTATCCTGGGATGCATCAAAAGAAATGTGACCAGCAGGTCGAGGGAGGTGATTCTCCCCCTCTACTCCGCTCCTGTGAGACCCCACCTGGAGTACTGCGTTCAGCTCTGGGGCCCCCAACATAAGAAGGACATGGGCCTGTTGGAGCAGGTCCAGAGGAGGGCCACAAAGATGATCAGAGGGCTGGTGCACCTCTCCTATGAAGACGGGCTGACAGAGTTGGCCTTTTTTAAGTCTGGAGAAGAGAAGGCTCCAGGGAGACCTTATAGAAGCCTTCCAGTACCTGAAGGGGGCCTACGAGAAAGCTGGAGAGGGACTTTTTACAAGGGCATGTAGTGATAGGACAAGGGGTAATGGCTTTAAACTGAAAGAGGGTAGATTTAGATTAGATATAAGGAAGAAATTCTTCACTATGAGGGTGGTAAGGCACTGGAACAGGTTGCTCAGAGAAGTTGTGGATGCCCCCTCCCTGGAAGTGTTCAAGGCCAGGTTGGATGGGGCTTTGAGCAACCTGCTCTAGTGGAAGGTATCCCTGCCCATGGCAGGGGGTTGGAACTAGATGATCTTTAAGGTCCCTTCCAACCCAAACCACTCTATGATTCTATGATTCTATGAATTACAGACCACAGACTTTCTTATCACCTTGCATAATCTCTAACTTTACATCATCTACTGACTTTTCCATGAGCTATGTATGACAACACAAAATATAAGGTAAAGAGCAATCAGATTTTAAATTAAAAATCACTTTAATTTATTCAAAGCCCACTTTGACCTGAGTCATTGAAATAAAGGGGGTTTATACAACATAATATTACATACATACCTAGTAAAATAGACATAGGTTATTAGATAAGCACATCAGCTACTCTCCTACTGTCCACATCCACACTCTTACCCGAGAGTATATATGAGGTAACAACCTCCTCCTCCCAAGAGCATAAAACTATTATGTGTAATACCTAGTGCTAAAGTGTGAACAGAAGCACTTATTGCAGTTATTATCCTAACTGACATTTGTGCTAAGTCTTCTGTCATCTGAAATCTAAATATAGATTAGTAAGTTTTGCTTATGGCTTGTTTCTTTGTTGGATCTCGTTTCACAGGATCTTTGCCCTGTATTTTTGCTAAATAAATAGAAGTTGAGTATATTGTTGGACATAGATATATTGCCACAGAATCTACTACTTATTACTTGGTATTACAGTTTTGGACTTTTTATTATTTTTTTATCCTACTATCTTAAAGCATGGTAATATATGCATTTGATTCCTGACACACATGAGATGCAGTGAAGGCAATGGCCACAACGTTAGCTGTCGCCAAGGTTGAGCTGTTGACCTGTACCTTAGATGCTGAGCACCCACAACACCCAGTTTTCTCTATGAATTATTGCTCAGATCCTCTGAAACTAAGGAAGAGGTAGGCATTGTTGAGCACAATCAAAATGGGGATTTCCAAACTTAGAAATCACTTTGGAAAATTCAAGCACCATTGTGGTGGTCAACCTGAATTACTAGCTTATCAAAGGGCAAGGAGGTGGAGTGAAATGAATCTTTTAACTTCAGAGACTGCACTCATGATGCTTGACCATTGTGCATGCTAGCAATGGATAATGGCAATGGGGATAAAAGAAACACTTGATTATTCACAGATTCATAGAATCATAGAATACCAGGTTGGAAGGGACCTCAGGGATCATCTGGTCCAACCTTTCTAGGCAAGAATTTGCACAGTCTAGACGAGATGGCCCAGCACCTTGTCCAGCTGAGTCTTAAACGTGTTCAACGTAGCAGAGTCAACCACTTCCCTGGGGAGATTATTCCAATGACTGACTGTTCTCATTGTGAAATATTTTCCTCTCGTGTCCAATTGGAATCTCCCTGGGAGTAACTTGCACCCATTACCCCTTGTCCTCACCATGTGACTCCTTGTAAAAAGGGAGTCTCCATCTTCTTTGTAGCTCCCCTTTAAGTACTAGTACATGGTGATGAGCTCATCTCTAAGCCTCCTTTTCTCAAGGCTGAACAAACCCAGCTCTCTCAGCCTATCCTCATATGGCAGGCTTCCCAGACCCTTGATCATCTTGGTGGCCCTTCTCTGGACCCCCTCCAGCCTGTCCACAACTTTTTTGTATAATGGGGACCAGAACTGTACACAGTATTGCAGGTGTGGCCTGACAAGCACCGAGTAGAGAGGGATAATGACTTCTTTATCTCTGCTGGTGATGCCCTTGTTGATGCAACCCAGCATCCTATTGGCCTTCTTGGCCGCAGCAGCACACTGTTCACTCATATTGAGCTTCCTGTCCACCAGGACCCCTAGGTCCCTTTCCACGGAGCTGCTCTCCAGCCAGGTGGATCCCAGTCTGAGCTGTACTCCTGGATTATGTTTTCCCAGGTGCAAGACCTTACACTTGTCCTTGTTAAACTTCATAAGGTTCTTGTTAGCCCACTCTTCCAGCCTATCCAGATCTTCCTGCAGGGTGGCCCTCCCTTCCAGAGTGTCTACTTCCCCACTCAGTTTGGTGTTATCTGCAAACTTCATCAGGCTACCCTTGATCCTGTTATCCAGATCACTTATGAAGGTATTGAATAGCGTTGGGCCCAATATCGATCCCTCGGGGACCCCACTTGTGACAGGTTGCCAGTTTGAAAAAGAGCTATTTACCACCACCCTTTGGGTGCGGCCCACCAGCCAATTCCTCACCCACCGCACAGACCACTTGTCTAGGCCATAACACATCAATTTCTCCAGGAGGAGGCCGTGGGGAACTATATAGAAAGCCTTGGAGCATTCTTCACTAATGAAGTTAAAAAAACCTATACATCTTTTAAGCACAAAATAAGTCCAATTCTTTCAAAAGGAAAAAAAAGTGGGACTGATTCTCAGGTGGCATAAGCTGACATAGTCCCTTTAACTGTAATTAATCAGCTCCAATTATCGTTATCTGAAGATCAAGACTTCTGTCTGTGTGTCTAGCTATGTAGTTATCTTCATAACACTTCTGCTTGCATAGACATAGTATTTTCATTGAATATCTGGTCAAAGTTTGTTGCATTTCTTACCAAATTTGAAATTATGATTAAAAATAAACACTTAAGAAAAACTTTTTTTCTCCATGAATCAAACATGAGTTTTTATCACAGAGGGGAAAAAAAGAAAGAAAAAAAGAAACCAAAGTCAGTATTTTATGTGTAAGTATTTGTAACAATAGACTTTAATTGCTGATCAGTCTGTTTCTAGTACAAGATTAAGAGTGATCAAAAAAGAGAGGGAAAATGCTCCCTTATTTTCCAAGTATCCCTATTCACTTATCTTAATTAACGAAGGAGAAAATTTGTCATGCTAATTTGGAAACTGCTGAAATTATTGTTATTAATTTTCTTCTGGGGAATAAGGAAGAGGAAGAGAGGGCAGACAAATAGAGAACAAAACTATAATGCTTGAAACAGGCAGTGGCATATGCAATTACTGTCAATGGAAGGAGTACTACATTGTGCAAAGAATCAGCACAAAGCTTCCATTGCATCTAAATCCCACATACATTCTTAAATTAGTTAAGAAGTTATTTCGCCTAGAGCTAGACCTATGCATTAGCCTCCCCAGTATCCCCTACATACTGTGCTGATAAATGCTTTAATAGATTAGCTAAGATTAAAGTAGAATGACAGACCACGCTGGCTGCAGTTTAAGGTTGCTTAGGATTTTGGCCATATAAATTATGTATAATGTCAGGATTTTATACACAGCACTGGAAATTTCCTTATTTTCCACATTTAGACCAGATCCCAGGGAGATTCAATGAAAGTTTTATGTTACTGTTAATTATTTCATTGGAAGAAAATTAGTCCATTGTAGAAAAAAAAGTCCATTGTAACTGTCTGGACATGGTCCTGGGCAACCAGCTCTAGGTGGCAGGAGAGTTGGACCAGATGACCTCCAGAGGTCCCTTCCAATCTCAACCATTCTGTGATTCTGTGAAAACTCAGCTCTAATTTCACAAGATGCCTTTTCTGAACTCATATGAGTTGCTAGGTTTTTTCTTGTGCTGAAACTTGGAAGGATAGTGGCCCTTCAGGGAAGGCATTGTTGCTTTTACATATTTTACATATTTATTTACTGTAAAGTAAGCTGGCTTTTAGTGGGTGCTACAAGCAGGTGTGTTGGGACAGCCCTCTTTCTATTTGTAGAGTGAGGAAGACAACCAGGCTTTAACAGTTTATTTTCGGTGGGAGAAAGTTTCTGATATTAGATTTCCACTTCGTAGTGCCCAGATTTATGATGGGTAGTAAAACCATACAGTGAGTCTTAATATAAGTACACCAAAAGTACCAGGCATCATGTTGTTATGGTATCCACAAAGATAATGTATCTCTCACTCTTGCTGGAAAATGTATTGAAAACTAAGTTGTGAGATTTTCATCACTGTTTTTTAGTACTCTCTGTTGCACATATATTTTTCCATGTGCTTACCTACACATAGGTAAGGGAGCCTTTTCAAAAACACAGCCACTGGATCAATAGAAGAAAACATTCCATCTGAAGTAGTGGTTATAACCCTTCAGTTGAAGGGTGGCCAGGATATTTCTACCCAAATTAAGATATTGGAAAGTAAAGTCATTACACCCTTCTCTGAAAAGACACATAAAGGAGAGGAAAAATGTCAGTCTCATTTCCAAAATGATGGAAATAGATATTTAGAAATATATATTTATATGCATTTATTTCAACAGGAGATTTAAATTAAAAACAAGCCTTAATCCCTAAAGCTGCAGAAGATCCAGGTTTCTACCAATTTCGATTGCAATTAGCTACTCATATGCAGGATGCTCTTTAGAAGTATTTATCTGTTATACACTAACTGCTTCTCTAGCACCGAGAGGCTTGTCTAGTCCAGCAATCAATGAAAAAATTCAGTAGTGGTACACTCAAGAGGTTCTGAATCCTTATCGTAGCATATGCCAGGAAATTCATGCAAATACTGCATTGCTATGCCCAGATCTGGTCACCACATGTGTCAAATGGATAGTCAGTGAAGTACCCACCTAGATCAGATCATATTATACACTCTCCAAGGCTTGGACTATATGTATTTTTCATCTTGCACAATACTGAGCAGATGGACCTTGATTGTCAAAAGCCCTCAGCAGCCAATATGCTGAGTTCTTTGTAAAGCCTTTCGTGTTGTGGAAAAGGGGAAAACAATAATAAAGAGAGTATTTTACTGCCTCAGTTACAGTCCACTTTTAATGAGCTCCCCTCCAGACAATTCACTGTCCACTAGGATTCAGTCTTTGAATGGAATAAAAACCCAACAGTCTTGTTTCTTTCTGGTTTATAAGAATGCGTCGATAACTATGGCCCAGTTAGGCATCGTTTTTCTTATGGACAATTTATATAAATGTAAATATAAAAATAGACATAAATGTCTATATATGCATGCACAAATGCATGTGTATTTGTGTGTGCTTGTCTATGTACATATTCCATCTGTGTATATTTTAAAATATACAAACAGAATCCTTTTTACTCTCTCAGTAGAAGTTGTTATAGTCTCCCATAGCAACAACTCACAGATAAAGAATCTCACATCAAACCAAATTGTATATTGAGGACACTGCTGACTGTTATAGCAACATTATAGGTCTGATTTAAATGCACAGAATTAAGGAGGTTCCCACTGCAAGTCTAACCTCAGCTCGCCAGGCTATGATACAGCAACACATATGGCAAATAACATCATGTCCTTTTCTTTTTGACATAGAAAAATGAGTTACAGAGTGACTGGGAGTCTATGCCAAATTTCCTAACTTTTGTGGGTTTAAATCTTCCCCCAATTGTTAGTATTATGGAAACTGGTGTTTTAATGTTTGAGGACACATCCAGTCCTGCAGCAATTATATTCTGTTTCTCTTGGTTTGGGGAAATTTCTTCTCCTAGAGGATCAGTTCAATTGAATAGCATAAAATAGAAAGACACATCCTTCTGGCAGGACAGGTGGAAATTTTATGCTCTAGGACTGTTCAATAATGATCTTTGGCTGCATTCATATACACAGACACAGCAGTTAGCTGCTAATGTGAAAATACAATTCATGATTCTCTGCCCTTTCACACACACTCTTCACTAACAGAAACTCTTCAATACTTGTCAACACTTCAAAGCACACAGTTTCTATCTCAACTTCCAGCCCATAAAAAGTAATATAATTATCACCATGTTTCATCTTAAGAGACAAGCAGACATAAGCATCGCAATATTCAAGACTAAATGGTTCATAGTCAATGCGAGAGAAGACTTTCATAATATCACTTCTGCAATGGCTGGTTTTTACTTTGCTCTTTTCAACCTCACAGTTCCTGCTTTTGTGGTAGGGTAACATTCCCATATAGGGTGCCATGTTTGTTTAATTTTTTTGCAATTGCAATATTAATTTTCAACTTTTTGTTTGTTTCACGTTTGTTGTTGCTTTTATGAACTGAGAGAATAATTTAAAACTGTGAAGTTCACTGATGGTTTAGTGTTTGCTTGGGACTGGGATCTCAGAAAGGATGTGTGCAAGTAAAATAACATAACTTTTGCTCCATTCAAAAACTCTCAGAAATACATAAAATATTTTCTCAGGAACAGTCCAATAATTTTTATTTTCCTGTTTTAAAAAAGTTAACTAATTAACCTTAGCCTATTTCATTTTCATATGAATAAAACAAAAATCAGAATTGTATGAGTCAAAAGAAAAAATAATATTGAAATGTCCCTCATCACACCTTAGAAGACAAGGACATTTGCTATAATGTAAAAGTCATTAAGTTTTTTGAAGATGAAAGTTTAAGGGGACAATAAATTTCACACACATATTGCAATGTGTGTACACAAATTACTGCCCACTACAGTCTGTCCAGTGACTTTATTTCCTTCAGAACAACACCACACCCTCCAAAAATAACTTGAAAATTAGTTTCTTAAAAAAAAACCCAAACCAGAAAAACTGCACAACAGCTACCTATGGGACCTTGATAAACTATTTTATACTTTAGCATTTTATTTTATGCTATAACTTTGTTATAAAATAATTATACAAAATAAATTCTTCTACTTCCAATTCAAATTCAGCTTTTCATACTAAAAAATCAGGCACTGGAACTGAGGTTTTGGAATTCAGAATTTAAACTCGATCTTAACTTTGACAAAGTTTTAGGCACTCAGATCCAAGATCCAAACCTTATAGTGTTAGGCCTGTTCCTCCACAGTATCAACTCCAAACTTCTCCCATGTTTTGACCTCTGAAGTCACTGTCTCTGTTTATTATTCCATGGGATGCAGATGTGTCTGGATTTTTAGAAAACAAGGAACTACTTCAAACTTGAGTTTAGTTTCTGAGCTAAATGGTGCTTCTGTGCTCCTATTCACGTTGCTCATAGAAAGCAGTCTTCTCTGTCCTATACCTGGATTTCCTCTCTGAAGAAGTGAAACTTTGCTCCAGACTGAATCTTGAGAGCAAAGTCAGGTTGTGCAAACAGTTGGCCGTGGAATGTAACATGGACCAAATTGACTTGTCCATCTGACACAGATGATGTATTGCATGACCTTGGGTGAATCATTTTCTATGCTTGGTCTTTCTCTACTGTAAAACAGGAATAATGATGCTTCCACACTTCCATTGTAAAGACATAATACAAAAATAGCTAAACAGATCACACACAGGTTCAGTGTCTCATCTCTGACAGTGGCCAGTAACAGGTTTGGATAGAAGAGAAGAACAAGATGACCAATAATACTTTACTTTGCTACCCCTCCTCAGGTTCTGGCAGTATGGAAGACAAAATCCTAAGGTTTTCCAGAGCCAAACTTTGCATCTATACTATTTCGCTTAACGTTTCATAATGGACTTTTCCTGGGTTCAGCAAATGAATTTATCTAAAAGCAATTTAACTCATTTGTACTTTTGGCCCACACTACATTTTGTGGTAATAAATCCCACAATGGAATTACCTGTTCTGATAAAGCATGACATAGTATAGCAAAACAAAACAATTTCCTTTTGCTTGCCTTAACCTGCATGCCTAATAGATAAAAGGAGTGAGAAGTGTTGAATAAATGGTAAATTTTAGCAAAGCCTTGTATTTAAACTAAGAAATCATTCTTATACCTTTGCTAATGTGATTTTTTTTAATAATAACTGGCATATCAAAGGATAAAACTGAAATACACATGACTCAGAGGATAAACCTGCATCAGACTTTAGGAGGGGAAATTAGTAGATCTTTCTATATTTCTTCCCATATCATTAACAACTTTATATTGCAAAATTTCCTGTGGAATAATGTTCATCTTCAGAAGAAGAATGGCAAAACTTATAAATAATTTAAAGATTTTTCATTCACACCGAGCAAACTACCTGATCAGAAATTCATTTTACACTTTTAGAACCATTTTTGCTTGCTCAGACTGTGTAGTGGTTGAAGATATCTTCTATGAATTCACTTTGTAGAGGTGTAGAAACTTCCTAGCATGAGTCACATCTGCAACCTCCTGCATTGGTAGGAATCTCAGGGCAACTGATGCTCGCTTTGCAGACCGTTTACAGCAATGTACCTCTATTTCAGTGATATCAATAGTAATTGAAGACACAAGACAATACAAAATTATAAAATAAAAATTATTTTAAAAAAACCCTTACTTGATTTCAATGATATGTAAATTGGGCTTAAAATGGGATCAGCACCAGATAGCTTTGACCTGAGTCCTGCAGAGTAATGCACATCAGAAGTCTCTTGTACCTCCGTAGTATGCCTTTGAAACCAAGAATGGCTGAGGATGCAAGGTGCTGTTCACAAGGGTTTTATGTTCTTGTTGCAGAGGGTGTGGACTGGTTTTGGCAGTTGGTTCTCACCGACCCTTACTTCTTCACAGCTTTGTTTTGTGCCCCTCTCTCTAGAGATCATCCAGATTAACTCTGAGGCCTCAGGAGCAACTTTCTGGATCTGTCCCACTGGTTCATTAGCACTCTCTCTTTCCTCTTCCTTTCCCACTTCCTCCCTCACCCTATTCCAAGGGAAGATCTGCTTACAAAGAAAACTGATGATTAGCTATTTAATCTATATGACATATTAAATTATTTTTAAAAAGACAATTTTTAAGATAAGTGACTGAAATAATTTCATACACTCAACTTACACCCATGACAATTCAGTTATGCCCATTTCTTTCTCATAAAGCCCCTTAATAGTTTAGTCTATTGTTTTATTTTTTCATAGGGCTTCATAACTTACTAGCTCTTGCAAGACACAAATTATATGCAGTTAAAAACTGACTTTCTTAGGTGCTCAGACCTTCATGCCCCTGCCCCAATACTGGGTCATTCAGTAGAAACTAGAGGTTGTGGACACTTCCCACACACATGAAGGTATGTGTCTGCCCTGTCTTAGACATCAAACAATTAGATGTCTAAATATGACTACATCAAACTACCCTTCTTGTGGGCATGTTCAGGAAGAGATTAATTTCATCTTAAGAGAGGAGTGAGAAAGGGCAGATGATTTGTCCTGTGAAGGTGTCAGTAACATCTCCACTTCCATCCTTCGTGGCATTCATCCAGTTTACTATGATGTCTCGCATTCCCACCTTCAGAGGAAATCAGCAGTATTTAGACTGCTAAAAAACTGTAAGACAGTGGCTCCTGGTAGACACGTGCAGCATCCAGTACAGCAGGGTCCTCACTTCTGGCCCTTCTAGGCACTGCTGTGACGCTAATAGCAACGTGCTTATTACACTGACAGAAGCCAAGCCTGATGTTTGCTTTCAGGCACAAGTCACGCTAAGCTGCAACGACAGTTTTGTCCAAGTAAGGCCTGCAGGATTCAGCCACAAAATGAGGCTAGAAGCTCTCTCATAACTGTATCCTAATGAACCTGAGAGAGGATAATATTCTGACAGCAGGGAGGGGAGAGAAAGATTAAAGGGTAAAGAGAAGTGAAGAGGGTAGAACAGCACAGCGGGCAAATGGATACATGTGCTCAATGGAATAGTTAAAACAATGTAAATGAAAATGCCCCTTTGAGTGATATCATGCTCTAATGTACACCATGGTACCTTCTGTTCTCCTGCATTCCCTCTCTTTTATTGTCCCTCCAGCAAATCCTGGTTTTATTCTCAAACTCCTCCTGACACAAAATCCTCTGGCAGATTTTCAAACCCTGGTGCTTTCCAAAGCAAAACCATACCATTCTCCCAGTACATCTTCTCTCAGATTCTGCATTTCAGTCTCTGGAGGCATCTCCTTTGCTCAAGCTCTGCAGAAAATATCCGTACGTGGGGATGAAGTTCTAGGGGAGAGAAGGGGCAAACACTTGCAGAATCACCACTGTCTTTCAGCAGAGGTTTAGTCTTAGCTCAACTTTTATTTAAAGCCCTAAAGCTTTGAACAATTCTTATAAAATTCAATGGAAAGGAAGTTTCATAGACAGTGCTTATGCCCTCAGCTGCCCAGACATGAACCAGCTCTAATCAGGAAGCCACAAAGCTGAAGTTAACGCAAATTTTGTTAGCCCATGGCCCAAGTCAAATCATAAAATCATTTAGGTTGAAAAAGACCCTTAAGATCATCGAGTCCAATTGTAAAAGTAAACCCAGGTAGTAATGGGACACATTCAAAGTCTGTTAAATACAAAGGTACCATCCCTGGTTTAGGAAGCCCTTAAGCTTGCATTCACATAGGTTGTTAAGGAAGGCTCATGATGTTCTTTCTTTGTTTTTGTACATATCCTCAGGTCCAGTAAAAAAAAGACTACTGGGTTAGCTCAACATGTGCCCCAACTCTTTGTAGCCTTTCTTTTCTTTTTGATTTTTAATATCAAGTGCAAGATAGTAAGCCTGCTTAGATATATAAACATATGATCATTTAGGTTTAACTCAATGATAACATGACTGTATTGCTTCTGGAGCACAAGCAAAACTTTTCTGCATTGGCCTTAAGAAGACAAGGTAGGAATAGCTTACGTTAGCAAGAGCTGCCTAGTTTTGTTTGCATGTTATCTTTTGTTTGTTTGCTCATGAAGACTCTAAGTAGCAGCTGTTTACCCTTCCTCTCCCTTGCCAATAAAACAAAAAAACTGGTCTCCCAACCACTTTTCAAAGGATTTTTAAGTATCCTGGCAGTCAGCCACAATTTGGCTGGTCTGACATCATGGCACAAGTAATGTGAGAAATAAGTGCAGCCTGTGATTTGATTTCAATTCCTGACCTTTCCAGCAGCCACCTACTCCAGCGGTATAGAAAGAAAATTACAACTAGCAACTGAGGTGAGAATTAAGTTTGTTTTTATTTTTTTGTATTATTTCAATTGACTTCTGTTCCAAAACTCAAAGAAAAGCAAAATGGGTTTATAAACTGTTTTATTAAGGGAAATATGTCATGAAATGAAGAAATTATAAATTTTGTTGCAGAAAAACTAGAATAAAATATTTTCATCTTATTAAAATCTTTGATTTAATTTTTAAATAACATCTTTCAAAACTCTCTGATTTATATGGAAAAAACAATTAGTGGAATCTACATCCAAATTATCTTTTTTCTGACCCAGTACAAATCTAAAACTTTGTTTCTCTCATGTATTTAACTTCTTATCTCAGGTAGAGTCTGTAAACATTAACAAAGTTAGAAAAAATTACTATAAAGTTAAAAGTACTGTTTCAAGATTTTTAAACCCAATCATCACACAAAAGTATCGAACTAAACTTTAGTAAGAATCACAACACATACATGAACAGAGCAAAAGCTCTGAACCTGTGGACATTTCCCCTTTGATATTTAATTCTATCTAAAATAGAGGATATAGTATGGTCAGTGCTGAGGACAATGGGGATTTTTGTCAAAGGAAACAAGAAATAATTCAAAGTCTTTTTCCCTAATGAATCTGATGCCTGCTCTAAAAAGTTAATGAAAAGCCTCTCCATTGAATTCCATGGGCTTTGGATCAAGCCCCAGATAAGCTGTTCAGCGAGAGCAACTAAAATAAATTGGGAAAAGGTTCTCTGCTTTATGAAGTCATTTTAAGGGAGGTAATGGAACAGCTGTTGCATACATAAAACACGTACATCCCTTCTGAAATGCAGTTGGGCAGAGCCTTGCTGCACAGCATGAATCACGGGCATCGCCTGACAGCTTCTCTGGCTGAACAGACCACTAGCCTGAGAGCTAGCCTCACAATGACTTCCCAAATACCTCTGTCCCCTTAAAAGAAAAAACAGCTTCATTAGTTCCTCACATAAACAGCCAGAAGATAAACACAACATGCTCCATTAAAATGGTCAAATTAAGCAAGTGGAGAACCTTTTCTATATCGTGTCAGCTTTAGTGGTTTCATTTTGGTTTTTGTTTTCATTTACTTTCCCTGTTTTGGTTTGCATACTCTCATTTTCAGGGCATCCAGGTGGATACTTAGATAGAACTAACTTTATTTTATACAGATGATTGCAGCTGTGTTTCAAGGACTTTTTTCTTTCTCCTGGCTGAATTTTAAAGTGAGCATGTGGAGACCAAAAATGGTGCATCAAGTACTGTACATATAAATTATTGCTGCTCTTTGAATGGTTATACTGAGGGAGCTATATCAGGATTTGTCCCTTTTTGTGTTATGTTCTTGGAAAAAGAGTATCTCTCTCCAGTGATTTCACAGCATACTGTGTCCTTACTGTTGCTTTTTTCATTTCCACCTTGGACTAGGATTCCAAGAGATGTTAACAAATAAAAGTCACTGCAAGACAATATATACTTTTTAAGCTGTAAGTTCTCCTACTTAGACTAAAGTTCCCCAGGAGAGTAGATCTACCCAGTGGAAGAAATGGCTTGTGTTTCTTACCAGTGTGAATTAACTTCTGTTGCTTTTTCTGGCCAACCCACTATAAGGACTCATGTTTTTGACTAGTCTTGCCTGATACCCTTCTCTGCTCCAGATGTTTGCAATTCAGCCAAGTCCTGTGTTAACAGGGTGTATTTCAACTGCAACTGTTTTTTGCAAGCCACTGTTTAATCTTATGGGGTACAGTTTGGGATATTTTATATTAGTTAGCATTCACAAACTTGTAATCAAGCAGTATTTTCTAGATGAGCAATTTGGGGAAACAGAAGATGTACTGAGTAGAAGACAACCAGACTTTTATAAAAGGAAGTTCTTTTAATAGATATCAAAATCAGAGTATGAGCCTTTTGGAGAAATGAAAAGTCCTGAGATGCTGCATATGGTGACCAAAGAGGAAAGTATTCTCAGAATCAGCCATGGGACAGCCAGCAGGGCATGTTGATGGCTTTTGCATTTTTATAAATTTGTCTATGTCTTGTGCTGTCTGAAGTTAGGAAGATTGGACCGGAATTAGAAAATCAGTATCCGTGGTCAGACAGTTTATTCAGGTCCAATAACCAAGAGTATATGCACTCTAGAAGTTGGTACAAATGTAATAAAATTATATATCCTCTAGGGGAACTCATTTGTGGTCATGTAAAAACCTCTTGCACTATTAGTAATAACAACTAGCTTATTAAAACTGATGTTTTTAGACTCTGAGGGTACACCGCTGACTCCTTAGTTTGATTTGTTTGTGTCATTCACCATAAATACTGCAAATCAACTAGTTTATTCTCACCTCTAACTGATTCATATTGTAACCTTTCACATTCAGCATGGGGATGTTTAATATTTGAGGTAAGTAAATAAATCATCAATGCTAATCTGTAAGTAGCAGGTGCCAGCAAAGCCCTGATTTGGACAAATGACCCACACTGCCCAGGGTCAGTGGATTTATGGGGGAAAAAGAAAGGAAGGCCAATTAAAATTCTTTGAGCTTCACAGTCTTATTCATACTTCCCAGAATTATATTCTACACACTTTTTTTTTAAACCAAAATGCTTTTTCATGCTCTTTTTATCCTTTCCTGTCCCACTCACTCCTACTCCATTGAAAAATATTGCTGCTTTTTTTTTTTGCTTTTTTTTTTCTTTTTTTTTTCTGCATTTTTTAATCTTTAATGTGAAACCTTTTGGAAAACTGCTTTCCAACTTATTATAAGGGGAAGAAATGTTCTGTTTTAAAACATAATATTTTATATTTTTAAAATTTATATTTATTTTAAAAAATAAATATAAAAAAATAAATATTTTATTTTTAAAAAATACTCTGTACTCTTCCCAAGATACCAGTCCCTTCTTCCACTGCCTGTGCAATCTCTTCTTGCCCTTCAGTTTGACCCACAGGTCATGGCTCAGCCATGCTGGCCTCTTCCCTTCCTTGTCTGATTTCTTGCACCTGGGGATCGAGAGCTCTTGTGCCCTATGGAAAGCATCCTTGAAGACCTGCCAGCTCTGTTCTGCTCCCTTGTCCCTGAGGGCCATTTCCCAGGGGGTCCTGTTGATTAACTCCTTAAAGAGCTGGAAGTTTGCTTTCCTAAAATTCAGGGTCCTGACTATACTCTTCACCCGACCCTTACCTCTCTGGACTGTGAACTCTACCAATGTGTGATCACTACAGCCGAGGCTGCCTCCAATCCTGACATCACCAATGAGCTCACTTACTTACATTGGTGACCACCAGGTCCAGTACTGCATCCCCTCTGGTAGGGCTATCTATTACCTGGCTTAGGAAATTGTCCTCCATGCACTCCAGGAGTCTCCTAGATTGCCTACCGCCTGCCCTGTTACTTTCCCAGCAGATGTCAGGGTGGTTGAAATCCCCCAGCAGGACAAAAGCCTGTGAGCACAAAGCTTCCTGTGGCTGGAGAAAAAAGGCTTCATCAATAGGCTCCCCTTGATCAGGCGGCCTGTAGTAGACCCCAACCACAGGGTTCCCTTTGTTGCCTCGGTCTCTAATTCTTACCCATAAACTTTCAACCTGCTCTTGGCTATTCTTCAGGGACAATTCTTCACACTCTATCCATTTCTTGATGAAGAGGGCAACGCCTCCGCCCCTCCTACCTCGCCTATTCCTTCTGAACAGCCTGTAGCCTTCGATAGCTGAACTCCAGTCATGGGATTCGTCCCACCAAGTTTCAGTGATGGCAATATCCTTCTTGTCCTATTCAAAGTAGGGAAAAGTCGAACTCTGAAATACTTGTGGAAAAGAAAAAGCAATATTTCAGCCATTCATAATAATAATAATAATAATAATAAAAATAATAATAATAATAATAATAATAAAAATGATGATGCAGATGACACCAAACTGAGTAGGGAAGTAGACACTCTGGAAGGGAGGGCCACCCTGCAGGAAGATCTGGATAGGCTGGAAGAGTGGGCTAACAAGAACCTTATGAAGTTTAACAAGGACAAGTGTAAGGTCTTGCACCTGGGAAAACATAATCCAGGAGTACAGCTCAGACTGGGATCCACCTGGCTGGAGAGCAGCTCCGTGGAAAGGGACCTAGGGGTCCTGGTGGACAGGAAGCTCAATATGAGTGAACAGTGTGCTGCTGCGGCCAAGAAGGCCAATAGGATGCTGGGTTGCATCAACAAGGGCATCACCAGCAGAGATAAAGAAGTCATTATCCCTCTCTACTCGGTGCTTGTCAGGCCACACCTGCAATACTGTGTACAGTTCTGGTCCCCATTATACAAAAAAGTTGTGGACAGGCTGGAGGGGGTCCAGAGAAGGGCCACCAAGATGATCAAGGGTCTGGGAAGCCTGCCGTATGAGGATAGGCTGAGAGAGCTGGGTTTGTTCAGCCTTGAGAAAAGGAGGCTTAGAGATGAGCTCATCACCATGTACCAGTACTTAAAGGGGAGCTACAAAGAAGATGGAGACTCCCTTTTTACAAGGAGTCACATGGTGAGGACAAGGGGTAATGGGTGCAAGTTACTCCCAGGGAGATTCCAATTGGACACGAGAGGAAAATATTTCACAATGAGAACAGTCAGTCATTGGAATAATCTCCCCAGGGAAGTGGTTGACTCTGCTACGTTGAACATGTTTAAGACTCAGCTGGACAAGGTGCTGGGCCATCTCGTCTAGACTGTGCAAATTCTTGCCTAGAAAGGTTGGACCAGATGATCCCTGAGGTCCCTTCCAACCTGGTATTCTATGATTCTATGATTCCATGAATAATAAAACAACAACAACAGCAACAACAACAGTATTAAATACATTAAGAACTTTATTCAACAATTATTTCTTGAAAAATTCTTAAAAGATTAAACATTTAACCTGCTTTCCAACCTTAACAATTCTATGATTCTATGTTCTCTATCACAATGCACTTCTGATGCTATAAGGATTTATTTTATGTGAAGTTTATCAGTAAATTAAGCTGAATATCCATTATTGCCCATGTCCTGGTTTCAGCTGGGCTAGAGTTCATTTTCTTCGTAGTAGCTGGTATAATACTATGTTTTGGATTTAGTATGAGGATAATGTTGGTAACACATTGATGTTTTAGTTGTTGCTGAGTAGTGCTTACACTAGTCAAGGACTTTTCAGCTTCCCATGCTCTGCCAGGTGCACAAGAAGCTGGGAGGGGGCACAGCCAGGACAGCTGACCCACACTGGCCAAAGGGCTATTCCATACCATATGACATCATGCTCAGTATATAAACTGGGGGAGTTGGCCAGGAGACAGCAATTGCTGCTCGGGGACAAGCTGGGCATTGGTTGGCAGGTGGTGAGCAATTGTATAGTATATCACTTGCTTTGTATATTATTATCATATTATATTATTATTATTATTACTACTACTACTACTATTACTACTATTCTATTTTATTTTACTTCAGTGATTAAACTGTTCTTACCTCAACCCATAAGTTTTCTTGCTTTTTCCCTTCCAGTTCTCTCCCCCATCCCACTGGGGTGGGGGGAGTTAGCGAGCAGCTGCGTGCTGCTTAGTTGCTGGCTGGGGTTAAACCAAAACAGTCCATTAACTGAAAAGGATTGAGCTTTACTGTTTCTGCTCATGGCATAAAAATACCTTTTTTTCAACACAAGGAAAAGTTCTGTTTAGAACTAAAGTAATTCTCATAATGATATGTAGCGTTCGTTACATATCAAGGTTATACCGGCGGATCTCCAGCCGACCCGGGGCTGGGGAAGGAACAGTCAGCACACACAGTGTGGGTGTTCAACGTTTATTGCGCAGTAGTTTACCTTTATACCCCCAGCAGTAGGCGTGTCATGTTATAAGGGGCGGAGACAAGGGAGGGTCGACCCTTAACTCTTTCCGTACAGCGCGTGATCTTCCGGTCGCCAGCCCTTATCTTTACTACATTTCCCCCTCCCTTAGCTCCAGTAGCTCTGGATCTCGCTGGGGAAGCTGCGCGTAAAATAATCGATATGTGGCAAGACTTCTTAATATACGACTCATAGAATGCATAATTAAGCGTAATAGACAGGGTAATAGCACAGCAAGGACAAGAACAAGTAACAAGATTATGAGCCCGGTTATTAAAGTTTGGGAATATTGGTAAACCAGTTGCCTATGTCAGCTATAGCTCCTAAATTAAAGGAGTTTACTTGTATTGCATCAGAAGCCTGGGATAGTGGAGCTCTGGTTTGACTTGTGGCAACAACTGTCCTCCTTATCGCTAGTGAAGTAGGGGGTGAACAATAGACAGGTAGAGGCTTGTCCAGTAGCCGGCATATACAGACACGCATCCGTTACGTTCATGGATTTTGCCCAATCCAGACAGTAGTTCGTCGCGGCTCCCTCATTGCTCCCCCACACCATCAGGACGCATAGGGAAATGGTAACCTGTCAAGATAAGACTCAATAGATTGATTAATGTCTATACAGTTGAATATTTCGACTGGGTACCCATTCTAGCGTCCCTTTCTCGGTTTGCACACACGCATACCCACGTCCCAGGCAACGGAGGGAATACGGGCCCCCCCCCATTCACGGGTTTGCAGGTCCCGTACTTGAACCAAAGGGTAAGGCCCTTCATTCTCATCAAGCCGGAAATGTGCCTGGGTTGCAGTCTGGGTTTTATAGGTGTTCCCTCGAATGGTATGATTTAAGGTAATTAGTGCTGTCGTCAACAGACGCTGTGCCCGAAATAAAGGAGGGTCAAGGGGAGGGGGAACCCCTGTTCCTGGGCTTATATTCTCCCCCTCCCTAAGTCGGTCGAGTAACCCTTTTAATGTGCGATGCGCGCGTTCTACAATGCTTTGGCCCGTACTGTTCTAGGGAATACCATGACTCAACTGAAAATCCCAGCGCGCGCAAAAGTCCTTTGTCTTCTTGCTGACATATGCCGCTCCATTATCTGTTTTAATTTTTTGTGGGATGCCAAGTTGCGCCATACAGTTCTGCCAATGTAAAATGACTGCGAGAACATTTTGTTTAGCATGCATAGTGGCTAAAATAACTCCACTGCAGGTATCAACTGTGACATGCAGATACTTACGTGGATTAAAGGGTTCATAAATCGTAACATCAGACTGCCATATTTGGTTGGGCTGCAACCCTCGAGGGTTTACCCCTGCTTCCCAGAGGGGACCTTTGGAACACACAGGATAAGCAACAATCAAGGATCCCTCGTCACCCCCTTCATCCTCACTGCTATCAGAGCTCATGGGGTAATCGTGTACAGGCTCCCTCCACTGTGAGGGAATACCAGTTCGCTTTCCCACTGCCCCAGGGGTAAGGGGTCCCTCTGGTAGCTCAGGTATCACTGGCAGTGCCGGGGGAGCCCTACCACCCCCCCCAGATGTCGTCAGCCGTGACGCCGGTTCTCCTTGTTCCTCAGATCTTTTCCTGCGCTCTGCTCTCTGTGTGTCCAGCACCCGTCGATCACTGGGATGCAACGGGGCGTCCTCAGAAGGTGATGGTGTCTTGCCCTCCTTTTCTCCTTCCCGCCATCTTCCTTCACGTAGTTCGCAATACCGCTGGGATCCCACATTGGCCCCCGGGACCCAATCCAGCAACCTATCAGTCAGCTCCCTTTCCACACATTGTTGCAAGTCGCCCCAGGGGTATTGAGGAGGTGGCGGATCCGCCGGTGCAGAAGGTGCCGAAGGTTCCGTGGGCGGCTGCTCTAGACTCCCCACTCGTAACGGGAACACCTTTCCCGACTCCTTTGTTCCCGCTGCGCCATAGCCTCCCTGCGCCTCCCCTTCCTCCGTTGGCTCAGCCCCCAGTAACGACGGCCCCGTCTGTGCCCCACAGGCCACCCCTTCAACTCGAGTTCACACTGGAGTTCCAGCCTGTCCAGTACAGCAGTACAGAAAAACAGCAGAGATGCCCTGGCCATCTGCCAGCCCAGGCACATAGCCATTGCTGTTATCAAAATGTTCCCAGGCACAGCAGAGTAAGATGATAAGCAGTTCAGCAGTACAGCAAGCAGCGAAAGCAAAAAGCAGCCACTAACGAGCATTAGACTCTAATATACAGTAAGGCAAGCAAGCCCCGTGGCAAGCACAGAAACCTGCCGATTAATAGCTAAACAGCAATACCAGCTATAACTTCGATCTAGCACATTCCAATTAAATCTGTCGTTATCTCGAACCCTTTGTACCCTATGTTGGGCGCCAAAAAAAAACTGTCATGGTTTAACCCCAGCTAGCAACTAAGTACCACACAGCCGCTTGCTCACTCCCCCCCGGTGGGATGGGGGAGAGAATCAGAAGAGTAAAAGTGAGAAAACTCATGGGTTGAGATAAAGACAGTTTAATGGGTAAAGCAAAAGCCGCGCGCGCAAGCAAAGCAAAGCAAGGAATTCATTCACTACTTCCCATAGGCAAGCAGGTGTTCAGCCATCCTCAGGAAAGCAGGGCTCCATCACGCGTAATGGTTACTTGGGAAGACAAACGCCATCACTCCAAACGTTCCCCCCTTCCTTCTTCTTCCCCCAGCTTTATATGCTGAGCATGATGTCATATGGTATGGAATAGCCCTTTGGCCAGTCTGGGTCAGCCCCCCCTGGCTGTGCTCCCTCCCAGCCAGCCTGTGTCCCCTCCGAGACTAAACCCATTGGCTTTTCGTTCCCAGGAACTTCATGCCCCATCAGCGCGCTACGTGCGGCAAGCCAGCACCGCTTTGCCGCAAACCCCTTCTTGAGCACCCTTTCTACTGTTCCCCAGGTGCGAAGCCGGTCACTGGCTCCTCCAACATTGCTTATGATCGCTTCTGTCAGCTCGTTGCATATTTTCCCCCAATTTGGGGTGTCCAAAAACTTCTGTGGGAGTGCCGAGCACTCCCCAGCGTAGCATCCATTGGATGCAGTCGCCCGTGGGCCTTTTCCTTATCGCCCCATCCTCGCCCACCTCCGTTGCTACCGACTTTAGTACCTTTACGAGTTCTGCGAGCTCCATCGCTGCTGCCTGCAGCCGATCACGTCGGGGTCACCACTATGTAGCGTTCATTACATATCAAGGTTATATCGGCGGTTCTCCAGCCGACCCGGGCTGGGCTGGGGAAGGAACAGTCAGCACACACAGTGTGGGTGTTCAACTCCAACGTTTATTGCGCAGTAGTTTACCTTTATACTCCCGGCAGTAGGCGTGTCATGTTATAAGGGGCGGAGACAAGGGAGGGTCGACCCTTAACTCTTTCCGTACAGCGCGTGATCTTCCGGTTGCCAGCCCTTATCTTTACTACAACAAAATACCCTTTGATATTAACAGCTTCCTTTTTTATCAACTCTGAAAACTGACTGCCCATCAACAATATAGTGAATTGGGCCTGAAAATAAAAGTATCGCTACAAATTTCCCATTTTCTCCAAATACAGGAGAAAAATAGCATTCTCTCATTAAATTTTACAAATAAATTCAACTCATTGGTTTGAGCAAAAATTATGAGATAGCTAACCAAAAAATCTCCAAAGCCAGTACTGAAATCATAATGGCAAGTGAAAATGAGTAAATAATTGCAACTATATTTAAAGGGAAAAAGCAGGCAAAGCATTTATTTAGTATATAAAAATCTGCAGAACATCCTTCTATCACTCTGTTTGTATGCAAAGCCAGTCATATATAAAGAGTTTTATTTTCTTCTGTAGAAAAGAATTTAGTTGCTGAGGACTTTTTTCTTCCTAACTAGCTGTCAGCTGTTACTGTCGGCAGTGATTAAACATAAGCAGGAGTTGTGATTCATCAATGGCAGAATCATCACGGATGTAAAGTATTCTTTGTTCCAAGGTCAGATCTTGTATGAAGCTAGGACAACTTTACGCACCAGTCCCTGTGTCTGTTTTATTTATGGTAATTCATTTACTGTCATATCATTACAGAACAAGGATAAAATTTATATGCAATTGGAGAAATATGTTCAGGAAACATGGGGAGGATAAAGTGTGTGTATATGTATGTGTGTGTGTTTTATGAACAATATGATATGCTGGATCTATGGCTATGCACATACATTCTAGTGTGCATATTAATGTTTTGTATCTATAGAGAACCTGGTGTATTTAGAGATCTTGGAACAGCTTAAAAGTATTACAGCATCCCTCCCCTGGGCATTGCTTTGGCATATTTCTTAACCAGTAAACTCCTCAAGAAAGTGTCATTTACCAAATCTTTGTACACTACCTAAAACAACAGGACTCTTACTGGGATCAGCAACTCTGGGTATTTTTAATACCTACTTAATAATAATAATTACAGATGGCTAAAATGAGACATAAAGCGATTAAGTGATTTGTTGGACTATGCACAGCAAGAAAATAACTAAGTGGGGAATATGCCCTGGTGTTCTGTGTTCCTAATCCTATGTCTCAGCTAGCAAATTTGTAATTCCAGAGAAGCTGAGAAGAGGATTTGATCTTTATGTCTCAAGATCTCATCTATCCACCACAATCTCCAGAAAAGAAAGACAAAGTGAAACCGTGAGATTTATTTTCCCCTGTTATTAATGCTTTTATATTGTTCTCTGCATATTCCTAAGTATTCCACATACCACTTGGATAAGTAGAAAGGGCATGATATATAGAGAGAGATAAAAAGTGCCTCATTAATGCAGCTCACAAAATGGATTAGACAGTCTGAGACCTTCAAGACTTATGAAACTAAGGTGAAATCATCAACAAATGAGTCATAGGAATTCAATTTTTATTTAATTTTTCAATACTAAATTCATGGCCTACTAATTTCCAAATTCAGGCAATTTATGCTTCTTTGTTATATACTTTCTAATTGTTTCTATCAAAGAGAGGTTTTGAAAACAAATAATTGGGGAATGTTTTTTTTTCATCTGAATTCCTATATTTTCATGATTCATGGACTTTTGGGGATAGAAAGAAAGGTTATGATTATGAAATCTTACCTCCTTCATAACTAATCTTAGAGAAATTACTGTAATAATTCTTGCAGAAATTATTCCTGACTCTCCAGTAAGCCATCACTACCAAGGCTATCAGCTGGAATCCAACCATAATTAAATAGCATTATTTATTTTTTTAAAAAAATTCTCTTTTAGGAAAAAAAAAAAGAAAGAAATCCTTCAGCTGACACCTACAGACATATAATCATATGGGGAATAATCAGTGACTTTGACTATTCATATGTCTTAACAACAGGCAGTGAAAAAGCAAAGAGAATGAGACATTGACATCCACTATTTTCTCCTCCAAAGAGCCAAAGTTTGCTCATCTGATGCATACATCAGGTAGTTAGATATAAAAGTTTGCAACACTGAGGATAATGCATAATTCATGTCAAGAAGAAAAGGCTATATCTTTAGAGAATATTTTGTTCATCAAATAATTTGACAATCTCTAATCAAGAGTCAGGAGAGGAGATATAACTGACCCTCATATGTCCATTTTTTTCAAAAAAAACACAGAAGTCAGAAAAATGCTGGCAGAGGAGGATAAAGGGCACAAAATAGCTGAAATTGGATGATGATATGTTGGATTGAGACAGCATATTACATTCTGGGATCTCGAAGCCCTTTCCAGGCTTCAATTCACAAGACTCCTTGAAGAAGCTAAATATCATTATAAGTATTTTGTGGATACTCAAACTGATAATCAGAGTGTCATGACTCATTGTAAGATATGCAGCAACTCTAAGGAGAGACAAACACAGAATTCAGAACTTGGGGGTCTTCAGTATCTTTTGCAGTTATTGCAAATGGAGTCAAGGGACAAAAAGTCATTCTTTCCCTAACATGGAGTCAAGGGAGAAAAAAATCATTCTTTCTCTAACATACTTGGGAATAATACAGGGATTTGCTCAATTTCATTTTGTTTTGCTTTAATTCTTTCAAAGACCCTCAAGGAAACTGTCCTTATCAGGCACCTTCTGAGTGGCTGTCATGGGACCTTATCTGCTGAGTTTTTCCTGTTGCAGATAAACAACTATCGATGTTTCCTTTCCTTTACTGCAGCAAAGGACATAGGTTGTCCACAAGGTGTTCCTGGAAATGATATCAAACCTCCTCCTTAACCCAGGTGACCAGTATTATATCTATTATGCCATGATTCTCTGTATATGAAGTACGAGCTTTTCCAGAGTTCCAATTATGCAGTCAATATCTCTCTCTTATGATAGACCTTCCTTTCACATTCCTAAGTATCCTTTTCCCCTGCATTCTTGCTCTCAAACTTACTGAGTTTCTAACTCCTAGCATTAAAATATGAATTCTCTGTTCTATTGCTTGTAACTTTTCTACTCTCCAGATTTCAGTCCCTTTAGACAAATTTGACTGCACTCCTAAGTGTCAGCTATCTCAGGGCATTTCCACTTGAACAGGAAGAAGAAAAATTGAGTAACCCTTTATAGTCATTTGGGTCTCTGCTCCCAACACAAAGCACAAGGAAGCAGTTCACTCCCACCCCTGAAGTCAATCTACAAAGCAAACAGGATTAATAAGTAGAACAAGTCATCCATAATATTTCATTAAAACCATTCAGAAATTAGTAGTGTTTTACATGCTATTTTTCAGTCATACCAAGTTTGCCATGGGCTCATGATCCTGGCTGCCTGTGGAACACATTCCATTCTTCAAAGTTATCATTGCTCTTCTTCTGCATGTCATTTGACTTCAATGGAGACCGAAAGACATATATCAGATCTTCAGCAGTATCCCATTTGGAGTTCTCATGGCACTTCAGTCACTTAGGCATGATCTATGCTCTCAACAGTTAAAGATAATGACTTCAGGAATAATCTTTCATAGGTTTTATATTAAATGAGACTAAAGTGCAAGCAGGGTATTAAAGTACCTTGTTATTTGCAGAGTGCTTAGAGTAACCTTAAATATGGAGATGATCAAATTTCATGACCTTTATTTTTAATTTTTCCTTTTTTTTTTCCTCTTGTGTGTGAAAGTCTGGCATGTATGCATGCTTCATCTAGACAGGTACACAGGCATCCATAACCAGGGTATGTGCATATATACACAAGCTGTACATTGTATGTGTAACTGTCCTTTAAACACTGCATAGAGAATATTGCAGCCTATGTATTCAGCTGGGTCCATTTTCTTAACTTCATTTGATATCTGATCTGTATTATAGCAATCTGAGCTTTCAATGCATGCAGGTACAACATTTTTTTGGCAAGGAAAAAGAAACAGAGGCCTAGATAGTGTCTTCATGGGCCTCTGATCGCAGGATTGGGCCTTTCATCTTTCAGTTAGATACAGAATTATTCTTCGCTCCTTCTTCTAACAGCAGTGATCTGCACCGTTAAACAGTCACTGTATTGCATGCCACCACTGACTGCATTTCAATCATGCCGGGGCAACTTATTTACAGAAACAATGCACTGTGTATAAATGCATATGCATACATGCACGCACGCACACATACACACACAGACATATCACAGAGGTGATAATGGTATCCTTGTGATGAATTGCGCAGTCAGGTAGAATTTAAGTTATTGATTTTAATGTTCAGAAGAAGCCTCAAGAAAGCTGAAGTCCCATTCATAGCTTTTTTATAGAACAATAAACTAATTTGATCTTGCTTCCCCCACTTACTATTAAATGACCTGCATAGCCAACTGATATAATTTCATGGGCAAAGGAAAGATGTATTTTGTGGTACATTGCAAAATATTTAGAATCATAGAATATCCTAAGTTGGAAGGGACCCACAAGGATCATTGAGTCCGTCTCCTCTCCCTGCATAGGACAACCCCCAAATTCACACCATATGTCTGAGGGCATTGTCCAAATGCTTCTTGAATGTTGTCAGGCTTGGCGCCATGACTACCTCCTGGGGGAGCCTGTTCCAGTGCTCCACCACCCTCTGGGTGAAGAAGAACCTTTTCCTAATGCCCAACCTAAACCTCCCCTGGCATATTTTCCTGCCGTTCCCTCGAGTGCTATCATTGGTCATCAGGGAGAAGAGATCAGCACCTGCCCCTCCTCCTTCCCTTGTGAGGAAGCTGTAGACCGTGATGAGGTCTTTGTGTTTGATTCTTTTTAAATAGAAGTTTCTGTGAAGCTGCATGACCATTTCACATATTAGAAAGACTCCTTGCAAGTATAAAGGTGATTCAGTCAGAAAAAGGCAATTTACCCAGTGATTTTTCACATGGAGCTCAATAACAAAATGAATATTCGAAGTATAATGGAATATTCAGTGCAGTGCCAGCATTGTCAACCTTTGCTGCTCCGCTGCTTGAGTTTTCCCACACCATATTTACGATTTCCTCCCTCTGTGCATAGGGAACATCTTCATTAATACCTACAAAGCCATGTCACCACTTCTTTCAAATTCTTCCTTCACTCTACACAGCACTGGCTTGTTAGAAATACATCTAAAGCACTTATGCAGCCAGTTGCATGTGCTTGTAGAAAGAGTAGTCTCTTCTTTATGTAACTAACTCATGTCACGTAGAATTATCTCACCTGCTACTTCTCCACCTCCTCCCTTTGCCATCCTCACTTCTTGTCTCTCATTTTATACTTAAATGACAAGCCCCTTTGGGGAAACACCATCTGGTAAGATTTAGATCTGCTGAATGTACAGTGCTGAAGGACCCAGACCTCAAACCATTGTCTGCAACTAAATAATAATATCAGTAACAGCAAACTCTTATGTACTCTGGCTCCTTGAGGCTGATACTCTAGCCAGTTCAGGCTTTGGAAAACTACTAATATGGGCTGACATAACAAATTAACAACAAGGGAAGTTCACAGAAGGGCAATCCAGCCAAAGTCTGCCAAAGATATTAGCGTTCATTTTGCAACCTTGTCTACAGTTCATGCAAAGTTGATGGTTGGAGGTTACACTTTCATTAAAAATTGACAACATTTTAAATGCTAATCAAAACCACTTGTCCTTTCTATTTCTATTTATCTTGAGGTGGGGGGAGGAGAATTAAAAAAAAATGGGGGGGGAAGAAAAGAGAAACAAAACATAAAAGAAACCTGACTTTGAACTGCAACAGTCTTTCACATCTCTCCTTCCCTCCTTCTGTGCAGGACAGATAAGAGCTACGCAGATTGAGTGTCAGGACCTCAGCAGCAAGGGGGAAAGCTCAGTTTCTGGACTTCAAGATGCTCTTTGCAAGAAGAGAAGGTAAAAGGCTGCAAGTCTGCGAGGCAGAGGGAACAGAAGAGGAGGCAGTAGAGCAGACTTTTCATTGGCTATATCTCTGTAAGATGTATGTCATTTCACAGAGAAAAAGAAGGTAAAGAGAAGGAAAATAACAGAACAGCAAGCTGATTAAATAAATCTAAAAATAGTGTGTATTTATAGAATGTAAAATATTGATCAGAACTAATCCTCAAGGCACAGGTAATATCTAAGTGGAGGCTTAAGGTAGCAGCTAACTGGGAAATACTAACACACTTCTGTTGCATTTAGAAATACACTGGGAGGAGAGAGGAAGATACCCCTTAAGAAAAAAAATATATTCAAGCATTTCTGAGCAAAGCGCTCTATTTTTTTCAGATTATCTTATTTTATACGAATGCTTATAACCTTTTCTTCTCAGAAAGTAAATACAAATTCATGAAACAAACAGAAAATAAATTTTAAAATGTGCAGTCAGCCTTCTGAAACTTGATCAACTTGAAAATATTCATTTTCCCCAAAAATGTCTTCAAATAAGAAAACATAATAAATTAATAAATAAAAAGAGATACTTTTTTTCTGAGCAGTTATACTCCGGCTCCCCTGAAGCTGTTGTGTAACAGTGAATTACAGTGGAACTGTCAGTGATGTGACTGTTCCAGTTAATGTAGCAACCATTGTACAATCAAGCTGTAATCTCACGTGTACCCTCAGAGATAAGAGTGAATTGTTGCTAGATAACAAAGATAAAAATACAGTGGAATGCATACATATACCTATATCTATTTCTATACATTTGCATCCTTTTATTTTCTACCTAAGTATAAACCCTGTTTTCAAATCTGGCTGTCTCTAGCTAGACTTTTAGCTTTTAATTGATCTCCTAAATCCCTGTTTTCAGCATCTAAAATGAAGTATTTATAAGCAACAAGTCAGAACAAAATAGGTTCAACTTCTGATTTGCTGCAAAACAGTATTGTTCATTTAACTTCAAAGAAACCATGCCAGTTTGTATCACATTGGAACCCAGTCCTACAGTTTTACTGTATTCTTTACTCAAGAACTCAATATATGGATGTAAAATAATTGAATAATAATAACTCAAGACAAATTTAAGCAATCTGAACAGATTAGATGTTTTAATATTTGTTTCCTACTTTCAGAACATCCTTCTTTTTTTTTTTTTTTTCTCTCTCTTTGTTTTTAAGGGTCTTGTGGCATTTAAACCAAACCAAACCAAACCAAACCAAACCAAACCAAACCAAACCAAACCAAAACAAAACAAAACAAAACAAAACAAAACAAAACAAAACAAAACAAAACAAATCAAATCAAATCTCAACCAACCAAACAAATAAAATACCTGTGTAACACATTGGAGTTTTAACCAAATTTCTGTGCAATCAGCCTTTTATAAATCCCACTTCTACTCTTCCATTGTATCAAATATTCTTTATATCCTGTGCTGAAATACTGTAAGATGTTCCTGGATGCTGCTAGATGCTGTATTTCATACCCCAGAAGTGTCAGCTTTTCAACAGAATGTTTATAAAGTGTTTCAAAATTTCTGTAGGATGGTGTATGAAATAAAAGTTGCTATTCTGAAATCCTAGTCAGCCATGGAATTGGGATCGCAAAGCAGGAACTGAAATAAATATGCCCTTTATAGCAGGAGGGAGAAGAGAGAAAAAAAAGGATTAAATTAATAATATTTCAAGGATTTTTTATTTTAAATTAAAATGCATGGTTTAGACCATATTTCAATTATCAGCTCAACATTACTCTTTAAGCAAATTACTAGAGTTAACGAGAGAGCTACTACATATTGAATACATTGATTTTCTGCTTGGTGTAAACTCTAAATAGCCAATTAGAAAGCTGTGAATCAGAAGGACTCAGTGTACCTAATATACCCAGCAATAAATTACAAGCTGAAAGCCGTACAAATCTTTGAAGGAGAAATGTATTCTAAGCACAAGACTAAGAAACTTAAATGCATAAATGTTAATGGCAAACCTGTCCTATTTACCAGTTTAAGAAATAGTGCACATTTTGATATGCATATCAAGCTAATGCAGAAAACTATTGAGCTTAGAGGTAAAAACCTCAGATTTATTTAAACAGAAAATATCACTGTGAAATGAATACTCAATTGAACAACTTCTAACAGGGGGTTCACGGTGTAGTACCTTTTTCATCCTTCCCCACCATCAACACATTGGCTCATCTGGTATCATGCTCATGCAAACCAGAAACTTCTGATTTTGAATACTGCATAACTGGGCTAAATTCATCTTTGGAGTAATTGTGAAGCCAATGTAATTTTATCAGAGCTGAGAATGAATGTATGATTCAAGGTTTTTCTAAACGGATGATCTAGATGAACTATACAGAACAAAATGGGAATAGATGTTCTTTCTTTAAAGATGGGATACTACTATGCTGATAAAGGTACACTGGTGATATGAAGTTTTATACTCAAGTCCCTTCTAGCTACCTGCCTGTTTGTCACATCCTTATTCTTGTTTTTGACTATCTGGCTGTCCATCTACTTTAATTAGTTGTCTCTCTGTACCTCTTGGTCCTTCCTAATAGCTGTGTCTGTCTATCTGCTACATCAAGTTGTATTACATCTATCTGACCCTTACAAAGGTGCTAGTCATCTATCATATACACCCAATACTTCTGTTGTGTCAAAGTCAACTTCAACTTTCCATTTAATGTCTAAATGGATATCTGTTGATAATTTTTTAATTCCCTGAGACAGGATCCATTTTTTCACTTCATGTGTCCACATCACTTATCACTTACTCCGCCCCAGAATCCTGACACAGAGCTCTTCTTTTAGTACAATAACTATAGTATATTAGTAGGACTCTTCACATTAGGGACAAAGACTTCATCTGCCAAGACCTATGGGTTGTTCTGTGCATCTCCCTGCTCTCCTTCCGCAGACTAAATATTAGCAAGTAAGAACTAGGGAAGCATTTAATTTTAATATAACACTTATTTCCAACTTTAACAACTTCAGATTGTATAAAGAATCACATTGTGAAAAAGTGAACTTATTTTTAAGTTATTCAAATACACTTGTAAAGTGCAGGATTGTTCTCCCCTAACTTTAGACCTCAAATAGTTTGTTCTTTAAGTCTCTAAGTTGCCTTTGTTGAAAAGAGAAGTCGTCACTTCCAGAACGTGATTCATCTAAGTTATTTTAGGCATCCAACTTAGGATGGGATGAACCCACTTCGGGAATTATTTTTCTTTTTTCACTGCCTATAAAGAGAAGCTAGTGAACTGGCTTAGGGTATGCAACTACTTTCTAGACAAGTAACATAAGGCAGAGTAAGTCCATATTTATTGTCAGAAGGCTAAATAAAAATACAGGTAGCTAATGTTTCATATAAGTGGTTGCTTCTAGCTATGAAAGTTCAAAAGCTCAAACTTCAATGCAGGTCCTAAAAAAAAAAAATTGCAACTTTTTTTCCTTCTTTTCTGCCCACTGTGAAATGAATCTTGAACATCCTGGAAAATATTAGTAGTAGTCTACATTTAGTTATTTTGGGAAGCTTATATTTGATTGTTTCTTTTCAGATTTCCAAGCTCATGTAAAAATGCAATTATTTATGAGGGATGATAAGGTAACTAATATTTGAACATCTGATGTATTTCCTATCTATAGAAAGCTCAGCTACCTAATGGTGTATGACTAAGCTACCATTCTACTGTAGGAGGACTTCAAACAACAAAAACAAAACAAACAAACAAACAAACAGAAAAAAATCAATGTGGGGGGTTTGTTCACATTCTCAGCTTGATTTTATTCGAAAAATACCTGGCAAGTGTACATCAGTGTTTGGGGTAGAATCCCAAAATTTCTTTCACTGCAAGTTGTAAAGTAACATGTCAGAGTTGGCCAGAATACGTATGGATTGATGTTTTGTGCATCTTGGACTGAGACTGAAATAGAATGTCATGAGGGGGATCCCAAAAGTATGATAGAAATGCCTGGCTAAAATGCCAAAGACCCTCTACCAGCCATTGCCTAGTAGGCGCAAATAAACTCAACGGAAGAGAAGGCATTCATAACAAAGACACTGAGTAAAATTGGGAATTGGTGAGCCATACAACTTCTTGTGGCTCAAGTAAATGTTCCTTGGTCCATATTTTCCCTTAGTTGATAGCTTGAACCTCTCTGGAAGAATCAGTCTGAATCTCTCTTATACGTAATGCATATGAATGTTTGGATCCTGGTACAGAAATGATATAACCAAGCCTTTTTCTCCTTTTTTTTTTTTTCTAGTCCAGCTTTGGAAAACCAATAAGGACAGGGAAGCTTTGAACAACCAGCTTAATTTGTACTCAGATTCTAACAGCTTTGTGCTGTGCTTGCACAGTTCATGACACAAGGAGATCCTGGCCTACTGCTGGGGCAATAAAAATATTGAAAGTATCATAAACTTCATTAGCTGAAACTCTCCTATTTTTTGTCACGGATGGAGTGAGAGTGCACTCATAAAAGCAATATGTTTATTGATAACAAAATTTGATAATAAATGCGACAGTGGTTTAACAAGATTCGATGGCAAGATACACTTGATTTACTGCATAGGGGACAGGGTCAGACAAGACTGTCAGGGAGACCCTCCCATTGAGTCATGAGGTTCAGAGAGGACCCCCTTGCTTTCTAAATTCCTTCTCAAAGAGGAGTCTTAGATGATTAACTCATAGTCATATTTACATACCAACTGCGTATGTTAGTTTCTTCCAAATCTAGCTTGAGTTGGACACTGACCAGCACTGTGGTTAGGTAGACACATTGCCATAAATTAGCCCTTGGCTGTTGTGTTGTTATCTGTCTCCCCCGAATCCACTTTGAGCTGGATGCATCCATCCATCACGACCGCCACTGGTGATTATTGCTTGAGCAGGGTTACACCACCACATTTCTCTTGCTTGACTAAAGCAGGAGAAAAGAAGCAAGAGGCTAGAGCTGGCCCTATAAAGTCTCTCTTCCCTCTCCTGTGCTGAAATTGGCAGCTCCAAAGACAGAATGACACAGTGTATTTATCTGATAAAGCTACAGCCCAGCAGCAACCAGAGTTTCACAGGTGCATTTTTTGAAGGAAAGGAAAGGAAAAGGAAAAGGAAAAGGAAAAGGAAAAGGAAAAGGAAAAGGAAAAGGAAAAGGAAAAGGAAAGGACAGGAAAGGACAGGAAAGGACAGGACAGGAAAGGAAAGGAAAGGAAAGGAAAGGAAAGGAAAGGAAAGGAAAGGAAAGGAAAGGAAAGGAAAGGAAAGGAAAGGAAAGGAAAGGAAAGGAAAGGAAAGGAAAGGAAAAGGAAAGGAAAAGGAAAGGAAAAGGAAAGGAAAAGGAAAGGAAAAGGAAAGGAAAAGGAAAGGAAAGGAAAGGAAAGGAAAGGAAAGGAAAGGAAAGGAAAGGAAAGGAAAGGAAAGGAAAGGAAAGGAAAGGAAAGGAAAGGAAAGGAAAGGAAAGGAAAGGAAAGGAAAGGAAAGGAAAGGAAAGGAAAGGAAAGGAAAGGAAAGGAAAGGAAAGGAAAGGAAAGGAAAGGAAAGGAAAGGAAAGGAAAGGAGAGGAGAGGAGAGGAGAGGAGAGGAGAGGAGAGGAGAGGAGAGGAGAGGAGAGGAGAGGAGAGGAAAGGAAAGGAAAGGAAAGGAAAGGAAAGGAAAGGAAAGGAAAGGAAAGGAAAGGAAAGGAAAGGAAAGGAAAGGAAAGGAAAGGAAAGGAAAGGAAAGGAAAGGAAAGGAAAGGAAAGGAAAGGAAAGGAAAGGAAAGGAAAGGAAAGGAAAGGAGAGGAGAGGAGAGGAGAGGAGAGGAGAGGAGAGGAGAGGAGAGGAGAGGAGAGGAGAGGAGAGGAGAGGAGAGGAGAGGAGAGGAGAGGAGAGGAAAGGAAAGGAAAGGAAAGGAAAGGAAAGGAAAGGAAAGGAAAGGAAAGGAAAGGAAAGGAAAGGAAAGGAAAGGAAAGGAAAGGAAAGGAAAGGAAAGGAAAGGAAAGGAAAGGAAAGGAAAGGAAAGGAAAGGAAAGGAAAGGAAAGGAAAGGAAAGGAAAGGAAAGGAAAGGAAAGGAAAGGAGAGGAAAGGAAAGGAAAGGAGAGGAAAGGAGAGGAAAGGAGAGGAGAGGAGAGGAGAGGAGAGGAGAGGGAGAGGAGAGGAAAGGAAAGGAAAGGAAAGGAAAGGAAAGGAAAGGAAAGGAAAGGAAAGGAAAGGAAAGGAAAGGAAAGGAAAGGAAAGGAAAGGAAAGGAAAGGAAAGGAAAGGAAAGGAAAGGAAAGGAAAGGAAAGGAAAGGAAAGGAAAGGAGAGGAGAGGAGAGGAGAGGAGAGGAGAGGAGAGGAGAGGAGAGGAGAGGAGAGGAGAGGGAGAGGAGAGGAGAGGAGAGGAAAGGAAAGGAAAGGAAAGGAAAGGAAAGGAAAGGAAAGGAAAGGAAAGGAAAGGAAAGGAAAGGAAAGGAAAGGAAAGGAAAGGAAAGGAAAGGAAAGGAAAGGAAAGGAAAGGAAAGGAAAGGAAAGGAAAGGAAAGGAAAGGAAAGGAAAGGAAAGGAAAGGAAAGGAAAGGAAAGGAAAGGAAAGGAAAGGAAAGGAAAGGAAAGGAAAGGAAAGGAAAGGAAAGGAAAGGAAAGGAAAGGAAAGGAAAGGAAAGGAAAGGAAAGGAAAGGAAAGGAAAGGAAAGGAAAGGAAAGGAAAGGAAAGGAAAGGAAAGGAAAGGAAAGGAGGAAGAGTTTAAGAACTGAATCTCTGCTTAAATTCACAGCAAGCAATGACTTACCATGGTTTAATAATGTGTGACCAAGATATAACCACAGATAACTGATGATGATATAGTCGCAAAATGGATAATCTCTATCATTTATTCAATACCAGTGACAGGTAGTTCATCGCGGTTTTTGCAAGACTAATGCTAGAAAAAATAATAATCATAATTTAAAAAAAGAGGAAAAAGAAATGATAATCATAAACCACCAATCAGTTGTCACAAAACATAGTGATTCATTAGGATTCTGCACGTTTAGGAAAAATACTGTAGCAGATCAAGACCTATTTTGTGTTGTTTTAAAAGCTATGCAGCATGACCAATAAAAATTCTTTGCCAAAATACATAGAATTTATTCCAAATTTCTGTAATTAAAATATGCTTATTTTTAAAAAGAGTGCAATTAATTTGAGCTCTGACTTGTAGGTTACATAATTAATAATGAGGTGTGTTTTCTATAACACTTTTTAGGAGCATAAAATACAAATATCTTGCAGATTAGCTTATTTGCACTTATTTCCAGTCCAGAAGAACAGGCCTATTATCCTGTCTTAGGATCTATTGCATTTCAACTCCATCCTCCTGGCTTCAAAAGGCCATCAGACTGTACAGAAACTTTTCAGAAGCTACATCTTCATTAAAAGTAGTGTCGTGCCATAGGAGTGTATCTACAAAGAAAAACAGTTGATGTGAGTGACCATACAGTCATACCATATGCATCATGGCCTCTTGGATCAGATCAGCACCAATTATATCCTGTGGATTGAAACACTGCTTCTTAAGGTCGATACATGTTATTTGTGCATATTCTGGTTAATTATTTTTTTCCTAAAGGAATCCCATCCATGTGCTTTGAGACTGCTTGGTGACACTACATTAAGCCTGGTACATGGGGATGATAAAAAGATTCATTTCAAAAGTGCACTTTTGATGTCAAGTAAAATACTGATATAGGCACAGCCTGACTGGTTCCTATATCGGGATCAAAGTCAGGCCAGACCATACCAGAACACATGTGGAACACCACTTCCAGCCTGCTCAAAAACTGAACAGTAGTGTGGACAGTGGAGGCATAGTAAATAATGCTTCTCTTTTCATTGTAAATCAATCCTGCCCATAATATTTTTCAAACTCAGCTACTGGTTCCATATTCGGTTAATACATAAAATTGAAACAGCAAACAATTACACCAAGTCATCTACTACCCGTCCTACCCCAGCGCAGAATCCATCACACCCAAATAATTCCTGAAAAGTGTTTTTCGAACTCGTTCTTGCTTGTTTTGGTTTTCATGAATTCTGAAGGACATCTTACCAAATGCAGTGCTAATATAATCTTCTTTATTTAAAGCCGCCTCTATGCATTGAGATGTGCAGAATATTTATTAGCGCACTTTCACATAAGGTGAGCCTGCACACCCTTCACACCAGATATGGTTACATTCATGGTGGTAGGTAGCTTCTAACATGATTTTTGACTTATCCAGATAGAAGATGACATATAAATGTAATCTTCTTTTATTTTGTTCTGGCACAACAGGATTTAAAAGAAGGACAACAGTAGAGTTATATAAAAGATATTCTGACATGCAACATAATGCAGTAAAGAATGTCATCTTTCTATGGAATTGTTAAACCATTATACAGAATTTTACAGAAAATTGTATCCTTGCAATATATACTGGTTTTGAAAATCCTGTAGCAAATTTATCATGCTTTATTAGATTTTATAGGGTTTTTTTGTAAAACTATGTGTAAAACAATCAAGACAGAATACCCTTGGGTGGGGGGGAAGTGGTGGACAAACAGCAATACTTACCATGATATTGGTAATATTATTTATCTTCACCATTGAAAAATTGTAAATCTTTGCAAAATTATGAATGATTCTGTAAAATTATGTCAGAGAATTGTCACTGGTCAGGATGTTTTTTTTCTACGGTAAAGACTGGTTTCTCAGACTCCCCTCTTGCCTGATAACTTGCCAGCTAGCTTCAACCAAGTCTCATAAAAAGTTTACTGTTGCAAAAAAACTGTTAAAGTCTCATTGATTTCATGCAAATACATAGGTGCGTGAAGTGACAGATTCAAAATGCTGCCCCTTCTGAGAAATACTCACTTTTACTACAACCTCATTGTTACAAACCAGACAGTCTGTGCCACGGACAGCCATGGGGAACTATTTTTTTTTTTCATTTTTTTGTGGTTTCTGAGCTTGTGGAATATATTTGCCTCACGTTCCCAACCTTTTATCTGGAAAAACTTTTATTTCTGAAGGCTGACCTTCTCAGGAATTCTCATGATTCCCCCAGCTTTCAAACAAACAGAAAGAACAAAACCCCAACAACTAATTATAGATCAAAAGCATTCATAACTTTATATGCATTTGATGTAAAATTACATAATGCATTCATAGATTCACATATTTTAAGAGTTGTTTCCACTAGGATCATCTTTTTGAAAGTGTGATAGGCTCTAGAACTTCAACCTAATATTTAATACTTCATGCTCAGCAGTTCTCACTGACAAAGAACACATTTACAGAAATGATACTTAATATTTATTTATTTTTAAATAAAAATGATTGAGAATTTGCCTCATTTGATAAAATGAGCTAAAGATTAATCATATAGACATCTTTTCCATTTAATTTTTCCCAACATAAACATCCAGCCAACAAACCTTTTAGATATAGGATGCTGATACATTACAGCTGATCTTGCTTTGATTTGGTGGAACAAATTCATTGCTTGCGTAAGAGAATGTAACTCCATTGGAGAGAATTAAGCTATGCCTGAGCTACCAAGAACTAGAAGCATCAGAAATCAGAGGACCTGTTATAAAGAGACTTCTAGTTCAACATCCAGATATATGCAGAAATGTGTTGGCCTTTTGTTTTAGTGTGTCTACAAATCAATCTAACTGACCAAAACCAGACTCTTCCGAGAAGAAAAAGATATGGACATTAACTATAGATTCCTTGGAAGCTTATGATTTGGATTCACCTCTTGGTGTTAGGTATGGAATATGTAATACACTACATGGGATGATTTTCCTGTATGCTAAATTATAGATTAGCCCATGGAAATCTGTTCAACTGTTTAGTAGAAAGTAAATCTATAAACATGTGTAAAGATTCAAAACGATTTATTAACACAGTTGCTGTTGCAGATTTCTGTAGCCTTATGCTAAACTCCAATTCTAGAAATGTTGGTGGTTCTCAGGAATCAAAAACCATATAAACATACAAAAATCTTTAGGAGCTATTAAGTTACAGAGATTGGATGCTATCAGTCCCCTTTTCCTGCCACTGTGGGATCTTCTCAGGGTCACAAGTTTTTTTTGGCTGGGGAATAAGGCTACATGTAGTCAGGCTGACTGCCTCCCAGCATTCCCCATCTGCACTGAAAGTGCCCACTAATAGGTTTGAAATGACAGTATATTTGTCCTCTGGGGAAGATTAGGTAGAGCTGTGGAAGATTTCTGGTTCTCTCATACAGAAAGTTTTAAACTGGATGTTTTTTGGGAAGGAATGGATTTTATGACCTTCTTATTGTCTGCAGAATGCCAGAAGCTTTTCAAAGTAATAGCAACCTGTGTAAAAGAGTGTATGAACTAAACTGAGCTTTTATTGCGTCCAACACCGTCGCGTTCCCCTTAATTTTCTGTTGTGGCACATAAGCTTTCCAACTGCTTTGCTACTAAAAAATGTCATCAAGCAATGCTTTGCAAGAAGAAATTTATCTGCTGTATTGAACTGTCAGGAACCGAATTAAATACATGTATGGGTGTGTGGTGGAGGAGGGTATAAGCAAGGAGCCAGGGTTAAGCTGTCCAAATTAGAAAAATTTGCTTTGTATGCCACAGTTATTCTAAAAAAAACCCCCATGTTTTTAATGTCATTTTACTTTTAATACATTTTATCGGAAGGAGGATCCAGGGAACTACAGGCATGTCAGCCTGACCTCGGTGCCGGGGAAGGTCATGGAGCACATCATCTTGAGTGCCATTATGCAGCAAGTGCGGGACAACAGAGGGATCGGGCCCAGCCAGCATGGGTTTATGAAAGGGAGGTCCTGCTTCACTAACCTGGTCTCCTTCTATGACAAGGTGACCCGCTTAGTGGATGAGGGGAAGGCTGTGGATGTTGTCTACTTGGACTTCAGTAAGGCCTATGAAGGGAATGACACACGGACTCCGCATATGAGTTCAGGCGAAGACAAGCGAAGACACTTTATTTTTACAATCTATCCCTTTTATAATATGATCTAGTGTTCACGAGCAAGCAAAACCCATTTCATTGGCTACTGTCTTTTGTCCACATGTCTCTTCAGCGTTACTTATTGGTTCTTCAAGCTGGTGCATGCGAATTCCTCTTTCAGGGATGTATCCAATCTCATCCTTATTTTTCTGCCTCTAAGTTTCACAAACTTGTTTGTAACAAGCCTCAAGGCCACAGCTGCATTCCTGCGAACCTGTAACAAGCCTCAAGGGCACAGCTGCATCTCGTCAAAGTAAAACACTATCTCACTTATTCCTACAAATCCCCCTTTTTGTTTTTTTATCACAAAAGCTTGTTTAATCATATTCTATAGCATTTTCTATACCCAAGACACTAGACAAGAAACTATCATTATTATAGCGCAAAATATTAGTAACAAGAAAAAACCCATTTTGATTAGAGACATTATCCACCCACCAATTCCCCAACTTGTTAGTAAGTGATTCAGCCAATCAAATCCATCACTGACTTGTAATTTGCTAACTTCAAATCTTTGATTGCTTTATGGATTAATTTGGAGTTATCTGATAAGTCATTCCCCATCAGTCTTCTCAGTGTCTTCTGCTGTTCGTTCTTGTTATCCGATGCAAGAGCCGGTCTTATGCACCTTGCAGGTACCCACTTAGGTCCTACATCTGTTGAGACACAAGCATACCCTCTGCCCCAAGTTAGTAGCCGATATGGCCCTTAACCAGTTGCCACTGGTATAGTGGCGCCTCTTCAATTTTCACATTATTTTAAAAAGTGAACATTTTATGAGGGGGGTGATGAGTATCAATTCTTCCACTAAACCCTGCTAAGGCCATTTGAAGTTCTAGACTATTTTGTAAGCACCAATCTAAGTAGTCCTTTATGACAGGAAGGACAATGAGATGAGGCTCTTCTCCAGCCATTTCTACAATTCGTTCTCTGCCCTTTTTTATCAAGGCGGCGAACATTTCGATACGAGTAGCCAGGGTTTTCGCAGGTTGATGTGGCAAAAACACCCATTCCAACATTATGAGAGGGTCTATTCCTTTGTTCTCCCATTGTCCGATGATTGCTAGAGGCTGTTGTTTTTGGTTGCAGATATATAATTGTATGGGTAAATTTTCAAGTCGTCGGTGACATTGTTGCAGTGAGAGTTTTTCATTTATGATTCTCAGTGCGTTTTTTGCTTCGGTCGTCCATTGGCATGGTGCGTTAATATCGGTATCTCCTTTAAGTAGCTCAAATAAGGGTGTTAATGTGTAGTTATCAATACCACACTCTGCTCTAATCCAATTTATGTTTCCCAATAGTTTTTGTACATCATTCAAGGTTTTTATGTCTGCTGAAACGATCACATTTTGAGGTTGGATACTTTGTTGTAAGATTTTCCACCCAAGATATTTCCATGGTGCTTCCATTTGAATTTTTTCTGGTGCGATTTGCAGTCCTTTGCTTTGCAATGCATATTTTAAAACAGGTAGTGCTTCACGCACCATGGTGTTCGTGGGGCCTGCTAGTAAAATGTTGTCCATATAGTGATAGATATACATTTCCGGGAATTTTAGTCATACAGGACATATGGCTTTAGCCACATATGTTTGACAGATCGTTGGAGAATTCTTCATTCCTTGAGGCAGGACAGTCCAGTGGTATCTATCCATTGGCTCGCCTCGGTTAATTTTTGGTACCGAAAATGCAAAACGCGGTGCATCCGTAAGATGTAGTGGGATAGTAAAGAAGCAGTCTTTTAAGTCTACTATGATTATGTCCCAATTTCAGGGTATCATTGTTGGCGACGGCAAGCCGGGTTGGAGCGCTCCCATTTCTTCCATAGCTTCGTTTATTTGTCTCAAGTCATGTAGCAGTCGCCATTTTCCACTCTTCTTTTTTATAACAAATACAGGAGAATTCCAGGGGCTGGTTGTAGGAGTGATATGTCCTTGTTGAAGTTGTTCTTTGACCAGTTCTTGAAGGGCAGCGACCTTTTCTTTGGGCAGCGGCCATTGATCTATCCAAATGGGTGTTTCTTTTTTCCAAATAAGTTACATTGTCGGTCGCTCATCAACGGCCGCTACTGTGAAAATTTTCAGGGCAATTTAAGGTGAAGCCACATTGGGACATTACGTCTCGCCCCAACAGGCTCATGGGCAAATTTGTCACATATGGCCGTACAGTAAATGTAGACCTTTCTTGGGTATTGATATTGAGCAGATGGGTGCTTTGAAAGGTTTGAGAAAGGCCGCCGACTCCAATCAAGCCCTCTGTGGGGGTGGCTATTAAATCTTTTGATTGAAGAGACAGAAAATGAGAGATAATAACAGGAATATTATTTTCAGACATATTCAGGTAGTTTAACACATACACGGCTTTACTTAGTCTGTCTGCTGGAGTGGCTCCTGGCGTTCCCCCTTTTTGTTTTTGCAGGTTCAGTTGTTTGTTGCAAGATTTTCCAGCCCAGATATTTCCAAGGCTCAGTTTTTTGCACTTTTTCAGGGGCTATTTCAAGTCCATATCTGTTTAGAGCTCGTCGTATCTCTTTTTCTTAGTTGTGCGCAATCTCTTTTAAAATGTCCAGTTTTACCACAGGAGAAACATGATTTCTGTACTTTCATTGCAGCAGCAAAAGCTGTAGCTAATGTTTCCATATGATGGGACATTGACCCCACCTTTTGTGTAGCTTCTATCATATCCATTAAGGAGGGATTTTTTAGAGGCAAAAGCACTGTTTTACAGTCCGTATTCGCATTTTCAGAGGCTAATTTTAAGAGTAGGACCTCTCTTGCTTCTGCATTTTTGACTTGTTTTTCCAAAGCCTCTTTAAGACGATCTAATAATGAGATATATCCCTCTCCTCTTCCTTGCTTTATTAATGTAAATGATTTTGTCGCTCTTCCGGCATCCGGCACTGTTAGTAATGCCTGTAAAGCAAGGTCTCTGCCTTGTGCTAATATCTCTGGTCGTAATCATGCCTGTAATGTTGGGTGATTTAACGGCGGATCCCCCATAAGTTGTGGGAGTCCTGCCCCTTGTAAAGGGTCGCCTTGTTGTCGCAGCATATTGATAATTGTAGTGTTTTGGCAGGCGGTACGCCAGGTGCTTTCAAAGATCACCTTTTGTGTTGGAGTCAATATAAGATTAGTAAGCGTGTAAATATCAAATGGTACTATTTCATTTGTAAATATTCCCCGTAGCAGGGATTGTGTAAAAGGAGAACCCAGTCCATGTGCGGCAACTGTTTGTTGTAGATCTTTTAAAACATTATAGCCAAAAGGTTCATGCTCATCAGGGACATTTGCATTGCTGCGTATGACGGGACACGCTATCGCTGAACAAAAAGCTGTATCCCCTGCTTGCAATGCTTGGTGTCTAATCTTTTGCCACCTCACAGCAGTGGCTGACGCCCCCCATTCCTTGGGCAGCAATTGATTATGGGTTTGTGGAGTATCAGCATCAGAAGCGGTAGAGAAAGGCGGTACGAGTTCCGATGCAGCAGGGGCCTGGGGCGGGCGGGCAGGGAAGTGGAGGGGTACTGATTGCAGGGATCGGGAGGTCTAGCAGAGGTGTTGAAGCCATAGGAGCAGGTGAAGGAGAAAACGGCACGGAGGGTAGCGGCGGCACGGGGGGGGGTGGCTGCTATTATCTTGTACCCGCACCGGAAACGCGAACCCCACGGATTCTCCATCTTTCAACGCTTCCCTACAGAGCTGCTCCCACCGATCCCGGGGGTCGAAGGATCGCTCAGGCTGTGGTACAGCCTGCGGCGCGGGCGGCTGCATCGGACACGGGGGACAGGACGGAGTGGATTTCATTGGAATGGAGCTTGGGGGAGGCGGTCTGAGTCCTGTTCCCTTGTTTGTTTCACCCAAGTTCTCATTCTTTTCTTTTTCCCCCAAGTCTATAAGAGCTTCCTTGTCTTGGGGCTTGCTTTCACTCAGTTCATCATTCCTTATCTGCGCCGCTTGACCAACTGCGTTTTGTACCTTTTTTCTTTTTTTTCTTTTTTTTCTTTTTTTTTTTTTTTTTCAGCTTGCCATGAGTGCAAGGTCTCAGTCACTAATCACCAAGTGGTCATGACTTTGGTGGTGGTGGTGTCCCCTCTGGACGCCGCCTCCCAAATCGTCTCCCCTGCCTGTTCCCAAGTTTTCTCATCAAATACTGCAGAGACTGTAGAGGGAGCCCCTTGCGTTTGTACGAACTTCAGTAATAATTTTATTTTATATGCGTCATACTTCACTCCTCGTTTCGCTAATAGCTGCATTAAAAGTTTAACTATAGCTTCTTCTTCAGCTGATATGTTAGCTCCCATGATTACTGCCCAGCTGCTCACCTGTTTCTTAAGGTGATGTCCCAGGATTAAAGCCGCGGTCCTGCCGTCAGCTTGAGTGGTTCAGCTGGGGTTCCCTCTGGATGCTACTTGCAGCGCTGCCTCCTCCGAATCATGCCGGGGTCACCATTTGAAGGGAATGAGACACGGACTCCGCATATGAGTTCAGGTGAAGACAAGCGAAGACACTTTATTTTTACAATCTATCCCTTTTATAATATGATCTAGTGTTCACAAGCAAGCAAAACCCATTTCGTTGGCTACTGTCTTTCGTCCACGCGTCTCTTCAGCGTTACTTATTGGTTCTTCAAGCTGGTGCACGCGAATTCGTCTTCCAGGGATGTATCCAATCTCATCCTTATTTTTCTGCCTCTAAGTTTCACAAACTTGTTTGTAACAAGCCTCAAGGCCACAGCTGCATTCCTGCGAACCTGTAACAAGCCTCAAGGGCACAGCTGCATCTCGTCAAAGTAAAACACAATCTCACTTATTCCTACAGCCTTTGACACAGTCTCCCACAGCATTCTCCTGGAGAAACTGACTGCTCACGGCTTGGATGGGTGCACTCTGCGCTGGGTTAAAAACTGGCTGGATGGCCGAGCCCAGAAAGTGGTGGTGAATGGAGTCAAATCCAGTTGGTGGCCGGTCACGAGTGGTGTTCCCCAGGGCTCAGTATTGGGGCTGGTCCTGTTCAATATCTTCATTGATGATCTGGATGAGGGGATCGAGTGCACCCTCAGTAAGTTTGCAGATGACACCAAGTTGAGTGGAAGTGTCGATCTGCTGGAGGGCAGGAAGGCCCTGCAGAGGGACCTGGATAGGCTGGATCATTGGGCTGGGGCCAACTGTATGAGGTTCAACAAGGCTAAGTGCCGAGTCCTGCACTTGGGTCACAACAACCCCATGCAATGCTACAGACTGGGGGAGGAGTGGGTGGAGAGCTGCCTGGCTGAAAAGGACCTGGGGGTGTTGGTTGACAGCCGCCTGAACATGAGCCAGCAGTGTGCCCAGGTGGCCAAGAGGGCCAATGGCATCCTGGCTTGTATCAGGAATAGTGTGGCCAGCAGGACCAGGGAGGTGATAGTGCCCCTGTACTCAGCACTGGTGAGGCCACACCTCGAGTACTGTGTTCAGTTTTGGGCCCCTCACTACAAGAAGGACATTGAGGTGCTGGACTGTGTCCAAAGAAGGGCAACGAAGCTGGTGCAGGGTCTAGAGCACAAGTCTTATGAGGAGCGGCTGAGGGAGCTGGGGTTGTTTAGCCTGGAGAAGAGGAGGCTGAGGGGAGACCTTGTTGCTCTCTACAACTACCTGAAAGGAGGCTGTAGTGAGGTGGGGGTCGGTCTCTTCTCCCTAGTAACGAGTGACAGGACGAGAGGAAATGGCCTCAAGCTGCGCCAGGGGAGGTTTAGATTGGATATTAGGAAAAACTTCTTCACCGAGAGGGTATTCAGGCACTGGAACAGGCTGCCCAGGGAAGTGGTTGTGTCTCCATCCCTGGAGGTATTTAAAGAACGGATAGCTGTGGTGCTCGAGGACATGGTATAGATGGACTTGGCAGTGCTAGGTTAACGGTTGGACTTGATGATCTTAAGGGTCTTTTCCATCCTTGACGATTCTATGATTTTATGATTCTACTTTTAATTGACAGAGAGTTTACTGAGACTACATTTCAAAGACAAGGGATCTCCTTTTATGGGTCATTGCTAAGCCTTGTTTAAAAAGGAGCTCGTGGCCTGATTGCATCACTTCTGCAGAGCCTGGCTGAGGCTCAATTTTCTGTGCTGCTGGGCTCTCCAGACTTCTGGTGGAGTTTATAACATAGTACATAGGCAACAGTAATGAAAATTGGGCTCTTCAAATATGTCCAGTGGGGCTTGGGAAAAATATTCAGAATTCATGTCCACTTCTCAGAGACACTTTCAGGACCTGGGCTTCTTGATACAGGAAAGGTTTTAGTCCATCAGGCACTTTTTTCCTCCAAATGATGTTTTAATTCAGAAGGAACTGTGATATATGTTTTCAGATGAGGCTCAGGCTCAGAAGTGCTCTCTGTTCCTGATCACATTGTCTGGTGTAGAAACATTTGGAAATACTAAAGCAATCTCAAAATGGATTGGCCTGTGAAAATGGCACAGTATATCCCAAAAAGAAAATAGCCCAGCCCCTGGAAATGGTGAAGGTTTGCTTGCCTGGCACAGGAAACCACTGGCACATCCTTGCATTGGCAGGCCACAGTATCTGCAGGTCCAAGCAATGCGGCTGCAGAACCATATCGGTATGTTGTTGTCACTACTAGCACCTGGTTAAATATCAAGCTTGACAGTTGTGCTTAATTTCAGTTTGAGGCTATAAATCAGCCCCCAGAGAAGACCGTGAACATCGGTGAACTTTGTTCAGAAAGTTGTCTACACATGTGTTAAAAGGGTAACCATTGACTTGATCATAGTTTTGTTATGCCAGTCTTTCTGCCGGAATCTCAAAGTAATGCTCCAGGTCCCTTGCTCTAATCACAAGCTTATGAATTTTAGCAAATGTTTCTGAAATGGCTTCTCTGTGTCAGGAATGTCACTACTTCACCGCAGATGTTCCTGATTTATACATCGATGGAATTTATTATTGCTGTTGTTGTTATACTGACCTTGTATGAATTTTTGATCCATCATAGTGAAAGCTAGATTGCAAAATGCAAGGACAAGTACCCCCTACTGCATAAAATGTCAAATGTGTTCTTGCAAAGTACAATGTACATGGAATGAGTCTAGGGAATTGACCAGTCCTTTTTGTTTGTATTTGTCATCTAGCAGGTTCAGCCCCTGAAGAGAATTGCCTCTGGACTCTAAAACTGGAATTAAGATGCATTTGACTTAAAAGCTGAAAAAGTTGCATGCCTATATTATTTATTTATTTGGGAAAGTTACAATTCTTGCTTGAATAGTGCATCCACTTTTCATGGCCAAAATTCTAAACAATGTGGAAAAACAAGATAGGTTTCAAAGAAAAGCCTTATGGATGACTAATGGATTAAACAAGCCTCATCATGAGACATTCAGGGTACTTGATCTTATAAATAGAGGTGACATGACCATGGTTTATAAATATATTTCTTATAAATGTGAGAAACAGAATTTGAATAAAGGAGTTTAGCAGACAAAATAAAAGTAAGATTGAGCATCTGTAAGTTGAAGCTAGAGAAATTTGAACTATAAATAAAACTAAGGTTTAACAGGAAATGTAATGAACAATGTGTGGGAATGACATGTCAAGGGTTATGTTGGATTTTTCGTCACTATAATTTTTTAAATCAAGGAGTTACCTCAACACTGGAAGAGGTTGTCAAGAGAGGTCATAGAATCTCCATCTTCAGAGATATTCGAAATGTGACTGGATATGATCCTGAACAACCTTATCTAACTCTGAAGTTGTCTCTAACTTGAAAGTTGGCCTTGGTTTGAGTCAGAGGTGTCTTCCATCAGAGGAAATGTCTGATATTTGAAACTTCATACAAGCTTCAGCTTGATCTCTCTCTTCATATGTCAAAGGACTTGTAGGTCAACACAGGAGTTATGACCTTCAAAATCAGCAATGCCTGGGAAAAGAAACACCAAATCCTGTCTTTTATGATACCTCTACCTGGGTGGCTTTTTCCTCTTCTTCTCCCTTCATTGCTTTCCCACCTAAGCAGCTCTGACTCTTTTGTACTGTCATTTGCTTTCTACACAGCATAAAATTGAAATAAAAAAAGCACTAATAAATACCAAAAGAACTACTCAGCTTAGCAAATTGGCTCTACATAAGGTCAAAGCAAAGGCCTTTCTGAAACCCCTTCACTATTTGTTCCTGAACACTAGGAAATACCATTAAAAAAGGCCTGGGCTTATACTGTTTCTTTGACTAAGAGCAATTTGTTCATCTTCCTACTTCACTTAAGGACACCTACCTCAACTTCTTATCCAGATCTTCAACATTCCAAAGAGCTGAGCTGCTTTCTGGGCTGAAAGTTTCTTCTTTGCATCTATCAGACCTGAATGGTTAAACAGTAAATTGAGGTTCTATCTCATGTTGAGAGCCCAGTGTGCGTGCTGGGAAGTGGCTGCGTTTGCCTCTGAAATATTTGGTTGAGTGATTGGGGTGCCTTGTTCTGGAATTTCCCCCTTTAGTGTAAGTTCTCAGAAACTGAGGATAAAGAATTACTCTAGAAATATTATTGGCTGGCCAAAGCTTGTAAATTAGCTTTTTCTAAACCTCAAGTACTGAAATTACTGGCTCTAAGCAGTCCTAGTGGACAGATCAGCAGGGTACATTACTCTTCTCCCATCCCGTGACTTAGCACATAACCTTTTCTTTGTGTCTTAAATCAGACTGGGAGCATACAGGCCTGCTTGACAGTGTACAGTTTTGAGCAGCAGAAGCAGAATGGAAGCCAAGCACTTGAAAAGGTCCACTGATTTCTGGCTGACAGCTCAGGTTCACTGTAGAAGCCTATTCTCTTAACAGTGCTATGGAGAAGTTTTGGAAAGCTTTGTTTTTTATAGGCATCTCCCAACGTAACAGAACTGTAAAGAAGTTGAGCTTTAGAGAAGTAACCACTTAAGGCTCTTTTACTAATGATCTGTTTTGTGTTGTTCCAGTACATTTCAAAAGTCTTTGGTGGGATCATTTAGCCATCTCAGTACTACACAGTTCATACACATTGAATATTTCTACATTAAGAAGACATATTTCATTATATTCAGACAAAGAAATATGTTAGGAACAAGCTGGTTTAAAAAAAAAATAAGACCCCTGCATATTTTGAGAGTTCTATTTAAAACTTCATTTTGTTTTGTTTTGTTTCTGAAGATAACCCTCTTGTTCAAGTAAAGCTGTTGCGCTTGTTACAGTAATTAAATCAAGGAAAACTTATGGTAGTGTTTTTCATGAGGTCAGACTTGAAGATCAGAATGGTCCCTTCTGGACATTAGATCTATGAATCTGTGAAAGAATCAGATGAGAAGTCCGATTTACATTCAGAGACTGTCTTGAACATCCCATCAACAATATGTCTGACACAAATCCACAAAAGCAGGGAAAAAAAAAAAGATTTAATTTTTATATAAACACACACACATACATGGAGAGAGATATCTTCTTTGCTTCTCAAACAGAGCTAAAGGTTACAGTCTGTAACTATACCTCTATACAGAAGGGACAACAATACCTATTTGCAACAAATTTTTGAGGTTTCCATGTTTGTCTAAATGAAAAATAAAACAAAATCTTGCAAATATTGCTAGGTCTTCATCCCTCTTATTTTCTCTTTCTCTCTCTCTCTTTTTCTCTCATCAGATGTAACTAGATAGCTTGAACCTCAGAGACTTTCCCAGCAAAAGCTTTTTAAAACTCAAGAAGCCTGTGTGAAATATTTTAGCTTCTGTCAAACACTGTACTTCAATGAAAATACACTTCAACCTAGTGTTTGCACTTCTTCTACCACTCTGGATAACACAGTATAATCTTAATGCTTCTTCCTTTGAAGCCAAAATTTCTGTCACCATTCTCCCACTCTTTCCTATACAAGCCCAGGTGACTACATGTCTGTCCTGGTTTCAGCTGGGATAGAGTTAATTTTCTTCTTAGTAGCCGGTATAGTGCTGTGTTTTGGATTTAGGATGAGAATAATGTTGATAACACACTGATGTTTTGGTTCTTCCTGAGCAGAGTTTACACTGGTCAAGGACTTTTCAGCTTCCCCTGCTCTGCCAGGTGCACAAGAAGCTGGGAGAGGGCACAGCCAGGACAGCTGACCCAGACTGGCCAAGGGGCTATTCCATACCATATGACATCATGCTCAGTGTATAAGCTGGGGGAAGAAGAAGGGAGCGGGGGATGTTTGGCGTGATGGTGTATGTCTTCCCAAGTAACCATTACATGTGATGGAGCCCTGCTTTCCTGGGGATGGCTGAACACCTGCCTGCCGATGGGAAGTAGTGAATGAATTCCTTGCTTTGCTTTCCTTGTTTGCGCGGCTTTTGCTTTCCCTATTAAACTGTCTTTATCTCAGCCCGTGAGTTTTCTCACTTTCACTCTTCCAATTCTCTCCCCCATCCCACAGGGGGGCAGTGAGCGAGCAGCTGTGTGGTGCTTAGTTGCTGGCTGGGGTTAAACTATGACAATGTCTTTCTGCCAATATTTTTTTCTGGGAATCTCCCAGTCTGTCAGCTTTGTGTATGCCTGACACATGTAGAGTAGTTCTTTTGGTAAGGGGAGAGATATAAAGCTGAACTTTGCATTTCAAATAGGCAACAACACACACGTATCTGAGATCATAGAATCATAGAATCATTAAGGTTGGAAAAGACCCTTAAGATCATCAAGTCCAACCGTTAACTTAGCACTGCCAAGTCCACCACTAAACCATGTCCTCAAGAACCACGTCTACCCGTCTTTTAAATACCTCCAGGGATGGAGACTCAACCACTTCCCTGGGCAGCCTGTTCCAGTGCCTGACTACGCTTTCGGTGAAGAAGTTTTTCCTAATATCCAACCTAAACTTCCCTGGCACAGCTTGAGGCCGTTTCTTCTCGTCCTATCGCTTGTCACTAGGGAGAAGAGACCAACCCCCACCTTGCTACAGCCTCCATTCAGGTAGTTGCACAGAGCAATAAGGTCACCCCTCAGCCTCCTCTTCTCCAGGCTAAACAACCCCAGCTCCCTCAGCCGTTCCTCATAAGACTTGTGCTCCACACCCTTCACCAGCTTCATTGCCCTTCTCTGGACATGCTTCAGCACCTCAATGTCCTTCTTGGAGTGAGGGGCCCAAAACTGAACACAGTACTCGAGGTGCGGCCTCTCCAGTGCCGAGTACAGGGGCACTATCACCTCCCTGGTCCTGCTGGCCACACTATTCCTGATACAAGCCAGGATGCCATTGGCCTTCTTGGCCACCTGAGCACACTGCTGGCTCATGTTCAGGCGGCTGTCAACCAACACCCCCAGGTCCTTTTCCACCAGGCAGTTCTCCAGCCACTCCTCCCGCAGCCTGTAGCATTGCATGGGGTTGTTGTGACCCAAGTGCAGGACCCAGCTATTGGCCTTGTTGAATCTCATACAGTTGGCCCCGGCCCAACCATCCAGCCTGTCCAGATCCTTCTGCAGGGCCTTCCTACCCTCCAGCAGATTGAGACTTCCACCCAACTTGGTGTCATCTGCAAACTTACTGAGGGTGCACTCAATGCCCTCATCCAGGTCATCGATAAAGATATTGAACAGGATCAGCCCCAACACTGAGCCCTGGAGATCACCGCTTGTGACTGGCTGCCAACTGGATTTGACTCCATTCACCACCTTTGATCACCTTCCTTGTCCTAGGTTCACTTTCTGTGAGTTGGATATGCCCCTTTGGGACTTGGGTGCTTATATCCTAAACCATTCTTTTTAGGTACATGCCTGATAGTAAGCACTTCGGCATGGTGTACAGTGGAGAACACATAATTTAATTTTTAGCAAAAGCAATAAAAATTGCTGACATAATACCATAAATTAAAAACCTTTGACTTGACAGAAAAATCTATTTTCAGTTGCTTCTCAGTAATATTGAAGAATGCTACAATATCTTCATAGGGTGCCATTTTCACATGAGCACATATGAAACTTGGGCCCTCTCAACAGTTGCCTACCTTCTTCCTTGGGGTCTGGTTCCACGTGTATTTTCTTCCTTGGGGTAAGCACCAAGAAAAATTCCCACCCTTGGGGACTCATTCCCATGCTGTCACTGCAGTTCATTATCTATTCATCTTTGCCACCACAGCTCTTCCTGGGACCACACTGCAAAACAGATTGCTAAAATGTTTGCATTAAAAATAAATAAACAGCTATTGTTGCTCTTCAGATACAAACTGTGCATGAGGCACATACCTGTCCATAACAATCCCACTTTTTTTTTTCAAGCACTTCAGAGCAGAGCATTTCAGTGATTCAGTTTCCGAGGTCCCTTAGGCATATAACCTTTGCTACAATTCCAGAGACAATGCATTATGGCACAGGAAGGGGAACAAGTTTCTAGGGTAGCAATTATAAGTATATTTAGCTGGTGTGTGTGTGTTTTAAAAGAAATTATACATGGCATTGCACTTTTCTCTGCTTATCCTTACAGAAAGCACTTTTTCATAGAATCATAGAGTGGTTTGGGTTGGAAGGGACCTTAAAGATCATCTAGTTCCAACCCCCTGCCATGGGCAGGGATACCTTCCACTAGAGCAGGTTGCTCAAAGCCCCATCCAACCTGGCCTTGAACACTTCCAGGGAGGGGGCATCCACAACTTCTCTGAGCAACCTGTTCCAGTGCCTTACCACCCTCATAGTGAAGAATTTCTTCCTTATATCTAATCTAAATCTACCCTCTTTCAGTTTAAAGCCATTACCCCTTGTCCTATCACTACATGCCCTTGTAAAAAGTCCCTCTCCAGCTTTCTCGTAGGCCCCCTTCAGGTACTGGAAGGCTTCTATAAGGTCTCCCTGGAGCCTTCTCTTCTCCAGACTTAAAAAAGGCCAACTCTGTCAGCCCGTCTTCATAGGAGAGGTGCACCAGCCCTCTGATCATCTTTGTGGCCCTCCTCTGGACCTGCTCCAACAGGCCCATGTCCTTCTTATGTTGGGGGCCCCAGAGCTGAACGCAGTACTCCAGGTGGGGTCTCACAGGAGCGGAGTAGAGGGGGAGAATCACCTCCCTCGACCTGCTGGTCACATTTCTTTTGATGCATCCCAGGATACGGTTGGCTTTCTGGGCTGCAAGCGCACATTGCCGGGTTGTGTTGAGTTTCTCATCAACCAACACCCCAAAGTCCTTCTCCTCAGGGCTGCTCTCAATCCATTCTCCATCCAGCCTGTATTTGTTCTTGGGATTGCCTTGACCCATAATTAATAATGCTGTATTTCTTTTATACCAGCAGATCTCAAAACCCTTTAAAATGTTTGGCTAAATTCAACTAAGCTATTTCACAGGCTAGAAAACAAAGGCACAAAGAGGAACTCATGGGTAGATCCACTTCTTCCAAGTACCAAGCAATATGCTGTCACTGCAGCTACGCTGTCTCTCAGTGAAGTCCCATTTGGTTTGGTTAATCACAGAGCATGAGGTATGAACATATTTAAAATCTTTCTCAGATTAGGGCATGAGTTTATTCACTTGCTTTCATAGTGTCCATTTCAAACTCCAGAGGCCAGACTCATTGGGATGTTTTACAGTACATCCATTAACCTTGTTTGGCTGATAGGATTCTTTGTCCTGCAGTTTTGATACATTTTTAATTGAACTTGGCACTGCTGTGCAATAGCTCAGGTTCACCAATTTTTAGTCTGTCTGCTGTGTAATATATGGGTTTTTTAATTAATTTCAGCATCCAAGTTTTGAGGCTTTCACTTTTTTGTGAAATGTTATGTTTTAGGAGCAGAAAAAAATCATTTGACAAGGCAAAAACACTATGGATTTTGTTTTTAAGCATCTCATGTGACTTGTAATAAATTTAAACCAAATACTGAAATCTTTTACAAAGTTAAACCCAAACTGAAGCTTTCTGGATTCAGCCTAAGTAACACAGAATCAGAAGAGCAGAAAGCTTTGTCCAGAAATCTCCCTGTGATTTTCTGAAGCATATGGAGAAAAATAAGGGTCCTGTCTCAGAAAATGTCTAACAAAGATTTTAAAGCATTGGATAACTGGCTGATTGATTACACATAAGAAGAAAAAGACTGTTTCCCTCTTGCCATCCAAGAGTATAGGTATTAAAATACTTTAACTCTTCTATGTTGGTGAGGAATAGTGAGCAACTGTAATTAATAACTTTTAAAGCTGTTTGACTGATCATATCTTCTGGCTTGCAAAATCTTTTATGTGCAGGTGTGTGTATTAATGGAATCCATTAAATTAATATATTTCAACAGATAGTAATTTATGATCTTTTATAAGATCTGTCATGAAACACAGTCAGAGATATAAGATTGTCTCAGTGCATTACATAGCAAATTGTATTCCCCTTTCCTCTGAAATGACTTGACTTTAGAGACTAAATATGAATGTCAATGCATTGGACAGCCACATTAGGTATACTTTTTGCTCTACCATCGCCTGGGAATATGTGGAATAAAACTTTTATCACTGGCGAAGCTGAGAACAAGAGCGAACAATATTCAAAGTGGTTGGAGGAAAAAATGTGTGGGAGTTCTATCTATTTCACTTTATACATAAAAAGGGAAAGAGATTGAGTGTGTAACCCTCATTTATGAATTGTAATGGCTCTCCTATGAGTTGCTAACTATTCTTTTCAACTTGTATTTGTTACTTTTTTTTCCTCTTGGTCCTTTCATAGAACCTAAGGAGATGAAGAGACAAGACATTTTTTTAGCCACTCCACATCAAATTCAGAGGCTTATTCAGCCCTGGATAGGTATAAAAATCACTCGTTAATGTCAATAATAAAGGTTCTTTCTTTTGTCCAAGAGAAACACAAGCTGCAAGTATGTGAGGTAAAAAAGGGAAATAAGGGCTGATTAGAACAGAAAACAGAGGAAAAAAATAGTCTTATGCTCAGACTTTAATGAGTTAATGAAGGATCATAGGTAAACTATATCAGCTCTTAAAATACTAACCATAAATCTCTCAGGGAGGCTTTTGTCTTGCTTGTCTATTTAACAGCACATTGAGATTATCATAATTAAGTATAGATGGTCAACATATTAAAAGGATTAGTATCTGCTGTATATACAATCTTCATATACTTATCTAATACATTTATTAGGGAGGAGCTATAATAGTATCGCATAAAACTTGAACTTTCACCTCTTTTTTAGTAAATGAATTCACAATTTAAAAAGCCCTGCCATTCTTCGGCTGTTAAATATGACAGGTCATTAGCCTGGGAATATCCTGCCTCACTGGAGTCTGTATCCATCATCCTAAGTGTAGACCAACAAGCTAAACACCTAAAGAAAACAGAGAAAACTTCTTGGTCACTGTTGTCTCCTGCTGATTTCTATGTACCTGGGACCCGTTTTGTCTGTAGGATGTTTGTCTACAGTTCAATGCCACATAATCATTGGTAGTAGGTGACACTAACACTTTATTTTTGAAGGAAAATGAAAAGATATGATTGAACAGAAGGGGAAATGGCATTGAAACGGATCAGAGTAACTTGACAGAATGGACACAAGAGAAAGACAAAATGGCTCAAAAGTAGAAACTTAAAAGTAGTGTATAAGAAGGTAAAAGTCTTGTCCTTCCCCTTTGCGGATTGTTCTGGAGGAGAGAAAGAAAGAAAATGCTATGTGAGATGTCCAAAATTTGATATATTTCAGAGCAAAGTAAACAAAATGATCAAGGACTTGTAGGCAATGAGTCATGAGGAAAGATGAAAAAGAATAAATCTGCACTGCTTGGCTAATGTTGACTAACAGGCAATCTCTAAACTTTCTTCAAGAATATAGAAAGGGATTCTGTAATTGATCTGTCTAGATTTGTAAGGACATACTATGAAAGGGAACTTCTGAGATGCCTTCAGGATAAGTTACAAAAACAAGCATTTAACTGAAACTATCACCTTAACAACCAACTGAGCACAGAAGAAATGGATATTTTAGAAGAGTGCAGTGTTATGCAACAAACAGTTATGGGACGGAAAGAAGGTCTCCTTAACGCAGAGCGCAGCTGGACTGTGAAAATATCTAGGGAAGTGACGAAAGCTCCCAGACTGGCTAGCAAATATATACAAAAGAGAGACTCCCATGCTGGCAGTAATGATCCAGAAGACCCAAAGCCATATCCTCAGGTAGTGGATGTCACTCAAATGATTTTTGTGCAACTAGAGCAGGTGATGATTTCACTTAACTTTTTTTTTTTTTTTTAAATACAGATATTGTGAAGGAAATGACAGGCCAAAGTAGCGTGATCGTTTGAAGATAAAGCATTTCATCCATCCAGATATAGCTCTTATATGTGTGTGTGTTTATGCCGATACATATACATCTATAAATAACATTATCAAAGAACTGAGGTGAAGTTTTGGATTCAGGAAATCTTTTTGGAAATAGCCCTTCATCCACAGTTTCTGTTGCAAGAAAAGATGTTATTACAGCTGGAACGAAGAAAGGGCTTGAAAATTGCTTTCAAACAAAAAGCCACAAGGGGAAGTGTGTTCATGACATAAATTGCTCTCTCTCTGAGATCCACAAGTCCATATTTTGGGGGATATAGCTGCTGGCATACCTGCATTTAGGTCAGTGACAAAAGAAGGAAACGAAGAGTAATGTGTGTGAGAGAGAAGCACTGATTTTCCCATGTGTTTCCATCATTCCTCTTCCTTCTGTACCACAAGTGCCTAGGATTTTGAGAGTTGCCTTAGGTAAGTGATTCAGTCTGCACAGTTGACAATGACGAGTTCGGAAGAGCTGTAATTGTGAAAATAAGAATGAAGGGCAGTTGTAACTTTGGACTGACGTTGAGAGCTGCCTTAAAAGAAGCTTGATAAGGTCAGACTAATAAACTTGGGAGCTGCTCAAGGGGAAACCAAATTCTGGAGCTGTGAGACTCTTTGACAGATAATTAGCATAAAACAGGGCAAGTACTCCACCACAGGGAAAGTAAAATCACAATCACAAATAGAACCGAACTTAAATTAGTCAAAATAATGGACCAAACATTTGCCCTTGAACCCACAAAAAAGTACCAAGGACAGAATTAGGTCCATAATTCTTAAATGAATAGAGATTCACTCAGTACTATGTCAGTCAATGACAATGAAATACATGCATCTGGTGATAGCTACTGTATTTTGGCTTCTTTGTAAGGACTGAGGGATATTGCTAAGTAGCACATGTGATAAACCTGTACAAATTGAGTTCTTTTGGTTTGTGTGGTACATTGTGGGCTTGCTTACCTGGCCTTATGGGTTTCTGATAATTTCATTCCCATTGGCTAGACTTGTCCACTGCATGTTTGACTGATAGCAGTTCATTTCATACAAGCTGCCATTCAACAGATGATAATGACTTACTGCTTATATCCAAATACTTCTTGCAGTGTCCTGCTGACAGGCCTAGCCTTTCCTTTCTCTCCTTGTTTATTTTCCTGGGTATATTTCTCAGCTGTCAGGCCCTATATCTTTACGTCCTCTAGACTCTCCAAGGCCCCTTACTCTTGGATCAGGCTCTGTTGAGTCTTCTGAATCTCCAGAATGTCTTCCGCAAAAATGGGTTATGTTGGGGGCCCCAGAGCTGAACGCAGTACTCCAGGTGGGGTCTCACAGGAGCGGAGTAGAGGGGGAGAATCACCTCCCTCGACCTGCTGGTCACATTTCTTTTGATGCAGCCCAGGATACGGTTGGCTTTCTGGGCTGCAAGCGCACATTCATAGAATCATAGAACCATAGAATGCTTTGGGATGGAAGGGACCTTTAAAGGTCATCTAGCCCAACCCCCCTGCAATTGGCAGGGACATCTACAACTAGATCAGGTTGCTCAGACCCCCATCCAGCCTGGCCTTGAATGTTTCCAAGGATGGGGCATCTACCACCTCTCTGGGCAACCCATTCCAGTGTTTCACCACCCTCATCGTGAAAAATTTCTTCCTTATATCTAGTCTGAATCTACCCTCTTTTAGTTTAAAACCATTACCCCTTGTCTTGTCGCTACTGGCCCTGCTAAAAAGTCTGTCACCATCTTATAAGCCCCCTTTAAGTATTGAAAGGCCACAATAAGGTCTCCCCACAGCCTTCTCTTCTCCAGGCTGAACAACCCCAGCTCTTTCAGCTTTTCCTCATAGCAGAGGTGTTCCATCCCTCTGATCATTTTTGTGGCCCTCCTCTGGACCCGCTCCAACAGGTCTATGTCCTTCCTGTGCTGAGGACCCCAGAGCTGGACGCAGGACTCCAGGTGGGGTCTCACCAGAGCAGAGGGGCAGAATCACCTCCCTCGACCTGCTGGTCACGTTTCTTCTGATGCAGCCCAGGATATGGTTGGCACATTGCTGGCTCATGTCCAGCTTTTCATCTATCAAATCAGTACCCCCCAAGTCCTTCTCCTCAGGGCTGCTCTCAATCCCTTCATCCCCCAGCCTGTATTGATACCGGGGATTGCCCCGACCCAGGTGCAGGACCTTGCACTTGTCCTTGTTGAACCTCATGAGGTTCACACAGGCCCATTGCTCCAACCTGTCCAGGTCCCTCTGGATGGCATCCCATGTGTCAGCTGCACCACTCAGCTTGGTGTCATCTGCAAACTTGCTGAGGGTGCACTCGATCCCACTGTCTATGTCATTGATGAAGATATTGAACAGCACTGGCCCCAGAACGGACCCCTGAGGGACACCACTCGTCACTGATCTCCATCTGGACATTGAGCCATTGACCACTACCCTCTGGATGCGACCATCCAGCCAATTCCTTATCCACCGAACAGTCCACCCATCAAATCCATATCCTTCCAATTTAGAGAGGAGGATATTGTGGGGGACCATGTCAAAGGCCTTACAGAAGTCCAGATAGATGACATCCGTGGCTCTTCCCTCGTCCACTGATGTAGTCACTCCATCATAGAAGGCCACTAGGTTGGTCAGGTAGGACTTGCCCTTGGTGAAGCCGTGCTGGCTGTCTCGAATCACCTCCCTGTCCTCCATGTGCCTTAGCATAGCTTCTAGGAGGATCTGTTCCATGATCTTCCCAGGCACAGAGGTGAGGCTGACGGGTCAATAGTTCCCAGGGTCCTCCTTTCTACCCTTTTTAAAAATGGGTGCAATGTTTCCCTTTTTCCAGTCCCCAGGGACTTCACCTGACTGCCATGACTTTTCAGATATCATGGAGAGTGACTTAGCAACTACATCAGCCAATTCCCTCAGGACTCTGGGATGCATCTCATTGGGACCCATAGACTTATGTACGTTCAGGTTCCTCAGGTGGTCACGAACCTGATCTTCTCTTACAGTGGGAGGACCTCTGCCCCCCGATCCCTGTCAAATGGCCCATTGACTCAGGAGGTGTGAGGAGAGGCAAAGAAGTTGTTGAGTACCCTTGTCTGTTTCCTTGCCAGTTTTGCTCATCAGAAGGGGTATGCTTTCCTTAACCTTGCTTTTCTGGTTATGTACCTCTAGAAGCCCTTATTCTTTGCATCCCTCGCCAGGTTCAGCTCCAGCCGAGCCTTGGCCTTCCTGATCCCACCCTTACACAACCGGGCAGTGTCCCTGTACTCTTCCCAAGATACCAGTCCCTTCTTCCACTGCCTGTGCAATCTCTTCTTGCCCTTTAGTTTGACCCACAGGTCATGGCTCAGCCATGCCGGCCTCTTCCCTTCCTTGTCTGATTTCTTGCACCTGGGGATCGAGAGCTCTTGTGCCCTATGGAAAGCATCCTTGAAGACCTGCCAGCTCTGTTCTGCTCCCTTGTCCCTGAGGGCCATTTCCCAGGGGGTCCTGTTGATTAACTCCTTAAAGAGCTGGAAGTTTGCTTTCCTAAAATTCAGGGTCCTGACTATACTCTTCACCCGACCCTTACCTCTCCGGACTGTGAACTCTACCAATGTGTGATCACTACAGCCGAGGCTGCCTCCAATCCTGACATCACCAATGAGCTCACTTACTTACATTGGTGACCACCAGGTCCAGTACTGCGTCCCCTCTGGTAGGGCTATCTATTACGGCTTAGGAAGTTGTCCTCCATGCACTCCAGGAGTCTCCTAGATTGCCTACCGCCTGCCCTGTTACTTCCCCAGCAGATGTCAGGGTGGTTGAAATCCCCCAGCAGGACAAGAGCCTGTGAGCGCAAAGCTTCCTGTAGTTGGAGAAAAAAGGCTTCATCAACAGGCTCCCCTTGATCAGGCGGCCTGTAGTAGACCCCAACCACAGGGTTCCCTTTGTTGCCTCGGTCTCTAATTCTTACCCATAAACTTTCAACCTGCTCATGGCTATTCTTCAGGGACACTTCTTCACACTCTATCCATTTCTTGATGTAGAGGGCAACGCTTCCACCCCTCCTACCTCGCCTGTCCCTTCTGAACAGCCTGTAGCCTTCGATAGCTGAACTCCAGTCATGGGATTCGTCCCATGGATTTCAGTGATGGCAACTAGGTCGTAGCTTTCTAGCAGCACGGTAGCTTCCAGCTCCTCCTGTTTGTTGCCCATGCTGCGTGCATTGGTATAGAGGCAGGTATAGAGGCAGAACATTGTCGGGTTCTGTTGAGTTTCTCATCAACCAACATCCCAAAGTCCTTCTCCTCAGGGCTGCTCTCAATCCATTCTCTGCCCAGCCTGTATTTGTGCTTGGGATTGCCCTGACCCAGGTGCAGGACCTTGCACCTGGCCTTGTTGAACTTCATGAGGTTCCCATGGGCCCACCTCTCAAGCCTGTCAAGGTCCCTCTGGGTGGCAATCCCTTCCCCCCAGCGTGTCAACCACACCACTCATCTTGGTGTCATTGGCAAACTTGCTGAGGGTGTACTCAATCCTACTGTCCATGTCGCCGACAAAGATGTTAAGCAGTGCCAGTCCCAATACCAACCCCTGAGGAATGCCACTCATCACTGATCTCTACTTGGACATCGAGCCGTTGACCGCAACTCTTTGAGTGCAACCATCCAGCCAATTCATTATCTACTGAGTGGTCCATCCGTTAAATCTTTCTCTCATTGCTTTCAGAGAGGGTCCACATTTTCCCTAATCTTCCTTTTATCACCGACGTACCTATAGAAGCTTTTCTTGTTGCCCTTGACATCCCTGGCCAGTTTTAATTCTATCAGGGCTTTAGCTTTCCTAACCTGATCCCTGGCTGCTTGGACAGTTTCTCTGTATTCCTCCCAGGCTGCCTGTCCTTGCTTCCACCCTCTGTAGGCTTCCTTTTTGTGTTTGAGTTTGTCCAGGAGCTCCTTGTTCATCCATGCAGGCCTCCTGGTGTTGTTGCCTGGCTTCATCTTTGTTGGGATGCATCGCTGCTGAGCTTGGAGGAGGTGGTCCTTGAATATTCACCAGCTTTCTTGGGCCCCTCTTCCCTCCAGGGCTTTATCCCATGGTACTCTACCAAGCAGATCCCTGAAGAGGCCAAAGTCTGCTCTCCTGAAGTCCAGGGTAGTGAGCTTTCTGTGCACCCTCCTCAGTGCCCTAAGAATCTTGAACTGCACCATTTCATGGTTGCTGCAGCCAAGGCTTCCCTTGAGCTTCACATTCCCCACCAGCCCCTCCTTGTTGGTGGGAACAAGGTCCAGCATAGCACCTCTCCTCATTGGCTCCTCTATCACTTGGAGAAGGAAGTTATCATCAACGCATTCCAGGAACCTCCTGGATTGCTTATGCCCTGCTGTGTTGTCCTTCCAACAGATATCAGGGTGGTTGAAGTCCCCCATGAGGACCAGGGCTCGTGAACATGAGGCTGCTCCTATCTGTCTATAGAGGGCCTCATCCACACGGTCTTCCTGGTCGGGTGGCCTGTAGCAGACCCCCACTATAATGTCACCTGTCCCTGCCCTCCCTTTAATCCTGACCCATAAGCTCTTGGTCAGCTCCTCATCCATCCCCAGGTGGAGCTCCATGCACTGCAGCTGGTCATTGACATAGAGGGTGACACCCCCTCCTCGTCTCCCCTGCCTGTCCTTCCTAAAGAGCCTGTAGCCTTCCATTCCAACACCAGGCATAGGAACCATCCCACCACATGTCCGTGATGCCAATAAGATCATAGCTCTGCAGGTGTGCGCATGTCTCTAACTCCTCTTGTTTATTCCTCATGCTACATGCTTTTGTATAGAGGCATTTAAGTTGGGCCCCCAATAAAGCTGACACCGGCTGGAGTGGCTGGAATTCCTTTGTGCTGCTCTTCAGGTGCTCTCCTGCTGACCTGTGATCCTTCTCCAGGCTCTGGGCATCTATTGCTGGCACTGTCATCAAACTGGTAGGAGTGGGATGGACTGAGGTTCCCCTCACCCGGCAACTTTATTTTAAAGCCCTCTTCACCAGCTTGGTAAGTCTAAGACTGAAGATGCTCTTCCCCTTCTCTGACAGATGGACCCCATCAGCCCCCAGTAGACCAGGTTTCTCAAAGCGAGTCTCATGGTCTAAGTAGCCAAACTCCTGGCTGTGGCACCAGTCCTATAACCATTTGTTGATTCACCAGATTTGACTGGCCCTTTCAAACCCCTTCCCTTTGACGGGGAGGACTGATGAAAAAACTGCCTATGCTCCAGAGTCCCTTACCACTGCTCCCAGGGCTCTGTAATCCTTCTTGATATTCCTCAGACTGCTCCTGGCTGTATCACTGGTGCCCACGTGAAACAACAGCAGCAGATAATAGTCAGTGGACTATACGAGGCTCGGTAGTCTCTCGGTGACATCCCTGATACGAGCCCCAGGCAAGCAGCACACGTCTATAGAGAGCGCGTCAGGTAGGCAAATAGGTGCCTCCGTACCTCTCAGAAGAGAGTCACCCACTACTATCACCTGTCACCTTTTCTTAGTTGCGCTGGTTGTTATACGAGGAGCAGATTGGGCTGCCTTACTCAGCTCCAGCATCTCTCCTGATGTGATGGGTCTTTCCTCTTCAGTCTGCAGAGTGGTGAAGTGGTTCTGCAAGGGCACCTCAGGCTTCGGGGGAAGTCTCTTCCTCCTGCTGGTCCTTGCTGTTGCAACCGTCCATTCTTCTGCATTATTGGTCCCCCTTGTGTGTGCTGATGGGGGAGTTTTTGGCTGTTTGTCCGTGGGCTGTGGGTCCACTGCAGACTGCACTTGGAACCAGCTATCTAACTCCTTCTTAGCCTCCCTGATGTTACGCAGCCTTCTCACTGCCTCCTGCAGCTCAGCCACCTGTTGCAGGAGGTCCTCCACCTGGGCACACCTTTTGCAGGCAGGCCTGCCACCTCTCCCTGCCCCAGGAGAAAGGTCTAGGCTCTTCCTGCAGTCTGAGGTCTGCACTGCAGCCTCTCCCTTCAGCAGCTCCATCTGGGTGGAGGCATCGGCCACTGCTGGGGTAGATGATGCAGACCCCTCAGCCGGAGCTGCAGCCTTTGCTCTCAGATGAGTGCCCACCATTCAGCCTTGAGGGTCAAGTAGGATGAGCGCCGATGATCACAGAATGGTGCCTGGTTGCTGAGTTATGTGTACTTCAGGTCTCCCACTAGGCCAGTGGAATGCGCCTCCTTCGAAGAGGCGCCCTCCCACAGGAACTGCCACGCCATGCCCTGGCTGCTGTGCCAGGCCCTGTTTGCCTGCCCTGCTCACAGTGCTCCTGGTCACTGCGCTGCCTGGGGCTGCCTTTTGTGGGAGTGGAGGATGGCCACCGTTACTCCTGACTCCGCCCAGGCCTTGTCAGCCGCTCTAGAGCTGTGGGCTCCTGGTGGGTCTCTGCACTCCCCTGGGGTTTCCCCGGCTCAGGAAACTCCCCTGTACGCCCTGTAAACCTTGTCTCTTTGTTCTTCCTATCACCTATCTCACTCCTTGCTACCCAATACATTAGGAATTTCTCATTTACTTTGCTCTTTCCCTGATCCACTCCATGAAATAAAGTTTTCCTAAGAGCAAAGAAAGCTTTAAGAAATCCTTATATGTGAACTGGACATTTAATAATAGCATGTACACTAATTGAATAGGAACTCATTAGTGTTAACTTAAATGACCCAAGGTAAATTTCCACATATTGCAAAGTTATGTCATTAAACAATTATTTAATATAGAAGATACTGAATGGACTTGGGTAATTTAGACAAGATTCTTTGACTTATTCCTCCCCACTTGCCCTAAACCAAACACAAATAAGATAGTTGAAACATTTAGTTATCATACAACCCAAGTTTTTTGTTGTACAAACATCTACAAACCATATTTATATCCCTTAATAGTTATGTACTCAGACACATGGTCAAGTTACCTTTGCTTATTTTATGAACTGAGTCACAGTAAATCATGATTTGCATCTCCACATCCTGCAGCAAACGCAAGGTTTATGCATTAACACAGACCCGAGGGAAGGTGGTTTAAACTAATGTTCTTTACCTCGCTAGCAATGTGTTCACTTCACTAACGGTCAGTTAGTGCAGCAATATACTGTAACAAATTAAACCTCAGTTACAAGGTTGAGATAGGATATGCATATTTGTTTTAACTATAGTTCAGAGCAGGAGCTGTAAATGGTTATTTTGAACTCTCTAGGCGTCAACAAGTATCAAGTGAAAATGGTTTAAAATTAATTTTTAATAAACTCATTTTATTTTGGTGTGCCTGTTTCTCCTTTTTGTGGGGACTTGGCAAACCAGGAAGTTCACTCTTAGAGGTTCAGTTGACGTTTTTGCTCTGTTTTTATATTTTAATCAAAAGCTAAGTATGATAAGATGAAATGGCCTTATATTTTAAGTTTTTGACCTGAAAATCCTTTATATTTTATCTTATGTGCATGGACAAGCCCAGAGGGTACTGATTTATCCACAGAACAATGTTTGCATAGTTGTGGAAGGGATGCTATTTTTATTACATATCTGGCATGTGGTGAACCATACCAGAAATCTCAAGTGTAAACTTCTGAAAAGACTACTAGTCTACAACCCACAAACAGTGGATTAATATGAACTAAATAATGAATAATTTTCTAAACAGGTGCCTGGATTTTCATCTGTAGCACTGAAGAAGGAGTCACCAGGAGAAAATATTTTGGGTTTTGGTTTGTCCATAGACTCCTTAAGTGATGTTGAACAAGACTGAATCTTGACATAAAGCCAAGTGAATTCAAAAGAATCTCCAGCTTGAATTAGGTGACCAGAGATTTTTACCATGGCTGAACAAAGAAATATGTACCAAAAAATGGGGGATTTAGAAGTGAGAAAATTGAACAGAGACTCAGCTGAGTTTGCCAGCATGCCAAGCTCTAAGCACTAACTCTTTAAAGCTCTTTCTCCACCTAATCTTTTGTGGATATTCTGCTTAAAGTATAATTTTTAAATGCTCACTGAGAAAGCAAACCAAAGGCTATATAATATAACAATTAGGACTCACTCAGGAAGAATGGAGCCTCAGGATAAAATTATTCTGTGCAGTTTAACAGAATAGAGATCTGCATCTCAGGATGCTACATGCCAGGAAATTATCTAATAAGGACATGTAATACAGCAGTGCATTGCGGAAGACATATGCTAATACTTGTGTTACAAGATTTTCTTTCAGAATGAGCATAAATGGTGAGAAGTGGGGAGAAAACTGGGAATCTTCACAAGTTTGCATGCAGAGCTGCTCACACATAGTATAATTCTGCTCATACCTGGAGATGTAATCTTGGTCATCAATCAACTTCATTAATTCCTAAGAAATTTAAGCACCTCTGAGAAGCGATTTTGAGGGTCTCTATTTTATATGTAGGAATCATTTGTGGCAACTAGATACAAAAATATATTGTAGATAAAGTCTCTAATCTCTCTGTCACATTCTTTGCTCAGTGAGTTTGGTCTCAGTTTGTGGATGCTCTACAGCAAGGAGTATTTTTGGGGGGTTGTGTTTGTATGGAGTCTAGAACAGGGCAGTCATGGTCCAAAGCATACCTCCTAGGGACTGTTACAAAAACAGATAAAGAATAATGACAATAATAAAAATGCCTACTGATGTTAAATTAAGGTAAGCCACCTGCAGGTAGCTGATAATCATATTAAAGAAACTTGTGAACATCTATAATTCTTTGTCCCCATTTATCATTTGGTGAAAGAACTAGGTCCTAAATCCAGCCTTACTTCATTGTGTATATTGTAATACTAATCTAAAATAGAACTTAGTAAGCTGAGGAGGAGATCTCTGATAGCTGAGAACACATAACACTGGTATATGCAGATTATGCCTGCTTTTTTCCACTGCTTCTTCCAGGTAGTTTGTAGAATTTCTGTGAAATACAGAAAAAAAAAAAGAAAAAGAAAAAAAAAGGAAAAAAATTTCCTCAGATAATTGTTGAAATATTTGCATTTCTTATTTCATGTTGATAAGAAATGTTACCAAAAATAATAAATACATACATACATATATTCATAATGAAAAACCACTTTGTAAGGTGAACAGTGGACTATTTTATTTATTTATTTTATTTCTGATCACTTAAACACTATTAATTTTGACTGTGACATTTTAAGACCATAAATTACTTTCTAGTAAGCAACACTCCTGCTTTTCATATTTACAGTTTAAAAATAAAAAATAAAAATACATACTCCTTTTTCCATTTTTAATGGTTAATTAGGTCACTAATCAAAAGAAATTCTTAAAAGGAAAATGAAATGTTGATATTTTGCAATTATTTGCTACTGTGAATAATACGTAAACACACTACTTATGGTTAAAGTGGCTTTCAAACTCTTTTTCTGCCATTAGGGCATGAACTGACTGCAGAATCTGTGTATTTTACTTGATATATTGCCACATTATCTACTTCAGTGCTTCCATTTAGTTTGGGTCACTTACTTACTTACATTTCATTATACTGTACCTTGGCTGAGTGCAATAAAAAAAAGTTTATTGCAACTGCAAGCTCCTAATTAAACATCAGCTGTAAACTGAGCTGCTATATAAAAAGATGATATTCTTGGGAATCACTCTATCATGCAACATGATTAATATATATGTGTCCTTGTAAATAGGAGTTGATGTGCTATATAAGTAATGGATATGATTAGTTTTTTACTGAGACCCAAGACATCAGAGATAAAGGGATACATAGATTTCTCATTCAGCAATCTTGTTAAATATGATATAAGCATGTATATCCATACACAGATAACACATGCAGAAAAGTGTTTGGTGTATTACAGCGTTCTTAGCTACTATCACTGTGGTTGCAGACAGATTTGAACTTATAAATACGTGTCCAGCATAAAATTAACCTCATATCAGGGAGCAAAAGAGAAGTTATTTAAAAGTCAGTTAAAAATCTCTATTTCCTACAAAGAGGAGGAAACTGTTTTTCAGACCTTTCTATTCCAGAAAACACTGTAAGCAGATTTCATACCTTGAAGCAGAAGCTTCAGATGGATCTCATGAAGGACACATTTGAAGTTCAACTGGTATTTCATATAGAAAAGGCTCTTTTTAAGTGGACCACTGAAAAATCAGTTTGGCCTTAATTTATACAATGAACATATTAGTTCTCTTGTTTTCCAGTTGAAGGAAATCTAGTCAGTGTGGAGAGGAAGTTAGAAAAGTTTAGACCAATGGAGTAGCATGCCCTAAGACTGCAATTTTGTATATTAACAAATTAAATGGCAAAAAAAGTTTAATTTCCACCTCCCTTCCATCCTTCTTCCTATTTATGTATTCCTCTCAATTATGCCAGTATAAACTGTTTGTGGGATCATGCAAAGAACCATTTTCAGCAATTGATGTGATTTCAGTAAAAATATATATATATTTTGTACTTTGTTGTTTGCAAGGTTTTTTACATAGATTTCTCAGAGCTGTGAATATTTTATCATGTAATGGAACATAGATCAATTACAGAACTATATACTGAGGAAAGAGTGATGACAGAATCCAGACTGAGATCCATGAATCATCCCATTTAATTTTAGTTCCAGTTGGTGAGGCTGAGTGTTGCTGTCTGTGGACCCATATATTTACAATGCAAAGAGAAAATTCTCCTTGGGGACCTTTTAAATCTCAGATGGGAAAGTACATGCCTAACTTAAAAATTCAAATTAGGTGTTTAAAGTTGGGATGGATTAATCTGGACCAGCATATGAGAAGCTACAAAAATTCTGTTTCCCACATACAAACATAGAAGTTTGTTTGTAATTTGAAGATGTGACAATAGGATTTGGGTTGCAGAAATATGATAGCCCTAAATTGTGTTATTTATACCAGGGGTCGAACTAACACAAAAATATGTTAAATATTTGACCTCGAAAATCAGATTTTCAGATATGTTCATTATCAGAAAAAGTAGACATAAGGGATAATCACTAGTAAATATTCTTGTCTTGGAAGTTTGACATTAGATATCTGCTGTTGCTGCATTGTTTACAAAAGTCAGGTGTCTGAACCCAAACTGAGGTCTCTTCAGAGTCCTGTGCTGTCCCATTTAGCTGGACAATTTTCCTTCCTTATTTTCTGCCCTTAGTCTTGGATAAGAGAGAAAAAGATTTAAAAAGCATCCTTTTCCCTTTGTGTTTGGAAACATAACCAGCCTTACAAAAAATCATGCAAACAGGCCTAAATTGAAGAAAGAGTAGATCAGTTATTGTTTATATGTTGACTACCTTTCTTATGTTAGCTCAGATAAAGCACCATTCAATATAATCCATACAGAGACTGTTGGTATAATTTCCACACCCCACAGTTTCAATTGGTGTAAATCAGATGAAGCTACTGCAGTTTCTCCAGCTGAGCATCTGGCTCTGTTCTTCTTCAGGAGTGGAATTTTTAAAAGATAAATGAGGGTTAAAAAGAGAGGTTGCTTCCATTAAAATCTGTCTCAAACTAAAAGCAAGCCATCATATTTAAAAACAAACAAACAAACAAACAAACCCCAAACGTGGGTTTGCAGTCTCTCTCACAAAAATGCTGTAACAAAGACAATAGCTTGACAATGGCAGCTGCTGCATAGAGCAAAAATTAGAGGACAATGTCATTTTTAATCATTTTTTAAAATGAAAAATTAAACCAAAATAAACGAGGTGTCCTAGGTATTTTTTTTTAAGAATCTGTCTCTCTGTCTTATTTATAACTGGCAATGCAGACAGATGACAGGAACATATGCTGGGAAGAGTCTGAAATTAGACAAAACAATAATGGAAGAGGGATCATTTTTTTAAGTTTCATACAAAGACTATGTTTTTTGCATCTTTGTATGAAACTTTAAAAAAATAGACATGTGCATATCCATCCATATAAAGACATGTACATGCATACACTCACAAAGAACACATTCATATATTTATATCCACACATAGTTTTATGTTTATAAATTAATATTCATAAAAATAAATACACATATGTAAATATTTTATTTATAAACTAATATATGTAGGTGTAAAATTTGCAGACAGGCACTCTGAGTTATTTTTAGAAAGAGAGAAAACTGTAAAACAAAATGTCATATACCAAGAAAAAATGGGATTCTATTTTGAGACATTATTCTCAGCTTTTATTTCTTATTTATTTTATTTTTTTTCTTCAGTAACTTATAAGAACAATTTAGATCATTTAGTTGCTGTCTTACTGCCCTAAAGCCTTATGTTTCTATCTGTCCTGCTGGAAGTACAGAAAGGTATTTTTTATAACAACTCAGTGCAATTTCTGCACTTAAGGGCAGAAAAACTCCTTCAAGGAAAAAAAGATTTTTTCTTAAATATAATCTTTTTTCTCAACACTTCCAGTGACTTAAAGGTTGCCTGAAAGTTATTTATTTAGGTGAGACTGGTAAAGTTTTTAGAACCACCAGAACGCAGAATAATCCTGTTTGGATGCAAGTATTTAATGATAGTGTTAAAGAGCTAATACTTAATTTGTAAAAATATTTTTTAAAAAAATCAAAGGTTATCTTTTATATACTACTTATAATTTTATTTCTTTAATTTATTTATTTTCCAAAAAACAAAATAAGCTGGAGTTGATGGAGCTCAATTCTCTTATTTTCAAATTACCTACATTCATTTTGTGTATCATATGTGAATATGGGGGGCTTTGCTCTAAAATTTTGTTGGTTAAATAAAATACTAATAATCTTTCATTTATTATTCTTCATTAAGCATAAATGGTGCTTCTAACAAAAAGTTATCAAAACTGCTTTTAAACATTCTGTTATTGTCAGAGATCATTGCCTAAAAGCCCAGCAAGAATTAGTTCTAATAGTAGGCTGATTTTGTGCTTTCAAAAGATTAATTAAATGAGGGAACAGCTTTGCCTCTTGTCTGTTAGTGCTCCCAGCACACTCTTGATCATGCAGGGGAAACTGCTATGTACTTATATTGCAGTTGCATCTAGTCAATGTCATGTGCAACTCCAGTCATAAATACCAGAAGTCTTGATCTCTTCTGGGTATGCTTGAAACAGGTTTGGGTTTTTTGGTTTTTGTTTGTTTGTTTGTTTTGTTTATTTCAGTAGGACTACAGTTGTAATCAAAAGTTTCAGGATGACAACCTGTAAAGGTATGTTCTGCCTATTGCTATAGCAGTGCTTTATCAGTAAGTGAGAGCACATCAGCAGCACAGTGTAAAAGAAGGCAAAATAGTTCCTTCCTATTCTCAAACTCATTCTTTAAATTACTGGAAGCTGTTAATTTTTACACAAAAGTGTGTTTCATGTTTGCATTTTTATCTTTCCAGTTGTGAAGAACACTTCAGCACAAATAATTTCAGTGGGGCAGTATCACTTACTGTGTCTAAGCAGAGTGTGTTGAACATTACTGCAATATAATTATTCTTAGCAAAACCTGCAGTCTAGACATAGAGAACAAGAGGAGCAAACTGCGTGCCTGCTTGTGGGTTATTTTCCTTATGCTGTTTTCTCATCAGTAGTGTCAGACTCCTAGGGAAGAGTCTGCTCAAGAGGTTTGTTTCGAGATAGATGGGCTTTCTGCCTAGATCCCAGTTTTGAACTGGGCCAGTAAGGAGACACTGACTGAGAGTCAGTGGTTCAAGGATACTGTGCAATAAATTTTCTTGTCTCAGGGGATTATAGTGAATCCACAGGCAAATGCTGCCTGTGCAGACAGCAGGATGCTGAGCACAGCACCATGGATAGAGAGAGGGGCTGGTGGCCACAGGGGATGCAGAGCATTTTGGGATGCTTCTATGGGAATGCTTCATTAAGGGATATGAGACAGGCTGAGAGATGCCAGTTGTTAAGTCCCGGTCTGATTGTCAGGCTCGGGGAAGGTTTGTAATCATCCCAAGGGCGAAATTAAGACACAAATGAGGTCATATGCCGCCAATCAGACGTTTTATTGGGTAAATATAAAAGAATAAAGCGATAGGAAAGGCAGGAAATATTAGGAGGAAATTAAGCAAGCATTCAGAGAGATAAGCAAAGGATAGTCACCACCATGGATCCAGCGGCGTCCCGTTGGTCCTCAGTCTTCAGTTTTCGGTGGTGGATTGTCACACTCAGGTTTCCTTGTGCCTTGTCTTTTATCCGGTATTGGAGAGGGAGTTTGCCCTCTCCTTTCCCTTTGGTAACTCAGGGCAACATCACGTACCCAACACATGCACATCTAATCACACAATATATATTGTTGGTGGGCAAGTGGCCTGGCCCGGATTGGTGTCCTGTTCTTGGTGGTGCCTGATAAGCCAAAGAATGGCCTGCTGCTTCAGCAAGTTTGCACAAGTTTCCTTGCCAGATGGTGGTACTTGATAAGCCAAAGAATGGTCTGCCCTCGGGTCTTGTCAGAGAAAAGAGTGGTCTGCTGTCCGGTCTTATCAGATAAACACACACAAGCAAGCTTTGAGACAATTGTTCTTAACACTTCAGTCTCTTACACCACCCTGTGGCTCAAAGATTGCTGTCTTGACTCGCAGATCTCTGCCTTCATGGCCCATGGTGGTGATACAGGGAGAGGATAGTAAGGTAAGAAGAGAGCATTTGTTTAAACAATTTTTACAACTAAAGGTCTTGGTTGGTACACTGCACGGATATATTTAACATTGTCTGGTGATGGGGCGGCTATAAATTGCTTATTGGTTACAACGCGCTGAATTAATTCTATTAAACATGGAGTGATACATGGTAAAAATAATAGCATTGCTAAACCACACAACATATAGAACAAGATACGCTTAACCCAAGGGGTACCTGGAAGCCATGAAAAGGGATCAAATTCCCAGCCTTTCCAGGTCTGAACAGGAACCTGGGCTAATTTTCTTATTCCAGAGGTTATTTGTTTAACAACTTGACCGTTATCATCTATTTTTAAACAGCAATTAGAATCATTTAATTTACCACAAACACCTCCTTCTTCAGCTAGCAGGTAGTCGAGAACCATACGATGTTGCAAAATTGCCGTTCGCATTTGTGTGGTTTGATCTGCCAATAGGTCCAAGGCATGAGCAGTTTCATTGGTAATAATTTCTAAAATAGCTTGTAGTCGAATAATGCGATTTAAATTATAAACAGGTTCTTGAGCACTGCTAATCACTTCATTGGGGTTCCAGGTGGCAGGCCCATAGTGTTGGATAATTTGTTCTGGGGGCCACTCATCCTTTCCCCACGATTGGCTACTACCACCTGCTATAGCGGTATTAACAGATCATTTGCTCCGTGTAAGGTCATCATATAATTTAACACCCAAATTATTATCATCATTCTTGGGAAGCAGAAAAAACAGGGGACGAATTACTCCAACATAACATACTTCAGAACACTTTGCTGGTAACACTTTGTATGCATGGTGACCACACACCCAGTAGTAACCCTTTAAGGCTCGATGGCCATTAGCAAAAGGTCTTTTCCATTCTTTTGCTGATTTGCCAGCATGTGCATTGGATTGGAAATATGTAGATTTTTTTGGCCCAAAAGGATTACCATTTACATTACAATTCCAAGTGCTTGAGTCATTTCTACACCACTTACACCTCCATGCTCCCGAATAGGGACTCCAGGTACAGTTGATGCCAGCGGCTTCCTCAAAGATAGTATTGTTTGTAGGAGACAAGAAATAAGGGAATCCAGAGCCATATCTAGATGGGTCATACTACCCCCAGTGGACCTGGCAGACAAGTTTTGTAAATGAATGATAATGTTATCCTGTGTTGTCTGGACTTTTTCTGTTTGACTCCCTGCAATTAGCACATCATCAATGTACTGATAAACTTTAACCCCTTCCTCTGATGGGATTAGTTCTAATTCTCCTGCTAAAGCCTGGTGGGCTGATGTGGGGGAATGTTTATATCCTTGAGGGAGCCGTGTAAAAGTAAACTGTTGCCCCTCCTGGGTAAGAGCAAAACGATCTTGGTCCTGTGGTTGCAGAGGGACCATAAAGAACATATCTTTAACATCAATAGTTGCCATAATAGGATGTGCTTGTTCCTGAACAGTGGCTATGAGTTCGGCAATGTTCGGTACAGCGGCCGTTAACGGGCCCGTGTTTGCATTGAGCCGTCGGTAATCGACTGTTAGTCTCCACTTCCCATTTGGTTTTCGGACTGGCCATACAGGAGAATTAAAGGGAGAGTGAGTAGAAACTACAACCCCCTGTTCCTTTAATTCCTCCAGTACTGGGGAAATCCCCTCTCGTGCCCCAAGGGGCAAGGGATAGGGTTTAACATTTGTTAATCTTGAAGGGGGAAGTAAAGGTGCAGCTTGTAAGAGACCTATATTTATCAGTGGCACACCAAAAGACCAGCTTCCCCCTTTATTGTCTGTCCACACTTTACCCTTCAGGACATCAAGCCCTAAAAGATTAAGTGGGACCAGCCCCACAATCATTTCCACTGGAGTGGCTGTCTCCTCCCCTGGTAGCTGTAAATTGACCGTAGCCAGTGCCTGTGCTTGAACGCATCTGCCACAAACAAACGTCGCTTAGACAATGATATACCTCCGCGCGCTGCATCTTCTGTCTTGGTGGCTGAAATTTGAGCACCGGTATCCACTAAAAATGTAATGGGTACTCGTCTAAATCCTACAAGGCAGGAGATTAATAAATCACCTCGATGACCTATAGTGAGCTGTCTAATATACACCCACCCTTCGCCCCCCTGCTCACTACAAAGGGGCGAAGGAATTAGTTTCCCGTCAGCCTTTGGGGGGCAGTCGAGTCAGTCAAATTGATTAGGGGCGGGGGTGCACTGGGAACCGGACTCTCAAACATTTTTACTTTGGCCACTGGCTTTTCGGGCCACTCTAAAACTAATTTTTCAAGCCTATCAGTTGGTAACCCGTCCATAAGATCTCGAGGAACACCTTTTTGACACCCTACGGTCCACAGGCTATCACGCTTGTTTGAGATGTTTCTTCCGCCAGAAAGTTTAATGAAGGACACTCTCTTTTCATTTTCAAGGTGTGAGGGAGGCTTTGTTTCAGTATGTCTTAAACCCTTCAGGTCTGATTTTGGGGACGGGGTACTAACTGGGCCATATTTTCGCCCGTAATTGATTAATTCCTGAGCAACCTCTCCCCAAGTCCATACTTTAAAATTTTGGTTCCTGCGATCAGAAGTCGCCAGTCCAGGTAGTGCGGTTGAGACCTTTTCGCCCTGGGGCATTGCGTTAATTGTACTTTGTAATTGTATGCCCAGAGGTTTTAAAGATTCAGGGAGGCCCCTTATCAGGGGGGTCATTCATTCAGGGTCCACCGGCATCATCATCGGGGACTCCTGTTTGAGCTTAAGCTCACGATCATACATCATTTGCAAACATGCCGCTTTCTGTATATTTTCTACCAATTGATCAATTGATCCTATGATAGCAAGAGGGTCTCCTCGTTCCAACGGACTGAGGCCTCCAGGCCAGTAAGCTGCCCTTTGGGTTAGGGACCAGGGAGCGCGGTGATCACCGGTAGTTAAAAACACTCCGGGCCCCCAATATCCTTCAGCCTCCTTTTCGCTTAGTAATATCTGGTCCCCACCTGACAATGACACCCTCCACACATATTCTGTCTCTGATTCTTTAGAGGTGCGGCCAAACTCCTTCTTTTTAATTTAGCCAGTTCCATAGCGGTATACGGCACTTCTTTGGTAGTAATTTGAGGGGAGTCATCTTGGTCATTGTCATACGTGAATTCAGTTTTAACCAAAGGTCGGAGAGAGTAAGGAGGCATCTCTAATTTGTCTAATCTTAATTTCATCTCTTCTAACTCCTCGCAAGGATATACAATTTTCTTTTTGGGGGGCGAATGGCCGTCATGACTCTCGCCCGTGAGGAGTTGCTCTTTAAGAGCAGGTTGCAGATAGTCTGCCTGGGCTCTCTCCTGCTCTAGTTGCTCTTTTAAGTTCTCTACTTGTCATTGCAAGGATTGGACAAGGGCTTGTAAGCACTGTATGGTCTGAGACTCGGCACTACGCTGCCGGTCTCTTGCTTCCACAGCTACAACTAAACTGGCACCCAAAATGGCGCATATAATTGATTTTCCTTTTCCGGCCCGAAGTCAAGTGTCCTTTTGCAGGGCGCTGATTCGGTCGGTAACACTCTGCAGATTATGCCAATTATCTTGTGCCGAATCGATACCTGATACCAAAGGGCGTGCATTATGTTTTTCCAAAAAATTATACAGCATGTCCCTGCCCGCAGTGATAGTGTTATCATCATGCGTATTCAACAAGCGGGGTGGTCATCTCAGGAAGGCAGCACGCAAGTATTAATTCTACACAAAGTTCCACCCCTAACGTCCCTGAGAGGTACGCACCTAAAACAGACCAGAGGTAAAACGGAGAAAAAGTGTGGCACTCTCACTTCAAGGGATCCTGTCCGTGACGCCAAAAATGTAAAGCCCTTCTCCGATTTTTGGCTTGTGGAAGGTTTGTAATGATCCCAAGAGTGAGAATAAGACACAAACGAGGTCAAATGCCGCCTACCAGGCCGTTTTTATTGGATAAAAGCAGAAGAATGGAGTGATAGGAAAGGCAGGAAATATTAGGAGGAAACTAAGCAAGCATTCAGAAAGATAAGCAAAGGATAGTCACCACCATAGATCCAGCGGTGTCCCATTGGTCCTCTGTCTTCAGTTCTTCGTTCGTGGGTGTACACCATGGTCTTTTATATATAGCACGTGTCCACAGTCCGGTATATGCGTATACATCCCGATGCTTTAGGTCTCGTCTCGCCTATCACACAGGCTTTACATGACCATCAGCAGGAAACAATGTATATTCTTGGTGGGCATCTGGCCCAGCCCAGACAATGGTTGGTATGTTGCTTTGATGGTGCCTGATAAGCAAAAGAATGGTCTGCTGCTTCAGCAAGTTTGCATAAGTTTCCCCGCAGGCTGCAGTGTCTTGGTTTCACAAGGGTTTCACATTTCCCCGGTGTCTTATCAGGCAAGCATACACAAGCAACCTTTGAGACAACTGTTTGACATTCCAGTCTCTTACACCACATCCATTAAAGGATGGAGATTCTCCTTAGTCCTCCTTTTGTTGCTAATGTATTTATAGAAACATTTTTTGTTGTCTTTTACAGCAGTAGCCAGTTTAAGTTCTAGTTGGGCTTTGGCCCTTCTAATCTTCTCCCTGCATAACCTCGCGACATCCTTGTAGTCCTCCTGAGTGGCCTGCCTCTTCTTCCAATGGTCGTAAACTCTCCTTTTATTCTTGAGTTCCAGCCAAAGCTCACTGTTCAGCCAGGCCTGTCTTCTCCCCTGCCAGCTTGTCTTTCGACACATGGGGACAGCCTGCTCCTGTGCCTTTAAGATTTCCTTCTTGAAGAACGTCCAGCCTTCCTGGACTCCTTTGCCCTTCAGGACTGCCTCCCAAGGGACTCTCTCAACCAGGCTCCTAAAGATGCCAAATTCTGCCGTCCAGAAGTCCAAGGTAGCAGTTCTGCTGACCCCCGTCCTTACTTCTCCAAGAATCGAAAACTCTGTCATTCCATGATCACTATGCCCAAGACTGCCTCCAGCTGTCATATCACCCACAAGTCCTTCTCTGTTCACAAACAGCAGGTCCAGTAGGGCGCCTCCCCTGGTTGGCTCAGTTACCAGCTGTGTCAGGAAGTTATCTTCCACACACTCCAGGAACCTCCTAGACTTTTTCCTCTCCGCTGTATTGTATTTCCAGCAGGCATCTTGTAAGTTGAAGTCCCCCACGAGAACAAGGGCTAGAGAGTGTGAGACTACTCCCAGCTGCTTATAGAGTACTTTGTCCACCTCTTCATCCTGGTTGGGTGGTCTTGAACAGACTCCCACCATGATATCTGCCTTGTTGGCCTTCCCCCTGATTCTCATCCATAAACACTCAACCCTATTGTCACCATTGTTAAGCTCTAGACAATCAAAACAGTCCCTAACGTACAGGGCTACCCCACCACCTCTCCTTCCTTGCCTATCCCTTCTGAAGAGTTTATAGCCATCCATTGCAGCACTCCAGTTCTGCGAGTCATCCCACCATGTTTCCATGATGGCAACTATGCCATAGTTTTCATGCTGCGCAACGGCTTCCAGCTCCTCCTGTTTGTTGCCCATGCTGCGTTCATTGGCATAGATGCACTTCAGCTGGGCTATTGCTCCTGCCACCTTTTTGGGGGGAGAAGCCCTAGTTCCTACATGACCATTCTCAGGCACTTCCGTGGTTTCTAACACATCCATAGCCTTTGCGGCTTTGCTGCTGCATGGCTTTCCATCCCCTACCTCCACTAAGACAGCAGACCAAAGGACCTCTCTAGCACACCGTCCCTCAAGTATACAGGCATAAAGCAGAAGTAACTGTTGAAGCCTTCAGAACATAATGGTGCATGGCCAGGATAATGATTGCTAGTGATTACAGACTCTGTGCAGCCCATGGTAGACCCTTCAGCCCAGGCTCCATGTGCTCCCCCTGTCCATGACATGGTGGTGAGGCAGTCTATCAAGCAGCTGTACAGTCCCTCCTTTTTCAGCCTTTCTTTCTTTAAATTTTCTTTTTTCTTATTTTCTTTCTTCTTCTTTCTTTAAATTTTCTTTTTTCTTATTTTCTTTCTTCTTCTTTCTTTAAATTTTCTTTTTTCTTATTTTCTTTCTTCTTCTTTCTTTAAATTTTCTTTTTTCTTATTTTCTTTCTTCTTCTTTCTTTTTTCTTTTTTTTCAATAGGAACCAAAAATATATAGGGAATGTTGAGCTTTCCCCTCTTATCCTAGGAAAGAACAGGGAAAGAGCAAAGGGAGACAAGTTTCATTATTAAAGTAACAATTCAAAACTGCATTATAGCCGTCTTCACTGGAGATAGATGCAGTGCAGGGCACTGCATTGCATTGCATTGCATTACCTTGCAGACTTAGTCCTGTGATTATTCTGCCTGGGAACTGGCTGGATTGAGTAAAGGCTCCTGTTTAGACCCTTGTATCACAGTTCCTTTTGCTATGGAAAAAAAAAGGTTGATGGCAGAGAGTATGGCACATCATTACCTCTTTCTCAACTATATCTTGGATGTTCCTAGGACCATCCTATATTCTTCCCAGGGCATTCTGTGTTGCAATTGTCAGAGAGATATGCTACCCTAAATGGATATTTCACCTGACTCATTACAGCTATTCTTACATTGTTATGGCAAAAGACCAGAGTAATAGACAACCAGTGTGCTTTGACTCATTTGTGGAAGCTATTTGGTGATAATTTACCAAGAGTAAATATAATTCTCATAAAGATACTGAATCACAAAAGGTGCAGAGGCAGCAGAGTTGGATATAGAAACAGCAACCTAAATTTGTAGCAAATATTGTTGGCAAAAGTGAACGTGATTTGGACCAGTTGTGACTCAAGTCACTGCTTTCCTTTGTAGAACTCTGTTCATTTAGCTCAGCCCCAAAAGTGACAAAGGTAAGAAAGCTTTTTATAGACTCCGCATCTTTTCAGTATGCTAAGCAACCCCCTTACCTGCAGAAAAATTGCAATGGCCCTGAAAGTACATACATATTTTTGTTTATCTGTTCAAATTGCCTTAATTTCTGTTCTTAAGTTATATTTTACAAGAGTGAAAGCAATTAAACCTTCATTGTCCAAGCTTTCAAGTCAGTATGGCAGTACTGTCATGCATCCATTTCATTTGGGAATAGACTAATTCTCAGTCACACTGCTAAAGAGATAAATGCAGCTCCTTAGGTTAATCTTGTTTTATTATTGAGTGACATTCAGATGTTTGCCTCAGTTCAGAACTGTGGACTCTTCCTTAGTTAAACATCTTTTATATTATGAAAATAACCATGATTTCCAATACAGTCGGAAAATTGTAAGAAATAAAAAGGAAAAGAGGAACAAAACAGTGATCATATTAATTTTTCAGTTCTCGTGATTCAGAGGAAGAAAATCAGGATGTACTGTGTGCTGTTTAATTTGTAGTTAATGACATTTATTATAATGACACATTAGACATTCAGAGCTTTGTCTTCTATTGTTTTTTTTTGAATTTTGATATGTTCAGGTTTTGAAATGAAGTAGAGTTGCATTATATTATATTGTATTGTATTGTATTGTATTGTATTATTATATTATATTATATTATATTATATTATATTATATTATATTATATTATATTATATTATATTATATTATATTATATCATATCATATCATATCATATCATATCATATCATGTCATATCATATCATATCATATCATATCATAATACTATACTATACTATACTATATGATATGATAATACTATACTATACTATACTATACTATACTATACTATACTATACTATACTATACTGCATTGCTAGAATGCAATGATATGATATGATATGATATGATATAATATGATATGATATGATATAATATGATATGATAATACTATACTATACTATATGATATGATAATACTATACTATACTATACTATACTATACTATACTATACTATACTATACTATACTACATTGCTAGAAGGGAAGTCTCTTTCTATAAAAGCAGATTCCAAAGCTCAGTGAGGAAAGGATCTGACCCTATATGGATCCAGATTAGACAAAAATGGCTACCTCACTTACAGCGACACCACAGAGGCAGGTGTTTTCCTTGCTTTGCATTAAGTACTGATGATGTGCCCAAGTCAGTACCAAACAAAGGTGGAAAACAAAAAAGGGGGATATAGGAAATTTAACCTTGATACTAACTTTCTCTCCTACAAACAATTCTGCCAGGGAAAAGGGAATGAGAACCTTCTTTATAAGATCATTTCAGCAATCTATTTTAGAAAATATTATTTGCAGTGTTTCTTGTCTGGTTTGGGCACTGCTCTGATGGGAAAAGATGTTTCAAACTCATTTCTAAAGTAGAAAGAGAAGTTCTGGTACTTGATCCTCCAGTTGAATACTTTCTAAAAGGAGTGGAATAATTTCTAAAAGTTGTTCTGCTAGTACAACTAACAGTGATTTTTCAGAAGAGCCACAACAAGAAAACCTAGAAGTAGAAGAAATTTAGCAAACTTCTGCCATATTTGAGTAATGAAGCAAAGGTGGCAATGCCAGTAACTTTGTAAGTAGACTAGACAACCCAATAGAGCTTGCACACGAGAGAAAAAAGAGAAACAAAGTGCACTGGAAGACCATGGAGTGGTGATATCTGAGAGGAATCTGTCAAAACAGAGGTTTTCAGTGACTCAGACACCATTTACTTTACTATATTTAGCATTGGTTTATTTTGCCTAGCACAGGAGTTGAAAACAGAGAGACTGAAATGAAGAACCGGAAATGGTTTACAAAGATTTCTTAACAAGTAATATTCTGTATGGGTGCTTCATCCTAGAACTGCACCTTCTCGTTTTCTCTACATTACTTGATCCACAAAAGTGTAATTTAGGTGAAAATTAATATTTTTTATACCCTAAATACTCAAAAATGGGTAAGTGGAAATCCAGTTAGGTTAAACATGCAAAACACCCTAAATTTTCAAGCTTGTGTATGGAGCCATTCAGTGTAAGAGGTTTACAAAGCTGGGGTTCTGCTACAGTTTCCGTTTTAATCATTTGACTTCCCTGTGACATCAGTCAGTAGATCAAATGCATCCAGAATGAAGCTCTGGTAGGGCCTGCCTATGACAGGAACCTCTGATTTCACTACAGCAAAAACTAACTTTCAGCAATCCTAACTCTCAGCAACTTGCCCTGGCAGTTTCCACATGAAGAGGTGAGGAAGTACATGCTAATACACCGACAGCCTGAGAGGTCCATAAAATAAACTGCCTTTCTCCCATTGTCACTGTAGACCTCTTCTGGGTACAGCTGCCCCATAAGGACTCTGGCAACACGTTCCTGAAACAAATATCTCACCAAGACCAGATGCCACAGAATCTAGTGCCGATATGGCTCATGAGAGGTAATAGACTTCGTCTGTTTATTTCTTTTTTTTTTCTTTTTTTTTTTTAAGGAAATCAAGGAGGAAACTGCTTTGAGAAATAGGAACTCCTGTCTGACACTCAGAAATCTAAATTAATGTGACAAACTGCCATGATTTTCAATATTTATTTACAACTACGTCCCAGTTCATAAATCTGCAGTGGTGACTTCTGCTGTCACATTGTATATATCATATATACAATATATCATTGTATATATCATATATGCATATGTCATATAACAATAATTCAGGAAATGGAAATGTTAGAAATCATCAGTGTGTTGAACTAAACCACATAAGCATTAAATTTTTGCCTGATGTGTGCTATTCCATAGTATTATCAGTACTAAAACAAAAACTGCACATCATGTAATTTTTAATAAGAAAATAAAATTAAAAAAAAAATAACAAACCAATTTTAGTCGCAAATTTTTTGAAGTCAAGAGAAAAAGTTCCATTCTCTTTGGATTAGGCCTTTTTCAAAGATTATGATTTTATCAATTGATGTGAAATGTAAAGCAAAGATCAGGAGTGATATGTAGAGAGTTTCACCTGGACCATACGCATTTATAAAGCTACTGTTCTGACCGGGCAGCATTTTACACTTCTGTTCTTTTTGGATAAAGTCATAGAAGAAAAGGGACAAATAGCTTCATTGTTAACAAAACCAATTTCAAACTCTTCTCTTTGATCCAGTGATGAGATCTGTCATGATTACTGAGAGATACATTAATTAATGTGCTGAAACTCAATAAAGTAAGTAAAGTAACTATTGATTAGCTTTTGTGAACACAAACACACTGGAGGGAAGTCTAGACATAATGCTTATTAAAAACAAATACTGCAGTATTTCACAGTAATAGTTATAATAATTTGGCTTCCAACAGCATTTAGAGCCATTAACATAGAATATTGCAGTGGGTTTTGTGAGCACGAGTGTACCTGACACGCTCAGAAACAAATCTTTAGCTGCTTCTGTGGAACTAATCTGGTATATCAGCTGATCAGCTGCCACCTTTATTATTTATTCTCTAGCCATACATTTTAAAAGATTTTTTTGCTGGGACTTTTGTTGTTTTGTTTTACAACTTGCAGTCTGACACTGTAACTTTAAAGACTACTTGCTTAAAGGATAGATTTGTTCAAGGGAAGTGTGTGTGTGTATCCAGTTGAACTGAACATGGTTATTTCTCAACAGTCACTGATTTCATTTGTCACTCTATTGCTTGAGTCAGGGGAGTGGATTAAGGCACAGGATGTCACTGACACTTTAAGAGAGCATCCTTTTTGGAAAGCCAGTTTATTGTTTGGTGTTTATTTGAATAAAAAGCTCTTCTTCAAAATGTGAGCTGTTTCCTGAGAGGAGGCAGAAGCTGTATTCTTCATACAGAAGAAGTATTCTTCATGGGAGAAGAAGTATTCTTCATGGGAAAGGGAATGATTTAGTGCACCAAGTTACCCAAGGAATTTGCTACAATCCACTCATGCCTCTGCAGAAATGAAAGGATGTGGCCTCATCATAGTCAAACCCATAAAGCACATTGACAGCCAGGAGAACAAGTCCTCAGCAGTGCTACTGGTCATATTGACCAGTGGAAGCTTTTTCTTACTAGAAAATCTACTACAGATCACTCCAAGATTTTCATGGGATTGACTAATGAATAGCAAGGAACAAATTAAGGACAAAGTTGGCTGTTCCATCTTTCACTTCTGTATCTCTTCAGATTGCTGTTTGGCTAAGGTAATAGTCTGCTGTCGTCGCTGTCTTTTGTGTTACCTGTAAAGGCGACATGTTGGGATTAAAAGTCATTGGTCTTTTTCACAAATATTTCCTGACTATATCTACTAACAAGTTTCTGTTGTGTGTTTTATTGCAATCACATGTTTTTGACTAATTGCTGAAATTAAAAGCACTTTGTTACAAAAGCCTAAATAGTTTGTTCTGACATTGTGTTTCAAAATTGTATTTCTTTGCATAGCTTCATGTATTGTTTGATTAGTTTTTTTCCATTATTTGCTTTCACCTGGACAAGTTACATTTAGAATTTATCTGAAAAAGCACCTATTTGAAGTACTTAAACTGGAGGTACATAAACTCTAGGGTCCCATATATTAGCACTGAAAAAACAGTGGAGCAGCCTCACAGTAAGCAGTATATTTAATGTAAATTCTTAAACTGTTATAAAACCCACAACAATATATAACACTCAAATTCTGCAAACTTGTTTCATTTACTAAAGAAAAAAAAATAAGCCTCTTCAATTAACTCTAAACTTCAGAAATATTTTATATAACTACAGGCCTTATGGTTACAACTTCCCATTAACTTCCCTAAGAATTTCAAAAGGGAAACTGAACATCTAGCAGAGAAAAGGGAAAATGAATGTAAAAGACCTGTGGATGGTCCTGAGATAGGTCTTGCATGTGTTGTGCTTATGTTAAAAACGTTTTTTCTGTTAGAAAGGAAAGTTGTCATAGAGAAACATTTGCCATTTTAATATTGTAGAGCAGTGTCAGGCAATAGAACTTTCTGTTTGGGGTCAATCACCTTAAAATAGGTGCAAATGTGCAGAGTGCAAAGATGAAAGCCTCAAAATGAACAAAAGACAGTAACAGTCTCTGCAAGCACCTTTCTGCTGAGGGATTGAGGTGATGTTTCTGGAATAATGTCCTTGAATTTGAAATCAGCTCATTTCAAACATTTTTCTGCAAGAGGTTCATGCAAACTCGAACCATTTGAATTTTGGACAATGGATTTTTGTTATATTTCAGTATCTTTGATTCAGCAGGAACAAAGATATCTTAATTAAAAATAATAAGTCGAAAAAAACGCCCAATTTTTCTTTCAGGCTGACTTCAAAATCCTTGATATTGATTATTTCATTTCTGTATCCTGTGATGCCCATATGTTGTAATGCTTATCTTTTTTTTCTATTAAAAAGTCTATTCTATAGATTATAATGCCATTTTCATCTCCATTGTATGCAAAGAAACTGTTTCCCATTTTACAGTAAATACGTCTGTTCCTCTGCCCCATAAAAGCACCATCTAATGACTTTCAGTAGTTCAAGAAGTCTATTAAATTAGATTTGAGAAATACTTTTATTTACTGCATTACCGTTTTTGTGTTTTCTGTTAAAAAAAAAAATTGGTCTATTAACATAGGGATTGAAGTCTTTTGTCTGCTTCCCAAGAGGAGAGGCATGAATAATAATGATCTGCCTCTACACTGCCTCCCGCTGCTGAGTTAAGAGAACTATAGCAATACTCAGCTATATCAGAAACTCAGTTCTTCTCTATGCCAAGGGAAATAAAACTGTTTTTGATATAATATTGATTTTTGAAGGTTAATTTTCCTTGGATATTTGTGGATATCTATGTATGAGATTGTTATGAGAAAATCAAGGTCAAGTTCTTTCATACATGGTAATGATGTTCACTTTCCTCATCCAATACAGGATTAGAAAGAACAACCTGAAGGTAAAAGATGTAGCTACATTTAAATAATTACATTATGTGGTAACACTGCTGTATCTTTGCATGAAATTTTGGCAAAGGGTGAAACCTGTGAAATGAATAAACAAGCAGTGAGCCATGAAGGAAATATTCACTAAAAAAAAATTACTGCATATCTGGTGCTTCAGAACTCAAGCAGTAACACAGAAGTAACCAATTTGTAGGGGAAATCGTATTTTTGGTGTTTTGTGTGTGTGTGTTTGTACTCTCCTGATCTTTGGAATCTCAGTGATATGACACCTGAAATCTCCTAAATCTTAGCCCTGGCTCTGCATCATTCTTGAGAGGTCTAAAGTTGTGGGAAATAGAACCCCTACATATGCACATATCCAAGCTCCTCTTCACTAAAGAGAAATGATTCTCATATCTCAAAGTGACAGCCATCTCTAGAAATCACAGTGACCTATTCATTAAAGACCTGAGTCCCATGTTCATGGTAGAATTCATTAAGCGATGTTATTCTCTGAGCAAATGCTATAGAACTTCGTGGTCTGACATTCATAAATATTTGTGTCGGGCAATTACCCAGTAAAACTTCAGTGTATCGGAAAAGAAATATTAAAATAAAGTCAGTGTTATTTTATTTTTTTTCTTTAAGAAGATTTGACTTCTGTCACTCAGGTTTAGTGCCCTGCTTCTTTTGCATGAAGAATGGGATAAGCTCTCCACATCAAAAATATCATCTTGGCCAAGGTAATTTAATTCCATCGAATCAGAGCTGAAGCCCTAGTATGTGGAGACGTTTATAGCCCACTGTCATTCTGGCAAGTGACACAAATAGAGGGTGGAGCAGGTGCTGAGCAGAATTGTCATATTTCCATAGCAAGGCTGGAGAGCTTTGTGATTTATGGATGCTCAATATACAACTGTGACGCCCCACAGGTGAATATACAAGTTGCAAATCTGTAAACAGCTACGGTGGGAATTCACTAATCTCTTCCTGCTGTATCTTATTCTGTACAGGTCCTTGAGCTTTGTATAACAAAGTTTTGACATTGTGCTCTGTAAAAACAAACACAGCAGCTTGCCAGGGCTTGTCAGCAAGGACAATAACACATTTTACTAAGTCTGTAAAACTTATCATTGTTCATAATGTCACACTGTTGAGAACTGGAAAAGCAGAACTAATAAGGCCTTTCTAGAACAATTTCTAATGTTCCTTGAAAAGCAAACGCATGGTTTTACTTATTAGATTGAATCAAGGTAATCCAAAGCTCTGAATAAAACTAAGATGATGAGATATTTCTCCACATTGAACAGACAATAAACTTCATGATATCCAGTTAGTTTAGTTGGGATCAGATCTTTTTTCTTTCTTTTTTAGTCCCCATCAACTATTACCTTCTGTTTATATTTTAAAGGAAGCTATGGTCAGTGCCTTTCACTGTGAATAGAAGCATGAAAAGGGAGGAAAATTGGTCTGAAAATTTTTAAAAGAAATCTGCTGTCTCTTAAAAGAAAATGCGATCAACTTTTTCACTCACAAATGGCTATTCAGACAGCAAGACCCATTGATAAATGTAACTTTTAAGTGAGAAGCTTCCTAAAAATATGACTGTGACAGCACAGGCCTAGATGTGCATTTTAACATGACAGATTATAAAATGTTACAACGTAGTGTATCCTGGAGATTATAGGACGTTCATCAACACATTTAGTGGTTTAATTCCTTGGAAATTGGGCCTAGAATCACTGCAACCTTTCCATCTTCAAAATTGCTGCCATTGTAGAAAAAGTTCTTCAAAATATTTCCAGAACATTTGTCAAAAAACCCACAATTTTACAGGTTTTCATCATTGGAATGCATCCATTAGCAACTAAGGATAGCTTCCCAGTGTCTGGGTAGACCCAATGGTGTCATCTGTAGACCCAGTGTTATTTAGTAAGACCAGAAAAATTTCATGTGGGTAGATTCCAGTAACTTTCCAACCCATTGGCACTGTGAGATTGGAAACTTCATGATCAGTTCTATTCTTTGAGAGGGATCAAAAACAAAGAGAAAACAGACAGAAAGGTGGCACTGTTTGGCTCATGTTCTTTCACAATGGAGCCCAGCCCAGCTAATTTATGTGATTAGCTTAGATCCTGCCTCACAGAAACCCTTAGTGTCTCGTTAATCCAGAGTACCTAAAGCTCCATAAATATCAAGTGCTGAGAAGAAAATGCCTTTGAAAACCATCACAGGCTTTTGGACTACGTATTGTAGCTCCTCCCTGACTACACTGACTACGTAAGAGATGGTTTTCCTTCACAGCATGATTCATTCATCACACATTAGGTATTAACCTTTCTTATCAGAGCCGTTTCTTTGAAGCTCTGCCACAATATCCAGTTATCATTCTCTGCCATCATATGGGTGATGCTAATTCAATTGCTTTCATGCTGAGCAGTATCTGGCTCTCTAGATTCTTCAGTAAGTGTGCCATGATTCGGAAGATGGAACAAAACACATTTAGGGCAGGGCTGAATTTTTTCCCTCACTGAGGAATTCATTAGTTGCTGGTGCCTGTACACTTTACATTGCATTGCACTGAAGTTTCCGGTAGAAAAATACCACCCATTGTTTAGGATGTGCATTTCCGAGAATGTTTAAGCATCTGGATCTGAGCACCTAAGGAACTCAAAGGTTGATTAGTGGAGCACCTATGGACTAATAAACCTGCAGGTTAGGCAGTTAAGAAAATAGACAGTCTGGATTGCTGTTTGGGATTTAGCTCGCATCTCAGTTAAAGAGGGTGATGAGAAAAAGAGATATCATCCTTAGGGAATGATACAGTCTTTACATATGGCACAATTCTTTACATATGGATTTGTATGGGATAGCCATAGTTAATAGGTTCACAGTGATTGGGTTTACATGCCCAATACACATACACAGTTTGGGTGTTAACCTTATGGGTATGTTTGCATTCAAAACTTTGTATGAAGGAAATTTTAAATGCAAATGTATTGTCATCTTGTTCTGAAATTTGGCCCTAAATGTAAGAAGCCACACCTCTAGAGGGATTCGATATATTTCACTTTAGGAAAAAAACACTTCCCATATTTATTTTATCTAAATTTCCTCTGATAGTTCATATTCCTGCTACTCTTTGAGCAAACTTTAGAGCTTACTGAATTGGTGGTGTTTGTTGATTTCTATCTAAAGTATATATGTTTACATGGAGTAAAACATGCTTTATTACACTGATGAACAAGTTATTCATTTGACCCTCAAACAGAAAGCTATCTTGATAATATACCTTTGAAATATGCAGCAGTTTGGTCGAAAAATACTCTGATGATACTTTCATGGCTGCCATTAATGTTTTTTTTTCCTCTTCTCTATTTTAAAATGTATTGTCAGATTTATTTACTGTAGTATTAAGTTTCAAAGCCTAACCATTTCTAACCCAGCACTTCTAATGTGATTCAGTCCTTTGACTCAAAAGTCTTATTCTCAGCTATTAAATCAACATGTGCCTTTATGACTCAACATTTATCTGTGGGATGATAATTGAATTCATAATTTAGAAAGGCATCTGTATAAATAGGTGTTTACTAATAACTGCAAAAAATAATCTTGCCATGCTCCTTCTTATAAAAAGGAAAAAAAATAAATGAAGAAAAAAGATCTCTTAAAATCTGTTCTTCAAACAGATATTCTTGATATGAACACCCTCCCACACACCACCCCCCCACACATACACACACAAATGTATTTATTTACATCTGCATGAAACTTCCATACATATCACTTTGTATACCTTACATGTAAAGGCAATTTACACTAGTTTTAAGTCTCCTTTGTATTCTAGGAGGGATGTAAAGATCCCAGAGGGTCTTACTATAAATGAAAGCTTATAGTCTGAGTGTTATTAATTAAATCACTCTTCAACTAGGTTATACTTGGAGCTACTCATGCTATGCATACGTGAATAGACACTGTGTTAAAATCCATGCCATCCTGAATTCATTTCTGATACTTTATAAACAGAGGAAGGCATTGCTAGATATTTCTGGCTTTGCCTTTTTCCCATTTCCTTTCTTGCAATTCCTTCTCAGAAACCCAAAGCTGACATTATTTTCTCGTTATGAGTTCTTGAATCTGTGAGTCATTCTGTAGTAACCATGTATTGCACAACTGCCAGAAAAAACAAGGAACTGGGCATCTCTTTCAGTCCTGTGGTCCTGTGTATCTATAAGTGTCTCTGTGATGGTTATTATGGCTTCCATGGTCCATTTTGCAACTGCCATTCTTTGTGATGTTTGTCACTTCACTTCTGTCCATTCTTTTCTTGACCTAAAAAGTCGTTACTGCTTTTCCTATTTCCATGACAATTAGAGATTGACTGTGAAAGTGAATGTGTCTTTGCAAACATAGAGCCAGTATCAATGGGGAGGAACTAAAAGGAGAATGACTCGAGTTAAGATTCAGGAGACATGAGACTCAGATCTCATGGGAATTAAAATTGGTTTTTAGCTTACATTAAGTTCAAAGGAAGAAAGATGAGACTCAAGTAAAAATTACCATAAAAATGTGTGCCATATGCTACAGGATTTTGAACAGTTTTTCTCTATTTGAAAGATAACTGCAGCATAATTTCTCTACAGACTCACTAGCTGCATCTAAAGTGTTTGGGGATTACCCAGCTGCATGGTCAAAGGATTACATCTGAGAAAAGGCCTTACCAGATTTACTGCAGACTGCCTCTGAAACTGCTATGAATGTAGGTGTAAGACTTATATATTCAGCCACTCCAATGTTGGAAACTCCTTCTGGGAAAAGATGAATGCCAGCAACATGCATACAGGCTTCAAGAAGTGCATTTACCATTTTTCCCCTTAGATTTCCACTTTAGGAAGATATTTGACTTATGGATATCTTCTCTGCTTCAATTGTACCATCAATTTACCAGGAGGCATTGCTGCATCTTGAAGCTTTGAGTTGGTTCTGGGCTGACGTGCCTCAGGCTTTCATCAGAAGGCACCAAAAGATACTCTAGATGTTTCTCTCTTTGTCCCCACCTCACACTCCATGCTAAGGCTTACTATCTGTAAGAATAATATCTCCAGCATAAATGTAAGAAGAGTTTCACACTCCAGCATCAGGCCTGAAAATGAGACGAAGCAAACCAAACTAAAACAGTGATAAACACTGACTACAAAATATAACCAAGGAAACAAGCCCTAAGCAGAGAGCAAGAAGGAGGGAAAAAATAGAGTGGGGAAGAAATGTGATTAATTTTAAAACTTAATTTAATAAATTGTGCTAAAGATGCTGAAAAATGCATTTAGCTCTCAACTTCCAGGACTGTACATTGTGAACTAGCATCTAGCCATAATGGGGTTTCTGCTCCATCAGCTGCAATAATTATTTTCCGTGATTTGCCTTGGTCATTTTATATAACGATTTCTCCGTGTGTGTGTATATGTGTATGTGTGGGTGCATGTGCTTTTGTGTGCATTTCCTTTGGTTCCATTTTCTTATTTTTCTTTTCTATCAAAAAAGAAAACAAAAAAACCCAAAACAAAACACACCAAGAAGGGAAAATAAAGATCATTTAAGACACATTTTGATCACTGCCTTTGTTAATATTTCTTACAAGGAAGTGCAGCCTCCTGGTCAGTGCTCATTGCAGACCCTTTCTCTACCCAGTTTACAGAGAACAAGGGTTCCACCGTGCTCAAGGTCTTAGTCGTGCTTGTCCCCTAATATAGCAGTTAGTATAAATGCTTCCCCTTTTACCACAGGTAGCTTACCTGCTATCGTTACACTTATTTTGCAAGGTTGAAACAAGGCCTCAGGGTCTTTAGCAGTGCTCATCAGACTGCAGGCTCAGATTTGTATACTTGGGACGTTAAAAGTATGTTGTGTCAAGCACTTAAAATCATCAGCTATTTTTTTCACTTGATTTGCTCAAGAACCAGGTGTCACTGTTGGTTGGGAAGTGGATCTCAGTTTTCCCTCCTCCCTGTTCAGAATCTCAGTAAGACCTTTCTCTCCATTTAAATGCTGGTAGTGTTCTATGAATCTCAGTTTTCTTACATTCTCCAACAAGACACGCTAACACACGTGGTCTTGAGAATGTGCAAGTGTATATGTATAAAACAAAAAAACTAAACACAAAAATACAACCTAGCAACAACACTGATTTGGATCATGCTGTGATGTGTGTTTATATCTTTTCGATCTATATTTTCTTTTATTAATCATCCCCTTGCACTGTATCTGAAAGTGTTAGCTACTGTTTCTCAATTACACCCACTGGTAAAACCTGCCCTGCAGTGTTTCTCACAGCAGTTGCCCTTCTAGCGTCAGCTCAGCAGATGAAAAGCAGATGGAAAATTCCAGGGGTTCAGGTCTGAATGTTTCAATGATAAGTTAGCATAACATGGACTGGTGAAAGCTGTGTTTTGAGTCTGCTATGCAAAATGAGACAGCTGCATTCTAGCAGAGCTGTTTGCATGGGAGACTTAGCACTGGAAAGCAGGAACAACAAATAAAGGATTCAAGGAATTCACACTCAAAGAAAGAGTGAAAATAAAAAAGGAAAAGGTAAGTAGTGGGAAAGTGAGTAGCAGGGACAGCTCACCCCACCTAGGGCCCTTTTAGATCAGATTTGCTTCTGTGGAGAGACAAACCGCCAATCCAGGGACATCCTTTAGCTGAGGCATTTATGTTCAGTTTCTGCAGGCTCCTTCTTCTTGCAATAGAAGACAGAGCCCATTTAAGAACCATCCTGAATCATCTGAACTTTTCTCTCTCTCCCTCCACCCTCCCTTTTCACTGACTGCAATGGAAATCTGGGTCAATGGAGTTCCTGATTAGATACCTCTGTTAGATGCCTTGAAAAAGTGAATTGGCTGCAATTTCAGCCAATAGTCAAAGGAAATCAAAAGAGACCCTGGACAGTGGATGGGAGTTATCTGAGTCTGAAACCAACCTCAGAACAGACATAAAGGTTCTGTTAAGGCTTCTTCTTGTCCATGTTAGAGTCAACTTTGGGCCACTCATTACCTCCAAAATGAAGATCAAAGATAATTTTTATCCAAACTGAAGACTGGTGTTTATGAAGCCCTCAAATTACCTCCCACACATGTTCCTCATTCCTACTAATTTTATTTATGTATTTAAATCGTTGCTCACTGGGATACTCTCATCAGATGCACATCTCGCTTTCGGGAGAGTTCCCAGGGGAGAGGCAGTCACACAGTATTACTACAGCCCTGTTAAGTACAACACAAACAATATTCTGCAGTATAACTCAATCTAAGCTAGCAGGCAGCTGTACAGAACAGTCATCCAATCAATTAATTTTAATAATAATACTTAGCACTTACAAAGTATGTTTCAACTTCAAAGCACTTTTCAAACAGAGAGGGCCAAATTGGGGCTTCCCTGGTGTGACTGAATTTGACAGAGGAAGGATAGTGAGAAATATTGTATTGCAAACACAGTTCTGCACCTCTCTTCCCTTTCCTTTTCTCCATCCAGACTCGCAGTAATTTCAGTCCTGTTTTTCCCCTTCATTAGACAATACACAGACATTTCAACAAATCACCACTGTGCCTTTTTCAAGGAGTTCACAATCAAAGCCTGAGACATGAGTTACTTCGTGTATCTAGACAACATGTAGGTTAGAGTTAAACTCTCGCCATTTTTTTTTTCTGACTCAGGATAAGAAAAATGCCACCATGCAGACAGGAGCCTTTTCTTAGTACCCTGGTGCTGGAGTGAAGTGGTACTGCAAAATTCACCATTTCTTTTCCTTTGGCTCCTAGTTTCCGATTCTGTTTTCCATGTAAGGATACCAGTACACTACACCACATATTTGTGGATTTAAGTGGAACAGCTTAAGAAGTTTGCTTCCTTTCCATCCTTTGCTTTCTCCTGCCTCATTTCATGGGAAATTAACTTAAAATGATCTAGCTAAAAAGGGTACTGATGTCAGAAACCACTTTTATTTCCTTTGATATATCATTCCCACAAATGGTCTATTGCACCTACTGGACAAAAACATGCTGTAGGGAGGATGGAGAATGTCTAATGTTATACCTGCTAATGCCATGTTCATTAACTCTCCAATTTTGCTGTTATTATGTGACATGATGCATAATGCATCTACATATTAATAGCAAACACATTGACTACTAAGAAGATGATAATATAGGGGATTATTTAATATCAGATGAAAAATCTCAGCCACATGTATAAAGACAAATTAAATCTCTCTCTCACAGGATGTTCTAGGGCTATCTCAGCCCTTGACATTGCTGTTCACCAAGTGCCAGCTGGGGCTTCACTCATCTTTATTTCAAGTACTGACACAAATTAGCTTTTAAGACAAGACTCTGTAAGAATGCCACATAAAACAGTTCCTTTGTTCTTGCACACAGAGTAAAATTAGTTTTGGCTTAAAAACAGCAAAAAAACCCTGTTTTGTGAAAACTGGTTTGCTGTTATGCTTCTAGTCTTTTTCTCTCCCTCTCTTTTTTTCTTGCTTTTTTGAGATTTAATTTTTTTATTGTTTTATGGATATAAAGCACATAAAGAAAAATATACTGTAGATCAGCTGCAATCATTTTGTCATTGTTGAAGGATATTATTATCTAAAAAGCATTTACGGAAGAGAATATATGATCATTTATATTCATAAAATTTGTTCAAATTAGTTTAATGTTCTCAACAATATATCACACAGCTTTTTCTCTGTTAATCACATGTTTCTTGAAAACAGGACAAATATATCTTTGTGTTTTATCATATCCATTGTTTAGGTTGTATATTTTACATATATGTTGACAAGATAATTTAACTCATTGCACCATTTTGGAGTATTAAATAATGAGGATTTGTATTATATCTATATCTTATGGACCTGCTTTTGATAATTTAAAATCTAAAAAGAATCCTAAAAGGATGCCTTTATGGAACACTGAAGATTTCAAATAGTTTTTGTATTCATGTTCTCTCTGGGAAGATGTTATATTATGTCAGTGATTATTTATCTGTACAACTCTAATTCTGGAACCTTATCTAAATGTAAACACTTCAATCCACAATAAGAGTTCTGTAGTAATATATGTTTTTCAAAACTATTATGTTCCCCAAAGTTGCACTGGTTGGGAAAAAAAATGGTGACATTTGAAAAAAAATTTATAAATTATTTGTTTGTGAGCTTTTGACATTCATGGTTTTTCTCTTTAAGAGATTTCTGTTCTAATTTTTACGGAATTTTGTTCATATCAAAAGGACTGTCATGGTTTAACCCCAGCCGGCAACTAAGCACCACACAGCCACTTGCTCACTCACCCCTCCCTGGTGGGATGGGGGAGAGAATCGGAAGAGTAAAAGGGAGAAAACTCATGGGTTGAGATAAAGACAGTTTAATAGGTAAAGCAAAAGCCACCCACGCAAGCAAAGCAAAGCAAGGAATTCATTCACTCCTTCCCATCGGCAGGCAGGTGTTCAGCCATCTCCAGGAAAGCAGGGCTCCATCACGTGTAACGGTTACTTGGGAAGACAAACGCCATCACGCCCAATGTCCCCCCCTTCCTTCTTCTTCCCCCAGCTTATATACTGAGCATGATGTCATATGGTATGGAATAGCCCTTTGGCCAGTCTGGGTCAGCTGTCCTGGCTGTGCCCCCTCCCAGCTTCTTGGGCACCTGGCAGAGCATGGGAAGCTGAAAAGTCCTTGACTAGTGTAAGCATTACTTAGCAACAACTAAACCATCAGTGTGTTATCAACACTATTCGCACACTAAATCCAAAACATAGCACCATACCAGCTACTATGAAGAAAATTAACTCTATCCCACCTGAAACCAGGACAGCGAGCTTTTGACACTCTTGGTTTTTCTCTTTAAGTTCTTTCTGTTCTAATTTTTACAGAATTTTGTTTATATCATTTTGAGAACTGCACTGTGACTCTTGCCTCTAAATATTGATAAAACGGAGAAGAATATTACAAGTGTGATAACACAGTGAGATGTACAGAGGAGAGTTCTAAAGATACTTCTACTTCTACAGGTACCTTTACCTCTACAGATATTTCTTAGTGGTGCTCTGGCTTCATGTGAGTTATTACATTGTTTACCCACAATTTTTTATGTCATTTATTTTTAGTTGCAAGTTGATTACTGTAATCACAAGAGAGCATCGGTTTCATCAGAACAAAACTTTCTTGGATCCCACAAAGAAACAGGATACGAACTGCATGTTCCAGGTGACAAAATCATTAGGATAAAGTGAAAATGGTACAAGAACTATGCCCCACTCCTTTCCTCAACATTTGCTATTAGATAATCATCAATAAACCTATATTTTGGATCAGTTAATACTATTCATTAATTTTAAAGGAAAAGCAAGTCATTTGATGCAGGACTAGGCATTTTACAAAATGATAAGAAGCATTTGATGCTGTCCTGCGTGACATACTTGTCTCTAATTTGGAGAGACATGTATTCGATGGATGGACCACTCGGTGGATAAGGAATTGGCTGGATGGTCGCACTCAAAGAGCTGTGGTCAACGGCTCGATGTCCAAGTGGAGATCAGTGATGAGTGGCGTTCCTCAGGGGTTGGTATTGGGACCGGCACTGTTTAATATCTTTGTTGGCGACATGGACAGTGGGATTGAGTGCACCCTCAACAAGTTTTCCAATGACACCAAGCTGTGTGGTGTGGTTGACACGCTGGGGGGAATGGATTGCCATCCAGAGGGACCTGGACAGGCTTGAGAGGTGGGCCCATGGGAACCTCATGAAGTTCAACAAGGCCAGGTGCAAGGTCCTGCACCTGGGTCAGGGCAATCCCAAGCACACATAAAGGCTGGGTGGAGAATGGGTTGAGAGCAGCTCTGAAGAGAAGGACTTCGGGGTGTTGGTTGATGAGAAACTCAACACAACCCGGCAATGTGCGCTTGCAGCCCAGAAAGCCAACCGTATCCTGGGCTGCATCAAAAGAAACGTGACCAGCAGGTCGAGGGAGGTGATTCTCCCCCTCTACTCCGCTCCTGTGAGACCCCACCTGGAGTACTGCATTCAGCTCTGGGGCCCCCAACATAAGAAGGACATGGGCCTGTTGGAGCAGGTCCAGAGGAGGGCCACAAAGATGATCAGAGGGCTGGTGCACCTCTCCTATGAAGATGGGCTGACAGAGTTGGCCTTTTTTAAGTCTGGAGAAGAGAAGGCTCCAGGGAGACCTTATAGAAGCCTTCCAGTACCTGAAGGGGGCCTACGAGAAAGCTGGAGAGGGACTTTTTACAAGGGCATGTAGTGATAGGACAAGGGGTAATGGCTTTAAACTGAAAGAGGGTAGATTTAGATTAGATATAAGGAAGAAATTCTTCACTATGAGGGTGGTAAGGCACTGGAACAGGTTGCTCAGAGAAGTTGTGGATGCCCCCTCCCTGGAAGTGTTCAAGGCCAGGTTGGATGGGGCTTTGAGCAACCTGCTCTAGTGGAAGGTATCCCTGCCCATGGCAGGGGGTTGGAACTAGATGATCTTTAAGGTCCCTTCCAACCCAAACCACTCTATGATTCTATAATTTGTGATATTACAATCTGGATTTCATCCAGAGTGATTTGCCTGAATAATGTTTCCTGCATCCCTTAACACCATACGATGCTCTATTATCTTGGGCCACTGTTACCTTCTGTAAGAGACTGGAATGTCAGACAATTGTCTCAAAGCTTGCTTGTGTATGCTTGCCTGATAAGACATGGCAGAATTGCAAAACCCGGGAAACCCAGACACTGCAGCCTGCGGGGAAACTTGTGCAAACTTACTGATGCAGCAGACCATTCTTTTGCTTATCAGGCACCATCAAAGCAACATACCAACCATTGTCTGGGCTGAGCCAGCTGCCTTCCAAGAATATACATTGTTACCTGCCAATGGTCACGTATAGGTGAGACCTAGGCGAGACCTAAAGCACATGAACAATGCGTGGGGCATATACACATGTACCGGACTGTTGACACGTGCCGTATATAACAGACTGTGGAAACAAATCGCGGTGTGTGTACCCACCACCGAAGAACTGAAGACTGAGGACCAACGGGACGCCGCTGGATCCATGGTGGTGACTATCCTTTGTTTATCCTTCTGAATGCTTGCTTAGTTTCCTCCTAATATTTCCTGCCTTTCCTATCACTCCATTCTTCTGCTTTTATCCAATAAAAATGGCCTGGTAGGCGGCACTTGACCTCGTTTGTGTCTTAATCTCACTCTTGGGATCATTACAAACCTTCCCCAAGCCCAAAATCGGACTGGGACTTTACACCTTCATACTTCTAGTTTCCCATACTTTTGATTGACTTGTTTATTCATCACATAGAGTATTTGGGAAAATCTTTTGTATCTCTGTATAACATAACACAGAAGATAATAAACTGAAAAGACCTTTAATCATTATTCCAAGTAAATTGAGGCAATTTCCATTAGCTTGGGCCTTAGTGGTTTTCACAAATGAGGAATATGGTGTTAAAGACTATGACTTACTTTTTTGGGCACCTTGTTCCTGTCTGTATGCCCTAACATTAAGAAGCTACAGGATGGCAACCTTTCTTAGAAGTTGTGAGTGTAGCAACCAAGTAGTTATAGTCATCCCAACAATCTCAAGGATTCGAGTAAAAGTCCAAAAGAATAAATGCTAGAAAATATTAAAGAAATATAAATTCAAATTTCTAGTAAGCATTTCTACACTTCAAACTACTCCTAACTGCTTCAGAAAGACTTAGTTTTTCAGAGTAGGACAGTAACAATGTATCTCATTAAATGCTCACATTTATTTACTCCACCATGTCATGCCCCTGTCATACACAGTTCAAATTTGCTCAAAAGTTACTTGCTTTCAAAATAAGTCATCATCATATCAGGATCTGAAGTGTGCTTGCCCCCACCCCGTCCCCCTTGGGGGCTATATGGCCATTGCAGTTAATTTAATTTAGGAAAAATATAAAATGAATCTTGTTGTACTCCCCCCCGGGAAAACATGTTTCGCAAATGAAGTACTGCAGACAAAAAGAGAGAGCACACACAAGCTTGGGAGCCATGCATCCTCCCAGACGTTCATTTGCATATACCCTCTCCTGCTTAGTGGGCACTGGAAACAGCCCTTTATATTTATCCTGAAACTAAGTATTCCTCGTTAAGCATCAGGGGGACCTAGTGCATTCTGACAGGCTGGTTTTGAAGACACCCTCATGGATTTTTCACTTTCTTTTTCCCCTCCTTTTTCCTCTTGAAAAATAATAAATAAAAATGTATTACATAATTGTGTTGTAGACTTTAATAGTTAATATACTGAGGATTTGAAAGTGATTGGTGAATAGGCAAGAGTGGCAGGTAAGGTGGTGATGGATGTGTGAGGTTGGATCTTGAGACCTGGTCTGATGGCATGAGTTGCTGAATTTTGTGGTGAGCCACACTGAAAGTTTTCAGGACTCAAAGTAACCATAGAGGTGAAGATTTTTTGGTTTCTTTGAGAGGGTCTGCAATTAATAACCTACCTTTTTGCTGGTTTACTCAGTTATTCTGGGTTGCCTACTTGAATTAACATGGGTCACCAGATGCCAAAACACACTGTAATTTCATCTGACCTGGGTAAAACCCTCCCTTGCTAACTTACATTTTAAAGTAATTCCTCAAGGGCCAACTTACGCCACTGGCAGAAGATGTTCCAAAACAGAATAAATGCTATACTTTTTTCTATGAAAAGTAAATGAGGTGGAGGGACCATGTAGTCAGGTCACAATCCACCAGCTCTATATTTGCACTGTTTCTACTTCTTTGTGTTTTGCTGCATGAAGGGAATTGTATCTTGCCTCCAAATAGTTGCAAATGTGCAAACATCTAGGAAAGTGTGTGGGCACCTTCCCTCGACTAGTTTCAGAGACTGAATGCATAAGGTTGAGAACAAGTTATAGCTAAGAGCAGTTATAGCTAAGAAAGAAAGCAACACAAAACACAAAACATGATCCTTTTTGGCTAAACCATTTTATCTGCTTGTTTATTTTTGGGTCCCCTTTCCATGGCAAATAAAAAAAAAAACAAGGAAGTCCTTTCAATAAAAACTTCTCACCACTGTATTACTTCTCTATGTTATTTTGGCCTAACTTTACCTCACCTCAATTTTGGCATTTAGAAGCTGGGGGCATAAAGTCAGGTGCCTGGGTGCTGTCATTGTCAATGGAGAGTGATAGTAGACCCATACCTTTAATTTCTTCTTTTTCTTCTTTCTTCAGGAAAATACTGTGTGGCCAAGAAAGAAAAAAAAGTGAAAAAAAGAAAACCATGTCATTTCAGATTTCATTGTCTCATGTGTTGTCTTGTTAAAGTGTTGCATTTGGCTAGGACTTTCCTATCAACTTACAATTCAATGTAAAGTGACAACGGCAGCCAGACATGGTGTGAGTTCTAAAAGGGTGTCCATCAACAGAGCTTTAAAACTGACGGGGAAAAAAAAGGTTCACAAAATAGAGTTATAGTACTTTTCACCCTAAAATAAATAATAACACTTGAATTATGTTTACATTTCAAAACCATTTAAACATTTTGAGGGTGAGTTTTTATGTTGGTTTTTTTTAATTGATTTTTAAAAATTAATTAAAGCTGCATGCATCTAAAATTGCATAACCTGACTCTTTGAGAGACCCTTCCTTTTGTATCTGGAACTTACCATTTCAGGAATGGATAATGCATCATGAATTTCAAATAGACATCCAGAGGTAGCTCAAATAATTGTCCCCATTCTGTGCTCACAATGACTTTTCTGGTATAGAAAGAAATCTTCTTCACTCTGAAATGAATAAACTGAATTAATTTTAAAAATTAGATTAAAAATGAAAATTATTTTTATTGAAATTTCCCATTTCAAAAAGAAAAATGTCAATTTGCTCTTAAAGTAATGATCTGGTTTTTGACCAGTCCTTCAAAATTTCATAGTATTCCAGATCAGAAGGCACCATTATCAGACCAAGCATCATCTATATCCTGAATTTTGCAAAACTGGTAATTACTGCACATTGGTTCCAATTATTTGTTATTTGTAAAACATTTGGTTAGAATGGAATCTGGCACTGAGCTAGAAATTTCAGAAGACAGAGAACTCACCAATACTTTTGCAGCTTAGTTTTCCTGGTAAGCCAGTTCTTAAAAAAAAAAAAGAAAACAAACAAAAAAACCCCCCAAAGCCGAATCAATTTCTTCCAATTTTGATTAATATAAATACAGTGCATTTGGTATGCATTTTATCTCTGTGTTTCTCTGCAAGATAATAAAGTGGTTTCACATGAGGATGTTTTCCTCTCTTAAGGTACTCAAATGTTTAAGTAGAAACATCCCTCTCTCTTCTTTCTGATAAACAGGTTTATCTTTTCAAATTTAACATTTTTCTCCAGAATAAAATAATTTCAAAAGATATTGACTGATATTTTCCTCTTCTTCACTGCCACCTTACAATGATTAACATCAAGCACAAATTCAGTCTTTCCATTCTTGTATCCCCACCACCATATACGAAGACCAAAATTTCATTATTTTTGCTTAGAACTCAAAAATTATTTAATCAAGACAGTAAACATTCCTTGTCTTTAGAAGCTTCTGAATTTTTTAACCACAGAATCTTTCACTGAACTCTTGTCAAAGTTTTTGAGAACCCAATATTCTATTCCATGATGTGCAATATTCTTTTATTCATAAATATGTATCACCTTGCTAATCTTGCTCCTTGGTTCATAATCTTTCCTAACCATACAGAAAATGTGATCTACAGCACAACTAAGCATCTTCTATGGGCATTAATCTAAATAACATAGCAACTGGTGGGAGACAGAGGAAAAGTGTGTGATTAGGAGCTGCTGCTTCTGCTGCCGCTTTTTTCATCTAACAGTCACAGTCCCCCCTGACGAAAGAGGTGGCTTCAAATGTTGATTGCATATAATTTTGCTCTTAGTGATACATTTGGAATGCCGCTAATATGAACCTTTGATGACAAAGAAAAATATTTGAACAAACAACTAACTCATCAATTCTTACTAATCTAAGTGGGTCTATTAGTGTTTTCCAAAAGCCAATTAGGTATAACTGGCAGCTACTGGTGATAGACTATTCTGGTATTTTCATAAATGCACAGAAGCTGCTAATATGTTATGGACGTCACATAGTCAGTTTTGCTTGAGATATGCTAAGCTGCTAAAACATATGTTCAAAAAGTTACTCAATATAGTAGTATAAAGCATATGGAGTATATTTATATACCCTCCACTATGTACTGAAGGGAAAGGTGTGCTATAAAAGACCTCGTAACCACATAGTAGAGTGTGTCACCTGCTTCTGCACTTTATATTGTTATGTCAGTGAGTGACTTTATTAGCTAGACAAGAACTGCAGGCAGGCAGTAAGTGATGTATATTAACAACTTCTCTCAATTATATCAGGTCCTGACCCTGCTCCCATTGAATTCCATGGCAAAACTCCTACTGACACCAATTGTGTAGGCTTGGGCTTGCATGTTTTAGCATTTGCACACTGTCTTTAATTTTAACTGTATTTTATAAAGACTGAGAGATAGGAGAACATTCAACTTATTTTACAAAAGGGAGAAGATAATCGGTGGCTGAATTTAAGGTAGTTTCTGAAGGTCATAGTTGGAATTACCATAGACAGAGCTAAACTCACATTCTTGTTTTCTGCAGATGTTCAAAGACAGGCAGAGGTGAACTGGTCCAGGATGGAGGTTTTGGAAGGGTTAGAGGACTTGTTCTGTGGGAAGTGTTGCACGTGATCTGCACAGCTACTGCTGGGTTTGCAAAGGAGCTCCGAATGGAATGAAAAAAATATATTCATTTTTCAGTGCTCAAAATTTGTGAAGAAGCAGAATATTGGACAGTCTGACAAACTGATTAACTTATGCCTATTTTTAGGGGCATGCAACTACCTTGCAACTGACAGTTATGCATGGTGTACCCAAACCCGAGTGTGGGAAACCAGGTGATTGTAACTGATTGATAGTGCACAGAAACCTGACTGACAGCAGACAGGAGCACATAAACCTGCTTAACAAGGCTGTTTAATGCAAAGTGGATGCATTTGGTTGCATATAAATACTCTCTCTAGAGTTACACTTTCCTGTCAGATTTTATACTACAAAAATAAAGGGTTCACATGCAGGTACTGGCACATAAGACTTTCACAGCTGTTCCTGAAGGAAATAATTTCTATCACCAGCTGTACTTCTCCTCCCTAGGGATGTAACCTCTATGGATCTGTCCCTTCTATTCATTCCTTCTCAACTAAACATTAAAAAAAATAAGGAAATTAATAAACACACACACAAAATTGTGTGAAAGTTGGGAGTAAGTGGAAATCTGAGGCTCTTCACAGCATGAGTAACACACAGGACTTTGCTTGAGCCATAGCTCATAGCTACTGTATGCCACAAGTCCTACAGACCAGTTTTTATTCTATCCCATGCAGGTTTCTGTTTTCCGCTTCAGTCACCCTTCAAAAACGTTTTTTCATGAAGTCATGTGTGGTCCATAAAGTCAAGGTAATGGCCCTCAAGTATTTACTACTATTAAATATGGGGGATTACAATGGTCTAGTAGAGAATTATATGAAAAAGGAAAAAGAAAGAGCAAATTTAAGGTGACAGTGTGTGTCTCATATAGTACACATACTGACCAGGTATATACCTGTGGACAGAGAAATAAGTGATGTGTTATTTGCAGACACTTTATGTAATCCCTTGGCATACATATGTGCTAGCTGTGGTATGTATATTATAGCCCTAATTGCTCCTGATGTTTGTTGGTATGCAGAAGATCATCTCTGAAGAAAGGTTGCTTTGGGAGAAAAACTAAACTAAAAACCAACACAAAAGGATTTTGTAAAGAAGCCTTTATTCCTATGGAAATGCCACATAGAATTCAGTAGGAATGAAAACATCGAATTTCTGAAAAAAATAGAGTTATTTTAAACTTCAATTAAATCCCATTGCATTGAAACCCCAGCACATGAAAGCATTTTATGTGTGTAACTAACTTCAATGGCATCAGCGGAACTTCAGCTTGTACTTAAATTTAAGCACATGCTTCAGCAGTCCATTGAACTGGAGTCTTGATATGCAATGATATCCTTTCTGCAGTTTTTAAACTACATATTAATTAGCCATTTTACTTCATTCATAGTTATGCTTCTGTTATAAAAGTTAGTACAAGAGTTATGCAGAAAAGTTCTTGTGTGTTATTGAACTCTCTAACATTTTTCTATGAGAATAGTTTCAAGCTTTTTTTCCTCCCTCTATTTGCTGTGCTCCATAGCAAACCTCACAATTTTAATCTTTGTCCTTTAAGTATATCATTTATCCCCAAATAGTGTCATCTGCACAACATAGGTATCTTTATACATATATTTTTACAGTGTCACCTCTTTATCTTCCCTCTCTCTTTACTTGTACTATTTATCAAACAAACTACTTTGTGTTACACCTGTAAACTTTTTGTTTTAAATAAAATATTAATGCCTTCTCTTTATAGATGAAGAAACTTCTGTGGGCTTGAGGCAGACAAGAGGAATTTTCTGTAGATGAGTTTTTTTCCTGACTTTCCTGAAATGGAACACAACATTATATCCTTGTTATAAAAGCCTATCTGATATGTATGCAATATAAATAATACTACATTTTATTAATTTTAAAAATTCTGTAAGATTTTGTGAAATTGCTATATTATACTGTATTATTATTTGAGTCTGTAGCTCATGCTCTACTCAGTTCTGCAGAGCATTTCTAAAGGACAGGGAAATGAATTATCCTTCTGGATACATCAGAGGTTTAATTAGTGGAATACTAAGGTGTCGTGATTTAACCCCAGCTGTCAACTAAGCACCACGCAGCCGCTCGCTCACTCCCCCCTTGGTGGGATGGGGGAGAGCATCAGAAGGGTAAAAGGGAGAAAACTCGTGGGTTGAGATAAGAACAGTTCAATAACTGAAGTAAAATAAATTAGAACAGTTAAATAGGCAAAGCAAAAATGATGCACGCAAACAAAGCAAAATAAGGAATTCATTCACTATTTTCCATGGGCAGGCAGGTGTTCAGCCATCCCCAGGAAAGCAGGGCTCCATCACGCGAAACGGTTACTTGGGAAGACAAACGCCATCATGCCCAATGTTCCCCTCTTCCTTCTTCTTCCCCCAGCTTATATACTGAGCATGATGTCATATGGTATGGAATAGCCCCTTGGCCAGTCTGGGTCAGCCCTCCCTGGCTGTGCTCCCTCCCAGCCCCCCGTGCACCTGGCAGAGCATGGGAAGCTGAAAAGTCCTTGACCAGTGTGAGCACCACTTAGCAACTATTTAGCCACAGCATAGCACTACTTAGCAAGAACCAAAACATCAGTGTATCATTGACATTATTCTCATCCTAAACCCAAAACACAGCCCCATACTGGCTACCAAGAAGAAAATTAACTCTATCCCAGCTGAAACCAGGACATAAGGCTAGCTAAATTATCAGCTGTCTGATAACCAGGTTTGAAAAAGAAAAAAATAGAGGATTTTTGTCTGTTTTCCCAAAAATTATCTGGTCCCCTTGAATTTGAGAAAAGTAATAATTAATTCTGAAGCTATATCTCCGCAAAACATTAAAAAAAAAAACTTTAGTGAAGAACAGTATTTCAAATCTTGGTGAAATGCAAAAAAAAATCATTTTTGAGTGGAATTTTCAATTTTTGAATTCCAGACCAAAGGTTTCACCCAGTTTTAGTCGTTAAATATTTGTGGATGGATAAAGAAAATAAAAAACCCAATATCTTAGTTCATGGTCTAAATACCCAATGTGCCTGTCTTCACCTTTCCATTTATTATATTCTTCCCAGTCTTTGCTGGCATATTTTTACATTATCATTTGATGATAATTAATAACAGAATATAATATATAGCTGATATAAAAAAATCAGTAGCCACTATGATTATCACCATTTTTGACCAACATAGCTATTGTGGCCTGCATGATTATGACAGGAATAAAAGTCCCCCCCGCCCCTTGTTCTTAGGTTGAAACAGCTTCACTATTGCACAGAAGATGAGTATCTAGACTGGATCTGTGGCAGAGATCAGATGAATTTAGTCATAATACTGTATAATGTTAAGTAGACCCAATTACATTTAAACTTTTCTTGAATCTATTAATCTGAATATAACAATGAACAAAATTATTTGAACCTGTTCAATTTGCATGCACTTGAGTTTTGCATCAGTTACTGTAAATCTATCAGCAAGAAATTACAACACTGCATTCTTTTTAACATAGTCAAGTCCTCCTCAAGTGTTAACAATGCAAGAGCAAAGGTATCCAATTGCTCTGAATGAAGCACCAGGGAACAGTGAACTTCCGATATGCGAGCTAGTGCATTGCAATTGTCAGCAGCTGCAGCTTTGTACTGATTCGTTAAAGCACAAGTCAGCTTGGAAGATCACTGTATTGCACAGTTTAAACCACTATGATACAACGTAAGTAAAGCTGACATTCAGAAGGAATACTGTTTTCATTTCTTTGCTTTAAATCACTATCCTTACCTTGCCAAAAATGAGGTCTATATGGAGAAGCCAGTTATAAGAAACAGAAGCCATTTCATATTACTAACAACTTTGATTCTAAGATAAAATTTGTCAAAGGTGGAAGGGAAAAGAAATTAAAAAAAATACAGAAGATATTAGAAGTATTTGTTAGTTTTAATAGCAAATCATGACATTAACCCAAATTGCAAATTTTTTTTTTTCCTGCTCCTAGTTTAAGATGATCTAGATAGTATCCTAAGGTTTGGCTATTCTTCAGGTAGTTCTTAATTTTTTTATATTTTTTATTTTTTCATTTTTTGTGACAGTTTGAGAATCCACACCAAAAAAAAATCTGGAGATGAATGATCCATATTTTTAGAATTTTTTACTCATTCACAAAATTTAGAGAGTATTCTGTGAAATAAACTTGAGAATCATTAAATTTAGAGAAACTTTCCATGATCAGATCTTCAGTTGGTGTAAAACAGTTGCAGATGTGTGCCAATTTATATCAGGTGCAGATCTGACCTCTGACTCTTTAGTTTTTATTCACATTATTATCCACAATATTTCTACATTTATGTTTTAAGATTCATGCTTCACTGATATCTGTACTTCAGACAACTTTCTCTGTCAATCAACTAGACATGTATGCAACCCTCATCACTCCTATTTGAATACGTAAAGCTGTGCTCTCTAGGTGGATGTGGGAATTTCAGTTATCATTATAACCTATGACTGAAGGCTCATCTTTTAGGGGTCCTGCCTACAAATCCAAGTTGCCTAGCAATATCATACGCAGCAACTTAGTTGTGTGGCAAAGGAATTCAGGGAAGCCCAGCAGGGAACCATTAAAGCAATCGAAAATCTAAGAAAGCTCAGCCCTGTCACTGAAATGCAGGTAAGGTGCTCATTATGGGATGAAAGAAAACACATCTCTCAGTTTAGTGTTTAGAGTTGTGAAGATCCCCTTGGAGAACAACATTCAGGCAAGATTAACTACTTTTTGAATATAAGGGGATGAACAGATTCCAAGGGTCCATATCTTCTAGTTTACCAATTGTCAGAGTTGCTTAGAACTTGGACAAGAGAATAAATATCCTTCTAGATAATACCTACCAACCTAACTTCCAATTAGCTGTGTAGCATTCTGTTGCTCATCTTTTAAAAATATTTCAGTTCCTTTAAAATAATGCAGTCTACAATCAGATTTAGGTGCATTTAACACACAGAGAAGAGGTACAAGTCTATGGGGCCACATGGGATCCATCCGAGGATACTGAGGGAGCTGGCAGAGGAGCTTGCCAAGCCACTCTCCAACATTTATCAGCAGTCCTGGTCAACCGGGGACGTCCCAGCTCACTGGAAGTTCACAAATGTGATGGCCCTCTACAAGAAGGGTCAAAAGGAGGATCCGGGAACCTACAGGCCTGTCAGCCTGACCTCGGTGCTGGGAAAGGTCATGGAGCAGATCATCTTGAGTGCCATTATGCGGCAAGTGCAGGGCAACCGAGGGATCAGGCCCGGTCAGCATGGGTTTATGAAAGGGAGATCCTGTTTCACTAACCTGGTCTCCTTCTATGACAAGGTGACACGCCTAGTGGATGAGGGGAAGGCTGTGGATGTAGTCTACTTGGACTTTAGTAAGGCCTTTGACACTGTCTCCCACAGCATTCTCCTGGAGAAGCTGGCTGCTCATGGCTAGGATGGGTGCACTCTACGCTGGGTTAAAAACTGGCTGGATGCCTGAGCCCAGAGAGTGCTGGTGAATGGAGTCAAATCCAGTTGGCGGCTAGTCACAAGTGGTGTTCCTCAGGGCTCAGTGTTGGGGCCAGTCCTGTTCAACATCTTCACTGATGATCTGGATGAGGGGATTGAGTGCACCCTCAGTAAGTCTGCAGACGACACCAAGTTGGGTGGAAGTGTCAATCTGCTGGAGGGCAGGAAGGCTCTACAGAGGGATCTGGACAGGCTGGATCGTTGGGCCAGGGCCAACTGTATGAGATTCAACAAGGCTCAGTGCCGGGTCCTGCACTTGGGTCACAACAACCCCACGCAACACTATAGGCTTGGGGTGGAGTGGCTGGAGAGCTGCCCGTTGGAAAAGGACCTGGGGGTGTTGGTTGACAGCCGCCTGAACATGAGCCAGCAGTGTGCTCAGGTGGCCAAGAAGGCCAATGGCATCCTGGCTTCTATCAGGAATAGTGTGGCCAGCAGGACCAGGGAGGTGATAGTGCCCCTGTACTCAGCACTGGTGAGGCCGCACCTCGAGTACTGGGTTCAGTTTTGGGCCCCTCACTACAAGAAGGACATTGAGGTGCTGGAGCGTGTCCAGAGGAGGGCAACGAAGTTGGTGAAGGATCTAGAGCACAAGTCTTATGAGGAGTGGCTGAGGGAGCTGGGGTTGTTTAGCCTGGAGAAGAGGAGGCTGAGGGAAGACCTTATGGCTCTCTACAACTACCTGAAAGGAGGTTATAGCAAGGTGGGGGTTGATCTCTTCTCCCTAGTGACAAGCAATAGGACGAGAGGAAGTGGCCTTAAGCTGTGCCAGGGGAAGTTTAGGTTGGATATTAGGAAAAACTTCTTCACTGAAAGGGTAGTCAGGCACTGGAACAGTCTGCCCAGGGAACTGGTTGAGTCTCCATCCCTGGAGGTATTCAAAAGATGGGTAGACGTGGTGCTTGAGGACATGGTTCAGTGGTGGACTTGGCAGTGCTAAGTTAACGGTTGGACTCGATGATCTTAAGGGTCTTTTCCAGCCATAACGATTCTATGGTTCTATAATATGTAAGTCAACTACTACCACCCGAAATATATACATATCAAGACATACATTTATCTATCTGTCAAGATCAAGGATCCACCATGTGATCCCAGTGGGGTCCTGACCATAATTAAGGTGCTTAACAAGGTTTTTCTCCCTATTCCTTCTTCATTATAAGTGAGAAAGCCCTTAGATAAAATAAAAAATAATCCTGTTTGTCTTCAGCTCTGCCCAAATAAGAAGAAAGTCTGTGCTGACTACTACTGAAATAAATTAGGTCATTCTTTTCCTTTACAATGCATTGCTTTTGTTGCTGTCCTCCATGCATTTTACTGCAAGACACTGTGAACCTTAAGATAAGCAATTAAAAACCAGCATCAAAGATGGGCAGTGATTATGATATTAATAACTCAGCTCTTCCTCTAAGACTAATTTGTAGTTATATTTGTGTAATTTACTGGAAGTTTCAGCAGCCAGAGTATGCATGGTTTTGTATGTATGTGTGTGGGCAAGTCTGGGCACATGTACAGTAACACTGCACTGTGCAAAGCTTTGATGGCTCTGAAATCTCCTGCTATTTACACTTGTTATGCCTTAAGAGTCTCTGAATAGTGATAGATTCTTCCAAGGATTCCTTCAGTTGTGTTTTGAGCTCCAGTCAGAGGAAAACAAATGTACCATGTGACCCATAGGCCTAATTACAGCAAGAACAAGTCAAAATTTGCATACCAAATACTTCTGGAATCTAAAATACTTAAAGTAAAACAAAATGTTGAAATATTTGTTGATTTCTACTGTGACCGAATCAGAAATCAACAACCCACAACTAGATCCTGGGATTTTGTGTAACTAAGAAAGGAAAAAGAGCACACTGAGGAAGTTATTCCTTGAGAATTATTGGCTCAGATCTATCAATTATTATTTCATTATATTGCCTATATTTCCTCCCAAGTTCTCTGAATTTCCTCTTTTACATTTTATTTTTCTCCTCTTTACTTTCACATAGAAATTCCCCTCCATGTCAATCTATATTTCATGATTGTGGTTTTAGCTTTGTTCTGAAATCACATGCTTTTTTTTCCATACCTGAGCTTCTATGTTAATTCTTTGGCATGGTTTTATGTCAGTAGCCTTCGAAGTAGCATGCGGACGCCTCAGAGTCCAATGGGAATTCAGCCAGTCATGCTGAGGTTTTTCTCCAACCCTGTTTTTTGTTTTGTTTTGTTTTCTTTTGTTTTCTTTTTTTTTTTTTTTCTTTTTACTAATATTTTCTGTTAAATGATTTTGAAATAACTCACTGCTGGAATTAGCCTGTCACAAGAAGGTACACAGAAATTAAAGAAATATGCATGGGTTAGAGCATGGCCATGATTGGCAGATGTAGATGCGTGATAACCCGTCCCACAACCAGATGTGTGCATTCAGATCTGTGGAAATCAAAGAAGAAAATTTGGCACAAACTTCAATGTCCTTGAAGTATACCAGGCATCTGCCAAAACTGTCAGATTAAGCCTGCAGATCTTCAGAAGGGCTACATTTGGCTCTGTGTTCAGAAGTAGTTTATAGAGTGCCCTGCCAGCATAATGTTGGCACAGATAATATCTCTACCTTGAAATTAGTTTTAGGTAAAGACAATTTTATTTCAGCTCACAGAAACATAAAAATTGCCATAGCACACAAGAAATAGATGAATCTGGAATGAGCTTTTAACAACGGTTGGCAGCAGATGCTTCAGAGAAATAGATGAATAATACAACAATTTGCCCAAAGGGAAAGTTTCTTCCTAAGCCCTTACAGGTAGAAACTAGCTTATGCCCTGAAGCATATGAACTTATATCCCTTCCAAAATTATCTTGTTGTTGTTGTTGTTATCATGATTAATAATATTTGTTATAGTTCTTTTTTATGTTATAATTATAGTTATTTACATACGGTCTTGGAAATGTCCAGTTCTTTTTCCTCACCTTTTTTTTTTCCTCCCCCTGAGAGTTTGTTAATGGATGTAATACAGAAATAATGGTTATAATTTTGCAGTTGGAGTGTTACACCCATTTAGGGATATTAAAGCAGTTTTTCCAAAGACTATTAAATTTAGTTTCAAAATGTCTATTTTAGGTTGGGTAAATATCAACATTTAATCCATTAAGGAATTAGCATGAAACGGAGACAAGGTCAATCTTTGCAAAGTGGTATATCTAGTATTTGGAGACCCAAAGACCCCATTTTGCAACTTAGTTTACTTGCCTACAAAAAGCCCAAAGTTCTCTGAAATTTTAGCATGCAATGAAGTCTGAGATCCCCTGAAAGTCATGTGTCTGTTGCTGAATTCCATTGCTTTTTTTTCCCTAATATGATAGTCTGTGAAGTCTCTTCACTTTCTGTTGAGTTAGGTGCTGTACAAACATGTAAAGAAAAGTAGTTCCTGCTTTGAAGAGCTTACACTTTGAACAGACAAATGTAAAGGACTTCAGACAACAGTAAAAGACTGAAGCTGGAACAGAGGGTCTGAGAGACATATAACTCCGGTAACTGTCATTGAATGAGGAGGCTAATGGTAGACTCAAGGTCTCCTAAATTATTCTCCAGTGATGTAATAGACGGCCCAATTTTAAAGTATGGATCTAATCATCCAGTCCAACGTTGTTTGAATAATTTGTATGACATCATATAAAGTGGTCAGTGTTTGGGCTTCAATAAAATGTATTTTTTCAAATTCAATACACCTTTAGTTTAAAAAGCAATATTGAGAACACATCTCCACTCAATACAGGATTGTGTACAGTGTAAGTTTCTGGGAGACAAGTTACAATGACAAAGAGAGGAATTAGGAAAAAAACATAAGCTTAAAAATCAAACAGCAAAACTGACAGCCTCATCATTTTTCTAATCAAATAAGTGAGTTTCTTCCTGTACTCCTGAGCAGAGGAAGGGTGAGAAAGAGAAAACAAATGAACAACAGTGTCTGCCCAATCCTGCAACTCATGAAGAGGGAGAAAGCATATTGTGTATCCTGTCTCATTTATCACTGTCGCCATCAAATCCGTTCTTGGAGGAGGACAGGGTCTTCCAAAGATCTCTCCCTCAATTCTCACTGCCTGGTGCATATCATGCATTATTTGCTGAGTGATTAGTGAGACATCCATGGATATATTAATGTGGAAGGTTGGATGTGTTTGACAAGAAGTCAATGATTCTTTCTGACATGACTTTAATAGACCCAAAAAGGTGGTCGTGGGATGGTACTTCTAATGGGATATAGATATGAACGACCCAAGTTTTATGACAAAGGTCAATGATATTGATGATTAGTGTGGAGAAGATAATTTTGCTGTCCTGGTAGGAGGCAACTTGCATGATTCATGAATGCTTTCCCCACCCGCATCGTTATTTAGGGTGGCAAAAAGACCACAGCAACCAACAGTTATACAATTTATTACGTAATAGTGTATATGTTTAGATATATGTTGGTGACTAAGTGAAGAACATGAAGACCCTTTTCTTATCATGTGTGTGAATTTGGTCTTTTCTACCAGCATTTCATACCTGAGAAGGAAGACTCCAAAGAGGAAACTCAGTTAAAAGCCAGCTGCTAAGGCAGTGCATACCCTTGCCATCTAACCTTAATCTAGGTCACTTTACCACAAATCAAAGTATACATGAATCTTCTAGCATTTAGTACTGAAGGACAGAATGAACTGAACATGTTATGTATCAAGAGTAGTAGTGAAATGCAATGTGAGTCATCAGCTGCCATAACAACTTAACCAGCTTTCGCTACACAAACTCATCAGTGATGTCAAAATCTGAGTGCCTTCAGTAAGAATATGTATGTGGTCACAGACCAAAAAAAGGAAAAATTTTGGTAGTACATGTCATGTATGAGGCTGTCAGAGAGAAGTGAAAACTGGCTCTGTGCTCTCAACTCCAAAAATATGAAAGTTCAGCAAAAGATTTCATCACTGAGGAGAAACTTATGAGGTTTATCAATTGGGGACTTCCTAGAGATTCCTAATCGACAGCTGCATCACCCAGAAATGTTAAGCTCTGCTCACATAACTACTCTATAATTCTCAAGAAAAGAACTTTTGAACTTCTTAGAATGACTAAGCTGTGATGAGCAAAACCCCTTTTGTTATCAGACTGTGACCGTACTACAGGCTTATCACAATATCATCTTCACACAGACCGGATCTGTACAGCTAATGCAATGAGTATGCTCAGAAGTGTTTTTAACCAAAAAAAAAAAAAAAGAAAAAAAATCACACAAACCTCTTTTAACTATAAAATATATGCATGAGGGGAGAAGACAAATAGGGGGAGAGACAATGAGGGTATTACCAAATGTATTTGTAAAACATTTAAATACAGAGAATACTCCCAAAGCCTGGAAATAGTTCCTTCTCCTCACACTCTGCGAGATCTAGTCATATATCTTAATACTAACACATTACTGCTAGGTTTATCCTCTCTTGTGATGAGCATCAAATTCAAAACATATTGTATGATCCTTGAAGTCATACTGTGTGTTCTTGGTAGGAAGCACATTTCTGATAGTCTCTCACAGCAACCAAGAGAATAAATTTATTTGCAGGAACCTGTAATGTTAGTTACAATTGGGGTGCTTTGTTAGCAAGAATTATTGTTGCTTAAGTTGTGTATTTTATAAAAAAGATCTACAGTGTGTGCAAAACAGAGGAACTCTCAGTAAGTTTGCAGGCGACACCAAGTTGGGTGGAAGTGTCGATCTGCTGGAGGGTAGGAAGGCTCTACTGAGAGATCTGGACAGGCTGGATCGATGGGCTGAGGCCAACTGTATGAGATTCAACAAGGCTAAAAGTGCCAGGTCCTGCGCTTGGGTCACAACAACCCCATGCAATGCTACAGGCTTTGGGAAGAGTGGCTGGAGAGCTGCTTGGCGGAAAAGGACCTGGGGGTGTTGGTTGACAGCCGCCTGAACATGAGCCAGCAGTGTGCTCAGGTGGCCAAGAGGGCCAATGGCATCCTGGCTTGTATCAGGAATAGTGTGGCCAGCAGGACCAGGGAGGTGATAGTGCCCCTGTACTCGGCACTGGTGAGGCCGCACCTCGAGTAGTGTTCAGTTTTGGGCCCCTCACTGCAAGAAGGACATTGAGGTGCTGGAGTGTGTCCAAAGAAGGGCAACGAAGCTGGTGAAGGGTCTAGAGCACAAGTCTTATGAGAAGCAGCTGAGGGAGCTGGGGTTGTTTAGTCTGGAGAAGAGGAGGCTCAAGGGAGACAAGATGAAATGGCCTCAAGTTGTGCCAGGGGAGATTTAGATTATATATTAGGAAAAATTTCTTCACGGAGAGAGTGGTTAGGCATTGGAACAGACTGCCCAGGGAAGTGGTGCAATCACAGTCCCTGGAAGTATTCAAAAAACGTGTAGATGTGGTGCTTAGGGACATGGTTTAGAGGTGGATCAGGCAGTTAGGTTAACAGGTTGGACTTGATGATCTCAGAGGTCCTTTCCAACCTTAATGATTCTATGAGTCTATGAATTTCTAGATGCATATTTATTAAATAGTCAAATTTGATAAAATGCCTGATGGAAACAAGCTTCTTGACTACCCCTCCTTAGGATGGTGTACAGCTAGCATAGATTTGATAGGCTGCTGGTTTGAGCCAAGATGGCGGATAGTGAGGGATCTGGAGACCCACATTTTTCAAATCTCCTCAAGAGATGTCCTTGTAACACTGTGGTGGAGCACCTTTGAGGCACTGCAAACAGCTTGTTTCATTCCCCCCTCTTTAGACTTAATGAAATGTAAGAGTACGCCTGAAGTACTAAGAAATTCATTGCCTTTTCTTGCTTCCGCTTCACACACCAGCACACATATACATACTCACCTTGACACCATCTTTAAGTCATACCCACTTAATAGCCTTAGCACTAGAGTATTTAAATTTTATTTAACTCTCTCAGTTGATGTTGGGAAGAAACGGAAGCCCCATGGTCTTCTTATAACACCACTGACACAGCACAGGACAACCAGTCACTGATAGCAGATTTTGCTAAAACCAGAAAAAATTATCAGGCAAAAAAGTTTACCTTCATCCCTTTTAATTCCTCTATTTAGGGTGGGGAGGAGGATAGAATTAGGGAATAAGTAATCAGTTTCAGAAATAATATGCAAAGATTACTGTAGTATTAAATGAAACTATTAAAAGGGGGAATATAAAAAGTTAAAAATGGTAAAGCCTAGATAGAGAAAACAGAATTATGTCTATACTGAATACTGTTTCATTAGTCTCCCCTCAAAAATGTATTAGAAAATTATTTATTGCAGCACTAGACTATGAAAAAGGTTTTATGCATTATCATATTATCTGTAATAATAATAATAAAAAACCCTATTCATCCCCTAAGACTTTTTTCCTAATCTTTCCTTCTTCTTCCAAAACATTTTCTTCAGTATGAATGTGTCTGAAGCAGTGTACAGGTTGCAAACCTAAACACTCCTGAGTTACAATACTACAACACAGCCCATATAGAGCATCTAGAAGTTTGTCAAAATGCTTTGCTCCCTCTTGTCCATGCTTCCTTAACTAAGCCCAACAGATATTGAATGTATCCATGCTAACATTCACCTGTCATAAAGGAATACAACATATGCACACATAAGTACAAGGCCAGTGGTTCCACCCTTGCATATCATAAAATTCCTGTGTTGCATGAGCATTTTCTTCTTTCCAGGATTCACATCCATTAAGAGTACCAGAGAAGGACTGCGGTTGTAACATGCAGATACCTGGTTTTAATCTATACTTTGAGCGTATGAGTTATAGCAGAACCTGAACTGCAGTTAGAAGCTATGAGTGATGGTAGAACCTAATACAACCCTATGTAAATAGATCCAAATCTACAAGCCTATTTCTTGAACTTTATTTGATATATTGTAGTATAGTTTCTTATAGGCATGCTGTCATGGAATTTTTTATTTTTTAATTACAGAATACCTTTCATTTAAATGAATAAAAATAAACACAAACAAACAAAACAGATAAAATGTAAACAAAGTACAGAGAAACAAAATGCTGAAGCCATGAATTATGCTGTTGAAATGAGTGTGTAATATATATTCTAATAGCCAAGTGTACTAGATCTGCTATAGCATATGAAAGGACATCTTAAGAAAATCACATCTTTTCTCCAGATAAGCAAAGACCTGGTCTGAAAAGGAAAATGGATCTTTCAAGGATGTGTCTTTCCTGCCATTTAACATACTGCCTCAGAATAGGACTAAAATCCTTGTCATCTTCTTCTTTAAAGAAAAGAAACATGATCAAACTGATAAAGTGATGTATTTTATGAATAATACATTGCTCAGGGGATTCAATCTGCATTATATACCACATAACCATAATTTTTAATGTTTACTTAAACAGTGGCTCTCAACAAAACACTTAGAATCACTTAGCATCTTGTCCCTGAGCAGTTTGCATTAGAAATCTGGACTGCTTAATTTCATTGTGCTAAAGACATTAACACAAGAGAAAAAAAAATAGTAATCTTGGACTGAAAGAGGAGAAAAAAATCTCTTCAACACAATTTCAAAAGCATATTGTGTCTGAAGTCACCATACCATAAAGGATTAAATTCTCTTATGATTGTACAAAACTAAGCAATAATATCATTACATACATTAGGAAAACTCCAACCTGGGACAGGTCCTTTAACCTTCAGAATCATGCTTTTTGTCTCCCTGTGATACAGTCTGTGAGTTGCCTTACCATTTAAAATTAATTAAGTGATACTAAACTTACTTTTAGGCTGTTTCATCAATGCAGTCTAAAGGGATATAAAGTAAGGAGCTTTTCTTTGGCTGGAATCCAGATACTAATGGTGTTAAAATGCCTTCTTATTGCATTTAAGGCAGTAGTTAGGTCAAGTAGACAAATAGATTTCAGAGGATGTTTAAATAAACACTCTATTTAATGTTGCCTTGGAACCTGCATGTTTTAGTTGTGTAGCCTCAAAATGACAGCTAGTTAGGAGATATTAAAGCAATGGTGACTGTTTAGTTTGGAAAGGAACAAAAATAACATAGAGGTTATATACAGAGAAATACATTTTATAAAAATATATTAGGCATTCATGCATATTCTTCCACATGCCTCTGAAAATATGAAAAGGTTTTTTTAAAAACAATAGATCAAAAATGATAAAAAGAAAAGCTATTTTAAATTAAACTTATTTAGACTGGTAGAACTCACTGGCACAAACTATCATTAAGCTAAAAATGTATTAAACATGAGACAAGCTTTGCTAAAGAAATGCAGTTCTCCAAGACACAGCGGAGAAAACAGAAAAAAAAAGAAAAAATATATTAGCTCCATTGTTTCAGTATTTAAACTAGTAACTGATACAGTTAGGAGAAACTCTCCTAATGATCAGGATCTTTCATAATTTTCCAAGTTTCACTTTTTTAATAGATTCAGAAACTAGTTGGTAACATCATTCTGTTAGAGATGTATTCTAATCAATAGTAATTGAAATGGTTTGGATAGCTGTAGTGATGTGTTCCCATGGAACATGCCTTATTAGAGTTGATCAAAAAATAAAATTTCTGCTCATGATAAATCCTTATGTTTCGACAGCTCTTTTAATCTTGAAATGAAATGAAAGGTCAAAATAACCAAATCCTATGAAGGACAAAAATTTTCACGGTAATTTAATTATTTGAAATTACTGAACAGTTTTGTTTTGAAGTAGTGCTAAACTCTCTGTTGACTTGAATCCCCTGCTTTTTGGAAGTTGTCTGGCATTAAAGCTGTGACACATCAGCCACAGCAACACAGGGCTTCATTGCGTCTTCCATTGCAGAAAATGAAGCCTACCTTGGAAATACACTCCATTTTTCTTAAGAGAAGGGGGAGGAGGCTACTCTCTATTTATCATAGAATCATAGAATGCTTTGGGATGGAAGGGACCTTTAAAGGTAATCTAGTCCAGCCCCCCTGCAACTGGCAGGGACATCTACAACTAGATCAGGTTGCTCAGAGCCCCATCCAGCCTGGCCTTGAATGTTTCCAAGGATGGGGCATCTACCACCTCTCTGGGCAACCCGTTCCAGTGCTTCACCACCCTCATCATAAAAAATTTCTTCCTTATATCTAGTCTGAATCTACCCTCTTTCAGTTTAAAACCATTACCCCTTGCCCTATTGCAACAGGACCTGCTAAAAAGTCTGTCCCCATCTTTCTTATAAGCCCCCTTTAAGTACTGAAAGGCTGCAATAAGGTCTCCCCGGAGCCTTCTCTTCTCCAGGCTGAACAACCCCAGCTCTTTCAGCCTTTCCTCATAGCAGAGGTGTTCCATCCCTCTGATCATTTTTGTGGCCCTCCTCTGGACCCGCTCCAACAGGTCTATGTCCTTCCTGTTCTGAGGACCCCAGAGCTGGATGCAGTACTCCAGGTGGGGTCTCACCAGAGCAGAGTAGAGGGGCAGAATCCCCTCCCTCGACCTGCTGGCCATGCTTCTTCTGATGCAGCCCAGGATACGGTTGGCTCTCTGGGCTGCGAGAGCACATTGTCAGCTCACATCCAGCTTTTCGTCTATCAGTACCCCCAAGTCCTTCTCAGCAGGGCTGCTCTCAATCCCTTCACCCCCCAGCCTGTATTGATAACAGGGATTGCCCCGACCCAGGTGCAGGACCCTGCACTTGTCCTTGTTGAACCTCATGAGGTTCACACAGGCCCACCTCTCCAGCCTGTCCAGGTCCCTCTGGATGGCATCCTGTCCCTCAGGCGTGTCAACTGCACCACTCAGCTTGGTGTCATCTGCAAACTTGCTGAGGGTGCACTTGATGCCGCTATGTCATTGATGAAGATATTGAACAGCACTGGCCCCAGTACAGACCTCTGAGGGACACCACTCGTCACTGATCTCCATCTGGACATTGAGCCATTGACCACTACCCTCTGGATGCAACCATCCAGCCAATTCCTTATCCACCAAACAGTCCACCCATCAAATCCATATCCTTCCAATTTAGAGAGGAGGATATTGTGGGGGACTGTGTCAAAGGCCTTACAGAAGTCTAGATAGATGACATCCGTAGCTCTTCCCTCGTCCACTGATGTAGTCACTCCATCATAGAAGGCCACTAGGTTGGTCAGGCAGGACTTGCCCTTGGTGAAGCCGTGCTGGCTGTCTCGAATCACCTCCCTGTCCTCCATGTGCCTTAGCATAGCTTCTAGGAGGATCTGTTCCATGATCTTCCCAGGCACAGAGGTGAGGCTGACGGGTCAATAGTTCCCAGGGTCCTCCTTTCTACCCTTTTTAAAAATGGGTGCAATGTTTCCCTTTTTCCAGTCCCCAGGGACTTCACCTGACTGCCATGACTTTTCAGATATCATGGAGAGTGACTTAGCAACTACATCAGCCAATTCCCTCAGGACTCTGGGATGCATCTCATTGGGACCCATAGACTTATGTACGTTCAGGTTCCTCAGGTGGTCACGAACCTGATCTTCTCTTACAGTGGGAGGACCTCTGCCCTCCTGATCCCCATCAAATGGCCCATTGACTCGAGAGGTGTGAGGAGAGAGGTTGCCAGTGAAGACTGAGGCAAAGAAGTTGTTGAGTACCTCAGCCTTCTCCTCGTCTGTTGTTACCAGCTCGCCACTTCGGCTCATCAGAGGGGGTCCAGTACTGTGTCCCCTCTGGTAGGGCTATCTATTACCTGGCTTAGGAAGTTGTCCTCCATGCACTCCAGGAGTCTCCTAGATTGCCTACTGCCTGCCGTGTTACTTTCCCAGCAGATGTCAGGGTGGTTGAAATCCCCCAGCAGGACAAGAGCCTGTGAGCGCAAAGCTTCCTGTAGTTGGAGAAAAAAGGCTTCGTCAATAGGCTCCCCTTGATCAGGCGGCCTGTAGTAGACCCCAACCACAAGGTTCCCTTTGTTGCCTCGGTCTCTAATTCTTACCCATAAACTTTCAACCTGCTCATGGCTATTCTTCAGGGACACTTCTTCACACTCTATCCATTTCTTGATGTAGAGGGCAACGCTTCCACCCCTCCTACCTCGCCTGTCCCTTCTGAACATCCTGTAGCCTTCGATAGCTGATTTATTTATGTATTCATTCATTCATTTAGTGGACCTTGTTTTATTCAATATTTCTAAGAGTTAAAGAAGACCTGTAGAATAATGCCAATCAAAATGGATGGCATTGGGTGCACTCCTACAGGAACACCCTTCTTCTCCACCCCTTACATTTCTTTTACCCCAAACTTATCCCTAACTTTTACTGAAAAATAAACTTGAATTTTTATTGTAGAATAAGAAAATCTCACAAACCATATTGGTTGTGCTATGACTTAAGGTTTTGGGTTTCTTTGGTTATTTTTCTTTAGAGGTTTATCCAAGGAAGGTCTTGCTGAATCCACAAAGTAGAAACATACTAAGCATGATATAATTAATATTTGTCTTAAAAGCAAACATAAGCATATGAAAATAGTGTAAGCACGGACTGCATATAAGCATTTTATAATACTGTGATGCTGCTATATAACATCACTATAACACAGGAAAAAGCAGTTTTTAATAAAGTTAAGCATAAATATTTAAATAATATATAATCACTAAGGGGCAAACAGAGACTTGTGGGATAGTTATACAACCAGGGTAAAGGAAAACATGTTCAGGTAGTAAAATCTGCATGAACAAAGAATGTAGAATAAGCAGGAAAGGTGCCTTGGGGAACCAGATGAAGTCTTGTTCCTAAAAATTAAGGGATTATGCTGGATGCAGATGAGATCCCCCTTTCTATTTGGGTAAGGAGTGAGGAGAATAAAACACCAACAAGGAGCAAGGAAAGAATGGGAAGAATAAACTACCCACTCCGCTTCTGGCTTCCGCTATCAATGAGCTCTTCAGCCTGATCACCTCAGTCCCAGTGGCTATGACTATCAAGGAGCACAGTACTAATTGTAAGGCATCAGGCACATATTCTAAGAGAAATTAATTGTTTAAGTGTCTGGGCTTCAATGGCAAATGAAATGACCACTGTCACAGCTGCTTAAAGATCTGAAATATCACTACCCAGAAAAAAAAAATGAATAGCAAGGCAATAGAATTTAAAAATACAGTGGAAAGCAATAACATGATTAATATTTTAAGTCTTTTCATCAGTAATACTATGTCACACTTGTAAACTCCCTTTAAGATTTTTCATGCTGTAATATTAAAGATGTTAAGTGTCATTATGCCCAGTTTATTGATAGCTGAGACATGGTGCAATAAAATAACTCATCTAGGGTTTCCACTTGGCCATAGGTTAGTCTTCAAATAAAATATATGGTTTCTAATACACAATCCCCTGTTCAATCATTTGGGCCATAAAATTGAAGATACTACAGTGGTCATTATTGTGACCTTTGATCCCTTTCTGTATTATTAGTCATTTAAAAATAGTCTTGTAATAAGAACAGTGTAGGAAGAGAAGAGCCATTTACACAGAAGGTTATAAGCTACTCTCAGCAAAGACTGTCTTTTGTCTGGATATTTATATGCTAGTTATCTGTGCAAGTTTCTGGAAATTATCACATTCTGTCACACTTGCAAGATATTATAGGTTTGGGAATCATCAGCTGACAACACCAGCTAGCGATACAAAGTTGAACAATTTATTCTAAGTTTGTTCAGGAACTTATACTTATGTATGGAACCTGACTCTCAGGAGCAAGTGACAAGTGAGAGCTTTAAATGTGCCCAGAATTAATTTCTATTTCATTACTGAAATATTCTACTGGTCTAAATTATTCTGTAACTGCATTTGATCATGTAGCTCCCAGACCAAGGTTCATTTACGCTAAGGTTAGTACAGCTACAACTTGAATTGCTTAACAGTTGGTAGCATCAAAATTAATTCTCTTTCCTTTATTAAACATTTCTATTTTAAGTAGTTGAAACTTGATAAGGAGAAAAGAAAAATCAGAAGTCCAGCCTGGATGGAATGCCCTTAATTATTCCCTGGAATTACAGCACAAGACCCTGAATGGGAACAAGAGCAAACACCAGAGGTCTCGACAGTGTGGGAGAAAGTGAACTTTACCTTTTGGTCAGTAAGTAGCATTGGGATGTTTCTGTTATGGGAAGGGGAGGTTAAAAAAAAAGAAAGTGGTAGAAAGGTGTGAGAGAAAAGAAGGAATTAGCCCCGGAGAGGTAGGATTGCTGCTTCTGCTGCCTTTGGAAGGATGGAAAGTCATCCCTGAGGAGGGATGATTGCCTGATGAAAAGCAAACAATTGCTGTTGTTGACTGAAATTACCTTCTCCTCTGAAGTAGTAGTACCTTTCCCACAGCTCCTCCCTCAGGAGCAATAACAGCAGATCTGCCTTTTCATTGTGCCAACAAAACAGATAATAGTACCATAACTACATTATTCCTATCAGCAATCTGCTGCCTTAGGAAATTACCAACTTTGCCTGTGGCTAAAACCAGCAGCGCTGTCCGGGAACTGCTCAGCTCCTTCAGCTCCTGTGGAAGAGTCATTTAAGGAAATGGCTTAAAACTCTCTGCAGAAAGCCTAGCTGAGGGGCATGAGCTGCACTGGAATAGCCCCATGGCTACTGAAGTAACTTCTACGATATCCTGTGTGAGTTTTGTTATGTTAATCATTTCAATCCTATAGCAGTATATATATAAAAAATAAAGAAAAGAAAAAACCACACTTATGACAATTCTGCTCACAGTCAGATGTGATGTAAGAGATGAGAACTGGACATATTAGGAACAACTTAAGATTCAGATTAGTCTAACAACCCCTTTTGAACATAACAAAAAGACATGGGGCAAAAGGATGCATGTCAAAGAACGAAGAGGAATCATCGATACTGTTTGGCTGCAATTCAGTGGGAGACAGTCAGCTCTGTAGAAAGATTTCAAAATACCTAGATAGGTGTTTAACCTATCACCTGAAGCAGTGGTATTGGATGTGACAAAGGTGTCAGGATCTGACTTACAGTTAGCTGAAGATCATTACGAAGATCATTGTGAAGACGTAGACTTAAGCCATAGTCTTCTCTACAGGAACGGATTCCACTGAATACTTTTACTCATTCACATTTCTGCTCACTCAACAATGATATCAAACATCATTGTCTGATACAGAACACAGCATGAAAAAACCCTCATCTTTATACTGTGGTGAAGCCACCAAGTATTAATAGTGGTACTCAGCTCACCTAACTTTAGGTATCAAATATGTAGCCTTTTAATTGTCAGCCAGCTACTGAGTTTCATTTGTACATCAATGCATCTTGTATAAAAATCATATATATATATAAATAAACATGTCTAAAAATATAAAATTTATTGCCCACAGAGAAAAAAAGCATCTTTCAAAGGATACATCCACCTTATTTTTGAGTCTACCATGGATGAGATGAATTGTTCTCTTAAACTGGCTATTTCTTCCTGCTGACTGTAAAGCCAAACCAGGGTGGCTGGCTTAGGTTTAACTGCCTGATTTTTAAGTGTATAAATGGCATCAATGAGTCTCACAGATAGTTTCTTGCTTGCTCTCCTTAATATCCCTGAAAGTTTCTTGACTTTCTAAACATTGAGGGGAAAGGGAAAGGTAACGATGCCTTCATGTGTTTATGGAGAACATCAGACATGCAAAGTTATAATTACAGCTAAAAATGTGTTTCTATATGTTACTGTAAGTGTCTGAACAGTCAAAATGTGATTTTAAATTTGAGTAGTCAACACCAAATACATTTCAAGAAAGATTAATTGCTGTGTTGCAGACTACCCAAGGTGTAACTATTGTTAACCTCCTTTATGGAAAATTCATAAAATAACTCTTTTGTGCATCTCTTAAAGGTTTAAATTACAATGTTAGTGAAGATGAGTTGCCCCCTTCTTCCTAGGAAAGCCAAGTTTGTGCCCAAGAAGTGTAAGAGAAACTGTTTTGCCCAATAGATCTTGAAAAGCTGGGTTGCTTATCGCTGTAAAGCTTTGAGCAGTTAAGGTAATTTAAATCTGAAGGGACTTGATGTGCACCCAGTATACTGGGTAGCATACATTTAGTGATATACTAAATGGTGTTAGCCTGGGGACACCATGAAAAACAGAAGGAAAAATGGTCTGTATGCATTTGTAAATATGCCAAATTTAAATATTCATAACTTTAAATCTTGTTTCTTTTGAGGCTTTGCTGTCTGTCCTTTCTTGATGAGTGTTATAGGCTTGCTAAATTTGATGTTTCCAGTTTCAGCCATTTGGAGTTAGTGAAGCGCAATAATCCCAAATGGAACATATGGAAACATCATTGTATTTTTTCTTACACACATAACTTGGAACTGGCTGAAATGATTCAACTCAAACTTTTCAGACAAAGAAACACCATTGGCCTGAGACCAAGACCAGGAGATGCAAGACTATAGAGCACATGTTTCAAAAGCTGTGCACATAATACATTACAAAATAAATATGTGAGACTTAACTGTTTTGATTGCTTTGCTGAATCACAAATTCATGGATGCTACACTGTTTTCATACAGCTGTACCTAGGATTAGCCATTATCAAACGAATTCAAGTTATTGGCATATTTGAAGGAATATAGGCCCAGCCATGACTAACAAGACATTGGAGAAGAAAGGAATGTGTTTGAAAACAAAAGTTGGACATTTGAATGTAATTTCACCAAGAGCTGGAATTCAGAGAAGAGATTTAGACATCAAAAACATTTAAAATATGTTTTGTTTAAAAAAAAAAAGATTTCCAGCAACATACTGGTTGTATTTAGCTGTTTGATTCTATAGAAGTGTGTTATAAGTAAACTTATTCACAACATTAAGAGAAGACATTAAAATGTGGACATGTGGACATTTAATTAGAAAAGAAGCAGAGTGCCTATAGAACGTAACAATTCAGGGATGTAAAAAAGATTTAAAAAAAACAGGAAATAAGAAGAAGAAAAGCTGACATTCAAATAAATAGAAGAAAGCATACTGAAAAACCACTCAGGCTTAAGGATTAGTAATGAGTAGACAGCAGTAATGAAATCTGTTTTGTCAATGCCGTCAGTTCTTGAACTGAGGACAACTGCTTCTGATGGAGTGGTATAAACATACCACCAGACTTCAGGAGCTCATAAAGTCCCAAGTATTAATACAGCAAACTACAAACAGGGAGATTGACTTTTTTTCATATGAAAATGATCAAGAATATTTTTATGGATTCACTAATAAGGGAAAAACATTTCTAACACTAAACAGAGCTGTGATTCAACATTGAAATCCTTGGGACTATTCAGTCCAATCATCTTCAGATACTATTGCTCTTATGGGTGAGACCAGAAACAGCAGTATCTTTTCTATCTTATCTATATCGATGTCTAATTTACTAACTTCAGTGCAGCAGATTATCTCCTTCAGTATTATATCATGAATAGGGAAAGCGAATTTCTGCATGATTCCTAAATTTGTTTGTGAGTATGCTTTGGTGAAATTGTCAGTAGGATTCATTTCTGATACTGTTTCTAAATGTCCTATAAAGTTACGTGTGTCATACTTGAACTCTACGTGTATGTGAATATGAATCAAGAGGTTATTTCATCATGTGTCTAACTTTTGTTTTTTACATAAGAGAAGAAGTAAGATATAATCACTAAGGAGCTTAATGAGGGAACCAGTTGTGAGAGATCATTACTGTAGTGACCTACACCATGAGGTTAGAGAGAGAGAGCAAGACAAAGAACTTTCATCCTATTTAACTGCAGTTATAGAAGAAAGAAACAGTTTATATATTTGCTGCTTTTTTACAGCATCTGTTTGGTCTTAAGAAATAATGAGGTTTGAAAAAGATACTGAGGGTTTTTTTGGGTTGTTTTTTGGTTGAGTTTTTTAGGTTTTTTAAAGGGTAGAAATCTTAGCAAAGGCTATGAAGACTGGTTCAGTCCTTGATCACTCATAATGCACAAATAAGAGCATCTAACAGGAGTTCAATTCTCATTTTTTTGGTGAAAGCAACACTCAAATGATGCTGGGCTCTCTTGGACAATACAAATGAAATGGTAGTATTGTTAAAAGTTATCACACAACATTATCCTAAACAGGGAAGAAGAGTGTGTTAGGAACTTCAGAGATTTCGGAAAATAGTGCCTGCAAAATCTGGGAGCTAGAGGGTATGACCCAATTATATTTCACTTTTCTTCCACTTCTTAATTTTGCTAGATAGACTTTACAGCTTGTTGTTGACTGCTGTTTTTATAGAACAATTCATTTTTAGTCATCTTACAACTTTTTATAATTTTATAGCCATAAAGGTCACTCACATAAGATATTCTGTTTTCTGCGAGGCTAGCAGTGAGTTGTTCTCAGGTATTTCCATTTGGAAAACACAGAAATATTTTCTAAATATGATAGGTTTAAATCCACTCAGTTTTTACACATAGTTCCTCAAAATTCCACATACTGCCAAGATTGGGAAGATAACCCAGGTGATACTTTCAAAAGCAAATATTACATTAGCTGCTATTGTCTCAGTTTAAAAAAAAGTAGCTATTACCTAGATAGGGGAAGAAACGATTCACTATTGTTGATTATCTCTCTGTTTATTACTTATTAATTTCCTACAGAGGTAGTTCATGTGAAAGTATTGTTCAATCAGGGCTCAAACCATACTGTTAATGTATTCAGGGCACTTAGAGATGCAAATAATCGTGTTTTTGTTTAATAAAGGCTCCATGGAAAATGTATAAATGTGTACAAATATACTGGTGTGCAGGTTTTCCAAATTTCTAACCTCACTCTCTCTGTTTGCAGAAAAAAGACTGGTTATAGGGTTCAGTTTGCTATCTGAGATTAAAACTTTATGTGTTGAATGAGGTGACCTCCTGAAGTAACTTTATCTCCTACCAAGACAATTTAAAGGGAGCTTCTATCCACCCTACTCAGTTGCCTGAAGTTATGCACAGTAACTATTTCTGGAAGCGTTCAGACACTAACCATCCTCCACTACTCAAAGAGGGAGTTTGTGCTAAAACGCGAAACTAATTATAGGAAATTATTATGTTTGTTCTATACAGGACATCACTTTAAACTTTCATATACAAAGAATGGTGAAAACATTAGAAAAAAAGACCTTTTTCTAAGTAAAGTATGTATTTGATTAGACCTGTGAAGGAAATACACTTCCCATCTTTTGAAGATTTTCAAGAGAGAAAAGAATGCAAAAATATGCATCTGATATGCAAAAATATGCATCTATAATATGATATTCATCTCTTTATCCCTGAAATCTTTTAAGTTTTTAATTAAGTAGATGAGCAAATAAGCCCATTGAAAATAAAGCAATGCTAAAATCATGTAATTCAGAAATTAATGACCTAAGTTCAATTTCTATTTTCTCTCTTTGACTAATTAATATGTACCTATGTACCTAGTGTAGCAGGTCAAAAAGGGGAATTAAGCTGATATCAAGTGAAGTTTCTTCAGTCAGTGGAGGAACAGAGCTCGCTTCAGATGCAGAAGAAACAACTTCCAAACAGTGATCATGATGAGTCATAGACATTTTTGACACATGAGGTTGGTGTCACAATCATTTACATAGTGGATGCTGTTGATTATATTCAAGTATATGTTGAATATCCAAAGGCTGTTCTTGCTGATGGTCATGGAGATGCATGACTAGAAATCAACTCAGGCTTCAAGAATGCTAGTTAAATTTTTTGTTAGTTACTGCTGCAGACATAAAAATGGTTTTGACTTTGGACTTTGGATGTGAGAGTGAATTAAGTATATTATGATTTGCATTCATGTACGAAAGGGCATCTTTTTCTTTTTAACGGAATCAGAAGAGGAATTGACCTGCAATGCACTAATGTGTCAGGTGTGAAATGTTTGCAACCTAGGAGTTTGACATCAGGTGCCTTAAAACATTAGCAAAAATTAAGCTTCTTTCCCAGATAGTTGAAAAATCAAGCAAGACTGATTCTCGTGGTATTATAGAAGGAATGCTCATACATTTGAACACAATGCATAGAAAGTATGTAAACGATGGATAGAGTTTGTAAATGGCTATGTAAATAGACAGTGAAATTGTAAAAAATATCAAGTTTAAGGATCTTAGGGGATCTCCTTTAGGGAAAAGAGGAACTATTTTCCTGTGAAATGATCTGATTTTATTTTTCCTTGTTTCTCCTAAGCCACAAGGAAAACAAACAAAACAAAAATTTAGGCTGTGCTTGTTAGAAATGCAAATGAAATAATACTAATAGAAAACCACAAACTTACAGTTTGTGAGTTTTACTGTTCAAGTGTATAGTATTTTCTACAAAAATAATCATTAAAAAGTGCACACTCAATGAGGGAACAGATATTTAACTAGCCTATCCTCATCTATCAGTCCACAGTTTGCTGGATATAGACTGTTAATATCACATTAACCCAAATTATCCACAGATAGAGGATCCTGGATGACATGCTAGGGAAAGAGACAACTCCCACAATCCATGACCATGCTTCTTCTTTTGTTTTTCTTTATGTATACTTTTTTTCTTTATTGTTGGATGACACAAGATACAAACTAAATTAAAGTGCAATAACATGTGGACCCACCAAATAGTTTTGAAAACCTACATCTAAGAAATAGTTCCCCATGACACCAAGAAATTATTCTCTGGATTCTTTCATATAGTCCCCAAATTTGTTTCACTTTGACAAACTTCACTTTTTTATTTTCTAAATATTTTATTTTTTTTTTCTAAAAGCAAAAATGTTTTGTAAAAATACTCTTGACCCATTCTGTAGCCTGCTCTGTAGGTATATAATGAACCTTTTCTCTCTTGTAATGTCATTTTCTCTAAGCTAACTGAAGGAAAACCTGTATGGCAATAGCTCACTTTTCCTATGTCTAGCATCTTAGGAAAGGCTGTTCTTATTCCTATGTTTTCTTAGCCTTATTTATTTATTTATTTAAGCATATATACGAATTTGACTTTATACTACATTATCCAGCCTGGCTTCTCTTAGACAAATAGAACAATGCCAGTGTTCATGGAGGGAGGAAGAGGGGGGAGGAGAGGGGAATGCTGAAGGAATACAGGGCTGGAAGGAAGAAAAGGGTCCTGCTGTTTGGTAGGCAGCCCTGCTGGGAAATCTCAAATCAAATTCTTTTGAAAGGGAGTGTTATTAAAAGTAACTTTAATCTTTCCAGCCAGACGACTCATAAAAGCATACAATTAAGTCAAACAAATGACAAGAGCACTCTCTCTCCTATCTGTTTCCCCCTTCAGAGAGTAATTACTACAGGGCAGTCTTGTCTCGTTTTGTGCAAATAACAGTGGAGTGCTTGAACGAGGTGCCAGTTTCCTTCTCCCGAGCCCAGCCCCTCTTGTTCACTCCTACCAACACAAGCCTGGCTAACATACGCAGCCAAGAACAAAGAGGTGAATTTCAATATTTCCTCTTTGTGCAAGGTTAATTGAAAATCAAAAAGTCAATTTCGTATGTTTTATTAGAACTGTTAGTGCATCAATTTTCTTCAGTTTCCTGTCACTGCAGGAGAGCAGAAGAGACAGAGCCATGCATTTGGATGGGAGTTAGTGAGGAAAGAAAGAGAAAGAAAGAAAGAAAGAAAGAAAGAAAGAAAGAAAGAAAGAAAGAAAGAAAGAAAGAAAGAGAAAGAAAGAAACGAAAGGAGGAAAGAAAGAGAAAAGAAGGGAGGGAGGGAGGAAGGGAGGGAGGGAGGAAGGAAGGAAGGACCAAACAAGCAAACAAAAGGAGGAAAGAAAGAAAGGAAGGAAGGTAGGAAGGAAGGGAGGAAGGAAGAGGAAGAAAGGGAGGGAGTGTCCTGGTTTCAGCTGGGATAGCATTGATTTTTCTTCCTAGTAGCTGGTATAGGGCTGTGTTTTGGATTTAGTACGAGAATAATGTTGATAACACACTGATGTTTTAGTTGTTGCTAAGTAGTGCTTACACTAGTCAAGGACTTTTCAGCTTCCCATGCTCTGCCAGGTGTACAAGAAGCTGGGAGGGGGCACAGCCAGGACAGCTAACCCAGACTGGCCAAAGGGCTATTCCATATCGTATGATGTCATGCTCAGTATATAAACTGGGGAAGAGTTGGCCGGGGGCAGCGATTGCTGCTCGGGGACGTGCTGGGCATTGATCGGCGGGTGGTGAGCCAATTGTATAGTGTATCACTTGCTTTGTATATTATTATATTATTATATTATTATATTATTATATTATTATATTATTATATTATTATATTATATTATTATATTATATTATATTATATTATATTATATTATATTATATTATATTATTATTATTACTATATTACTACCATTCTATTTCATTTTACTTCAATTATTAAATTGTTCTTATCTTAACCCACGAGTTTTCTGACTTTCACCCTTCCAATTCTCTCCCCCATCCCACTGGGGTGGGGGGAGTGAGCGAGCGGCTGTGTGGTGCTTAGTTGCTGGCTGGGGTTAAACCACGACAGGGAGGAAGGGAGGGAGGAAGGGAGGGAGGGAGGAAGGAAGGCAGGGAGGGAGGAAAGAAAATATTTTTTTTACTTCAGGTAAGGCTAATGTCAAATGAAGGTTGTTTTCAGAAGTGTCCAGGTGTTTCCTTTTTTTCTGCCATTTTCTTATTTGGGACCACATTTAAGACAATGTGAAGTAAAGCAGCAATCTGTCATGGTGTTGTCCGAAAAGCAGATTCTTTGCCTGGTGTGCAATAGGCCAATAATCACACACTCAGGAGAGACATTGCTTATTTATTTATTTCATGTCTGCACAGAGATGGGTGCTAGGTGGTAACTCCACAAAGCTAGCACACCATCCTGATCGTGTACAATCTTTTTATACAACGCAGAAGGCAGCATCAGCAATTAGTCAGGTTTAGAGATAACTTCCGCTTATACAATTGGTCTATAAGTTTCTCGCTTTCAATTAAAGAGACAGTACAACATTTTTATACTACGCATGCTCAGAGGTTGAGGGTCTTCTCATTCAGGCTAGGGTCTCACAGTAGTGGGTGTGATTTTTAGTATTATAATGACGACAGTTCACAGTAAGTATGTAATAGTTTACATACTTCCAGGATGCTCAGGGTCGGTTCCTGATTAGGAGTTCCTCAACTAATCACCGTTGTCAGCCTCAAGGATGGTCATTCCCACCCCAGACCATATGTTTGTATTTAAATTTCCTGTTCACATACAGATAGTTATGCAAAATCGAGACATATGGACCCTGAGTCTTCTTTTGCCAAGTTGGAAGCATCTTGATTAACTGTCTCTTCAAGGCCTAATTGTTTTAGCTTGTCAACTTAACATTTACAAAGTACACCTTGCACAAAATGGTCAGACCACTCAAAATCTCTAATTTAACCTTCAACAATGGTAAACATTTTAGGTGGCAAAGGAAGCAAATGCCAATATTTATCATTCATCACTTATTGTCGATAGTTGTTTCCTGCTAAAATTAGCAAGCAGATGAGAATGATGAATCTCTACATATTTTATCAAGGACTTAAGAAATTGTGGGGAATAATTACTTTATTTTTCTGCTCTGGAAAATGCCTGAAGCCTTGGTGTTGTTTTCTATTCTGATGATAATCTGTTCAGGTCTGCGATACTCACTCATTAGATATTTGCAAGGTGTCTTGTTCACCTGAAGCCTCCATCTCTGTTAGAAGTTATATATGCTGCTGTAATAGAATCAATTCTAGGAGATCTTCAAGAATGCTCTCTTGGAAGCACAAAGCCAGTTTATCCACTATAATAGAAAGGGAAGGAAGCGGAGCAAGAGGCCCCCTTGGCTCAACCACGATCTCCTGGGTCTGCTTAAAACCAAAAGAGATGCGTACCAGAGATGGAGAAGTGGAAGATTATCCATTGAGGGGGATCCAAGGGGATTGCCAGAGTGTGCAGAGATGCAGTTAGAAAAGCAAAAGCTCAGCTTGAATTGGCACTGGCCAGAGACGTCAAAAATAACAAGAAAGGGTTCTTCAGGTATGTAAGTTGCAAGCAGAAACAGAAGGAAAACATAGGCCCGCTGTTAAACAGTAGAGGTGAATCAGTCACCAACAATGCTGAAAAGGCAGAGGTTCTCAACACTTTCTTCACCTCTGTCTTTACCAACACTGTTGGATCCCAGGCATTGGGAACAAAAATCCAGGAGGATCCAAACATAGACCCACCATCAGTGAAGAAGGAGTTAGAATGTGAATTATTACAGGAGTTTGACCCCTACAAATCGATGGGCCCTGACGCCATCCACCCGAGGGTGTTGAGAGAGCTGGCTGATGTCATTGCAGGGCCACTCTCTATAATCTTTGAGAAGTCGTGGAGATCGGGGGATGTCCCAGAGGACTGGAGGAAGGCGAATGTTACCCCTATCTACAAGAAGGGCTCAAGGGAGGATCTGGGTAATTATAGGCCCATCAACTGTTAAGTCCCGGTCTGATTGTCAGTCTCGGGAAAGGTTTGTAATGATCCCAAGGGCGAAATTAAGACACAAATGAGGTCATATGCCGCCAATCAGACGTTTTATTGGGTACATATAAAAGAATAAAGCGATAGGAAAGGCAGGAAATATTAGGAGGAAATTAAGCAAGCATTCAGAGAGATAAGCAAAGGATAGTCACCACCATGGACCCAGCGGCGTCCTGTTGGTCCTGTCTTCATTTTTTTGGGGGTGGATGGCCACACTCAGGTTTCCTTGTGCCGTCTTTTATCTGGTGTTGGAGAGGGAGTTTGCCCTCTCGTTTCGGTTTGGTTACCCAGGGCAACATCACGTACCCAACACATGCACATCTAATATGTTGCTGGTGGGGCAAGCGGCCTGACCGGATACCAGTTGGTGTCCTGTTCTTGGTGGTACCTGATAAGCCAAAGAATGGCCTGCTGCTTCAGCAAGTTTGCACAAGTTTCCTTGCCAGATGGTGGTACTTGATAAGCCAAAGAGTGGTCTGCCCTCGGGTCTTGTCAGATAAAAGAGTGGTCTGCTGTCTGGTCTTGTCAGATAAACACACACAAGGAAGCTTTGAGACAATTGTTCTTAACACTTCAGTCTCTTACACCACCCTGTGGCTCAAAGATTGCTGTCTTGACTCGCAGATCTCTGCCTTCATGGCCCATGGTGGTGATACAGGGAGAGGATAGTAAGGTAAGAAGAGAGCATTTGTTTAAACAATTTTTACAACTAAAGGTCTTGGTTGGTACACTGCACGGATATATTTAACATTGTCTGGTGATGGGGCAGCAACAAACTGCATGTTAGTCACAACACGTTGAATTAATTGAACAAACCATGGAATGATACATGGTAAAAATAATAGCATTGCTAAACCACACAACATATAGAACAAGATACGCTTAACCCAAGGGGTACCTGGAAGCCATGAAAAGGGATCAAATTCCCAACCTTTCCAGGTCTGAACAGGAACATGGGCTAATTTTCTTATTCCAGAGGTTATTTGTTTAACAACTTGACCGTTATCATCAATTTTTAAACAGCAATTAGAATCATTTAATTTACCACAAACACCTCCTTCTTCAGCTAGCAGGTAGTCGAGAACCATACGATGTTGCAAAATTGCCGTTCGCATTTGTGTGGTTTGATCTGCCAATAGGTCCAAGGCATGAGCAGTTTCATTGGTAATAATTTCTAAAATGGCTTGTAGTCGAATAATGCGATTTAAATTATAAACAGGTTCTTGAGCACCGCTAATCACTTCATTGGGGTTCCAGGTGGCAGGCCCATAGTGTTGGATAATTCGTTCTGGGGGCCACTCATCCTTTCCCCACGATTGGCTGCTACCACCTGCTATAGCAGTATTAACAGATCGTCTGCTCCGTGTAAGATCATCATACAATTTAACACCCAAATTATTATCATCATTCTTGGGAAGCAGAAAAAACAGGGGACGAATTACTCCAACATAACATACTCCAGACCACTTTGCTGGTAACACTTTGTATGCATGGTGACCACACACCCAGTAGTAACCCTTTAAGGCTCGATGGCCATTAGCAAAAGGTCTTTTCCATTCTTTTGCTGATTTGCCAGCATGTAATAGAAAAGTTTGGAATGTGTTTTCTCCAAAATACAAGTATTCCTAGCACATGCTGTAATTCCTTCTTTGACTCAGGCATTTTTATCTGATCTAGTGTGGAGAGGTTATCCTGACGAATAGATGTCATTCCTCCTTTCCACCAAATCCCTAGAAATTTAACTTCATTTGAAGGAGTCTGAATTTTCTCAGGCGGGATCTTTAACCCTAGGCTTTCTAAATGAGTGATAATGTTATCCTGTGTTGTCTGGACTTTTTCTGTTTGACTCCCTGCAATTAGCATATCATCAATGTACTGATAAATTTAACCCCTTCCTCTGATGGGATTAGTTCTAATTCTCCTGCTAAAGCCTGGTGGGCTGATGTGGGGGAATGTTTATATCCTTGAGGGAGCCCTGTAAAAGTAAACTGTTGCCCCTCCCAGGTAAAAGCAAAACGATCTTGGTCCTGTGGTTGCAGAGGGACCATAAAGAACACATCTTTAACATCAATAGTTGCCATAATAGGATGTGCTTGTTCCTGAATAGTGGCTATGAGTTCGGCAATGTTCGGTACAGCGGCCGTTAACGGGCCTGTGTTTGCATTGAGCCGTCGGTAATCGACTGTTAGTCTCCACTTCCCATTTGGTTTTCGGACTGGCCATACAGGAGAATTAAAGGGAGAGTGAGTAGAAACTACAACCCCCTGTTCCTTTAATTCCTCCAGTACTGGGGAAATCCCCTCCCGTGCCCCTAGAGGCAAGGGATAGGGTTTAACATTTGTTAATCTTGAAGGGGGAAGTAAAGGTGCAGCTTGTAAGAGACCTATATTTATCAGTGGCACACCAAAAGACCAGCTTCCCTCTTTATTGTCTGTCCACACTTTACCCTTCAGGACATCAAGCCCTAAAAGATTAAGCGGGACCAGCCCCACAATCATTTCCACTGGAGTGGCTGTCTCCTCCCCTGGTAGCTGTAAATTGACCGTAGCCAGTGCCTGTGCTTGAACGCATCTGCCACAAACAAACGTCGCTTAGACAATGATATACCTCCGCGCGCTGCATCTTCTGTCTTGGTGGCTGAAATTTGAGCACCGGTATCCACTAAAAATGTAATGGGTACTCGTCTAAATCCTACAAGGCAGGTGATTAATAAATCACCTCGATGACCTATAGTGAGCTGTCTAATATACACCCACCCTTCGCCCCCCTGCTCACTACAAAGGGGCGAAGGAATTAGTTTCCCGTCAGCCTTTGGGGGGCAGTCGAGTCAGTCAAATTGATTAGGGGTGGGGGTGCACTAGGAACCGGACTCTCAAACATTTTTACTTTGGTTGCTGGCTTTTCGGGCCACTCTAAAACTAATTTTTCAAGCCTATCAGTTGGTAACCCGTCCATAAGATCTCGAGGAACACCTTTCTGACACCCTACGGTCCATAAGCTAACACGCTTGTTTGAGATGTTTCTTCCGCCAGAAAGTTTAACGAAGGACACTCTCTTTTCATTTTCAAGGTGTGAGGGAGGCTTTGTTTCAGTATGTCTTAAACCCTTCAGGTCTGATTTTGGGGACGGGGTACTAACTGGGCCATATTTTCGCCCGTAATTGATTAATTCCTGAGCAACCTCTCCCCAAGTCCATACTTTAAAATTTTGGTTCCTGCGATCAGAAGTCGCCAGTCCAGGTAGTGCGGTTGAGACCTTTTCGCCCTGGGGCATTGCGTTAATTGTACTTTGTAATTGTATGCCCAGAGGTTTTAAAGATTCAGGGAGGCCCCTTATCAGGGGGGTCATTCGTTCAGGGTCCACCGGCATCATCATCGGGGACTCCTGTTTGAGCTTAAGCTCACGATCATACATCATTTGCAAACATGCCGCTTTCTGTATATTTTCTACCAATTGATCAATTGATCCTATGATAGCAAGAGGGTCTCCTCGTTCCAACGGACTGAGGCCTCCAGGCCAGTAAGCTGCCCTTTGGGTTAGGGACCAGGGAGCGCGGTGATCACCGGTAGTTAAAAACACTCCGGGCCCCCAATATCCTTCAGCTTCTTTTTCACTTAGTAATATCTGGTCCCCACCTGACAACGACACCCTCCATACATATTCTGTTTCTGATTCCTTAGGGGTACGGCCAAACTCCCTTTTTAATTTAGCTAATTCTGTAGCGGTATACGGCACTTCTTTTGTAGTAATTTGAGGGGAGTCGTCTTGGTCATTGTCATACGTGAATTCAGTTTTAACCAAAGGTCGGAGAGAGTAAGGAGGCATCTCTAATTTGTCTAATCTTAATTTCATCTCTTCTAACTCCTCGCAAGGATATACAATTTTCTTTTTGGGGGGCGAATGGCTGTCACCACTCTCGCCCGTGAGGAGTTGCTCTTTAAGAGCAGATTGCAGATAGTCTGCCTGGGCTCTCTGCTGCTCTAATTGCTCTTTTAAGTTTTCAACTTGTCCTTGCAAAGATTGGACAAGGGCTTGTAAGCACTGTATGGTCTGAGACTCGGCACTACGCTGCCGGTCTCTTGCTTCCACAGCTACAACTAAACTGGCACCCAAAATGGCGCATATAATTGATTTTCCTTTTCCGGCCCGAAGTTTAGCGTCCTTTTGCAGGGCGCTGATTCGGTCGGTAATACTCTGCAGATTATACCAATTATCTCGTGCCCAATCAATACCTTGTACTGAAGGGCGTGCATTATGTTTTTCCAAAAAGTTATACAGCACCTCCCTGTCCACAGGGATAGTGTTATCATCACCCATTTTCTACAACAGCACACTTCAAGCAGGTTTAGTATTCAACAAGTGAGGGTGGTCGTCTCAGGGAGGTAACACGTAAGTGTTAATTTTCACAAAAGTTTCACCCTCTACTTCCCTGAGAGGTACGCACGTAAGTCAAGTAAGTTTAAAGGTAAGACAAAGAAGAGGTGCGGCACTTTCACTCCAAGGGATCCTGTCCGTGATGCCAATAAAATGTTAAGTCCCGGTCTGATTGTCAGGCTCGGGGAAGGTTTGTAATGATCCCAAGGGCAAAATTAAGACACAAACGAGGTCATATGCCGCCAATCAGATGTTTTATTGGGTAAATATAAAAGAGTAAAGCGATAGGAAAGGCAGGAAATATTAGGAGGAAATTAAGCAAGCATTCAGAGAGATAAGCAAAGGATAGTCACCACCATGGACCCAGCGGCGTCCTGTTGGTCCTGTCTTCATTTTTTTGGGGGTGGATGGCCACACTCAGGTTTCCTTGTGCCATCTTTTATCTGGTGTTGGAGAGGGAGTTTGCCCTATCGTTTCGGTTTGGTTACCCAGGGCAACATCACGTACCCAACACATGCACATCTAATATGTTGCTGGTGGGGCAAGCGGCCTGACCGGATACCAGTTGGTGTCCTATTCTTGGTGGTACCTGATAAGCCAAAGAATGTCCTGCCGCTTCAGCAAGTTTGCAAAAGTTTCCTTGCCAGATGGTGGTACTTGATAAGCCAAAGAGTGGTCTGCCCTCGGGTCTTGTCAGAGAAAAGAGTGGTCTACTGTCCGGTCTTATCAGATAAACACACACAAGCAAGCTTTGAGACAATTGTTCTTAACACTTCAGTCTCTTACACAGTCTTACTTCAGTCCCTGGGAAAGTTATGGAACGGATCCTCCTGGGGGCCATCACGAGTCAAATGAAGCACGTAATTGGGAAAAGCCAACACGGCTTCACCAAGGGCAGATCATGCCTGACAGATCTGGTGGCCTTCTATGATAAAGTGACCTGCTCTGTTGACAGGGGGCGAGCGGTGGTCGTTGTCTACCTGGACTTCTCCAAGGCTTTTGAGACGGTTCTCCACG